>NW_028288630.1:10000-374979 GCF_059628265.1 Tinamus guttatus
ACTATTGCTGCCACATTCTGCTTCTTCCTACTTGCCATAGTGCTAGACACATATCAAAACCCAAAGAAAAGGAGCAACCTCAAGACCTGAGCAAAACAGCACAGAGCTACAACACACACCACAGAAAAACACTGGAACTGCCTGCCCCAGCAAACCTAGACTCTCCTGTGCAACACTCAAAGCATCACCCTCACACACAGCTCATCCAAAAGAGGCAACCATACTAAATGGCCTGGCAGTCCACACACTTTAGACAGCCCAACACCTTCTGTCCCTTCACTTAGCTTTCAGAGGGCTCTGGGTCATCCTCAACAGGCAGACGCTACTTCTTTGCTCTTCTTATTTCAGACACCCCATTCCCCTCCGTCAGCTACCAAACTGCAGCACAGTTGGTCACCCTTGTAACAGTCAGCTCCCGCCTCACCCACACCTGCTCAGCGGGGACGGTGGGCACGTGGGGGAGCCCCTGGCTGCGGGGACACGTGGGGACACGTGTGCACAGGCACTCCCGCACGGGGACCCGTGTGCACACACAGCCCAGCACATGGCTGAGGCATGCATCTCGTGCACACACATGCACAGTGCAGATGTGCACACCCTCGCACATGCACCTTTGCACATGTGTGCCCTCATCCAGGTCTGCTCTTGCCCCCTCGCACACAGGTACCCACCCTGCAGCCCCCCCCCAGCCCCTGCAGAGCCTCCCCTGCCCCATCCATGGGCAGACCCACACACGCACACATGGATACACACACATGCACATGGACAAATGTGCATGGGCACACCCATGCACACACACAGACACATGTGTGCACAGACAGATGTGCACACACACGTGCACACATACAGACACGCACACAGATGTGCAGACACATGTGCACACACAGATGTGCACACACATAGATGCATACAGACACACATGCATGGACACACATGTGCACACAGACAGATGTACACACACACGGGCACACACAGGGCCCCCCTCGCAGCAGCTGCCTCACTCACCCTGGCTCCCATCCCTGCAGCACTCCCTGGGCCACGCACAGGCCTGGCCGGGCGCCCCCGCACAAGGGGCTCCTTCCCGTGTGGCTCTCGCGGCCCCTCGGTCATCCCACTGCTGCAGGACATGGAGCTGGCGCCACCAGCTGCAGGGCCCTGTGTCCCTGTGCAGGGAGGAACGTGGGTGGAGCTGGTGCCATATCGCCCCGCACACTGGCCTCGTGCCCCGAGGTGCAAAAAAAACAGCCCCAGGCTGGAGCCCCCATCCTGCCGGGGGAAGCAGCCAGAACCTGTTGAACCACCGAGCGCCCCTCGGCCTGGGAGGGGAGGGAGGTTTCACTAAAAACCAGCCACATTCAGGGCCTGTGGCCTCCCCCCGGCTCGAGAGCTTCTCTGCTTTGGAGCAAGGCCCAGCCCGGAGCACCCTTGGGTACCCCCAAGCCCTGGAAAGCACCAAGGTGCTCCCTGAGTCACTGCACTTCAAGCACGAGGCTGCTGCAAAGGAGGCAGTTGAATAAAAGCAGTTAAAGGAGGAAACGAGGCCTGGGTGGTTTTTCTTTACTAATATTAGTATGGTACAGCCTTCAAAACACACTACTAGACTACAGTGCAGAGAAGAGCCCCGTAAAGCCTCAGGTAAGAGTTAAAAGCAAAGGAGATGGCACGAGGCGGGGGGTTTTATTCTACCCGCGCATTGTGGTGTGCAAAGTTAAAAGCGAGGCTGCAGGTCCGGGTCCGCTTCACTTCAGCACCGGCGAGGCAAAGAAAGGGCCTTGGCGGGCGAGACGGGTGGTGGAGCTGCTTTTGCTCCCAAATCTAGTGCAAAAGAAGCAGAATTAGGGTTAGAGGGGGAAGAGGGAGGCGTGGTTCCTGGTGCAGCTATTCTGCTCCCATTTGGCTCTCCAGGGCCTGCGTCCTCCCTCCCGCCGTCGGGAGACAGCAGGGGAACAGGAGCGATTCTCGTGGGAGCCAGGCTGCGGAGCGAGCCACCTACCTAGGGGTGGTTCTGCCGAAGGTCGAGCGGACCCTCTGGGAGAGGGAGCTGGACGAGGGCGTCTTGGAGAGCTGCTGCTCGGGGGTGGTGAGGGGCCCCAGGATGCTCACTGCAGAGAGGCAGAGAGTGAGCGCAGCCGTGCGGAGCCAGCGGCCTTTCCCCAGGCAGGGGACTCCTCGGTTCTCTGCTCCCGGGAAGGGCTAATTCCCCCTTCCCAAGCACCGCTCGCCACAGACCATTAGTTTTATGATAGCCCCTGCGCAGTCAGGGGAGCAGCGCGCAGCTGTTACCTTTGAAATCGGGCGTCTGGGGAGCGGAGAAGGCAGCCGTGTTCTCGATGACGTTCTCCTGCTCCGCCACCATGAACTGGCTCCAGTACTCCAGGGGCAGCAGCAGCAGCCGCTCCACCACCTGCAGCGGGAGCCGCCCCGTCAGGGCTCGGCCCCGCAGCAGGGATTGGGGACACTCATCCTGGGCCATGCTCTGCCCCCCTACCTTGGGCTGCCGCTTCGTGTCCTGCAGGATCGTCAGCGGGTCGGGGTCAGGCACCGCATGGGCGACGATTGTGGGGCCAAACACTTTGGCCAAGTTGGCCACATCCATTTTGGTCTCGGGGCTCTGGGCCACTCTACATGAGGGGCACAAGGTTGGTGCTCTTCACTCTTACACCAAGGCACCCCGGCCTGCCCGGTTCAGCCTCTGACCAGGCAGACGTGGCCAGCACGGAGGCTTTTGGATCAGAACTGGCAACTGCTGCCTCTCAGAGGAGGCACCGGTGGCCACTCACCTCTGCAGATGGATCATGAGGAAAGCAAGGGTGTCCCTGTTGGCCTGAGGGAGCTCCCCGATCGCTTGGTACATAGCAGCGATGCTGTTGTCATCATCGGAGATTTCTGAAAGAAAAGGCAGAGTAGACCTCAAAGCAGCTGCAGAGGCACAACTGGAGCAGTCCGCTCCACTGGCCTGAGGAGCGAGGAACGTGGTGGTCCAGCACATGCCATTCCACCAGTTTCCTATCCCGCACAAGGGCAGGAACCTGCCTCTTTCCTCTTCCACAAAAGCGCCCTTGGCCATGTCCAGCAGCTCTTACTCAATGGTTAATGCTTTGAGGTCCAGCACACGAGGTTGTTGCTGCCCCCACTGCTCCCTACACAGTCTTTAAAGGTTGCACAAGGCTGGGCCAGCCTTTGGTGTGCTGGCAGGGTGTTGTGCAAGGGGCTACAGAGCCATAGAAATACTGCAGCTCCCAATGCAGAAATGGATCTAAAAGCAGGGCCCAGGAGCACCTAATGGGGCAGTTGCAGATTTGTAGAGGGAGCAATTCAGAGTGCCTAGAGCTACATGCGAGCTACATGTTCCCCTGCAGCAGGGACGAGGCCTTTCTTGCACACATGGCATCACGAGCGTGGCCACGAGTAGGAGAATGTCGCGGAGCATCGAGGCCCTCCGGACTCTCAGATGAGCCCGTGACCACCGAGGCCGGGGTTAGAGATGCCCTTTGGCTCCCCCTTACCTGCAGCTTCCATAAAGTTCTTGTTTAAGCGGAAGGTGAGAAGGGGCTCCTTTAGGTTGCGCAGGAAGTCCTTCAGGAGGCCGCAGATGGCATGGATGTCGTCCACTTTGCTGAGCAAAGGAACATTCTTCGCCCTGAGGAACTTCTCCTTCAGCTCCTTCACCGTCTTGTCACAGCCAGACACGCGGTACAGGCCGGTCTGCGGCGAGAAGCAGCGCTCAGTGCACCACGAGGAAGCCCACCCTCCGCACGCAGCGCTCAGCCACCCCCCGAGCAGACGGCACACACCGGAAATAAGAACCCTTTGGGTTAATTTGTTTCTCTTGACACCACGACCCTTCCATTAGCACCGTGTCACTCCTCACTCTGCTTTTACCTCACGCAGCCCTCGCTGTTCGATCTCATTAACGCAGTGCACTATGATGGAAGGGATCATTGGATGAGTAGGAGGGACAAAGTCCATCAAGGTCCCCTAGGAGGCAGAAGGGAGGAAAAAATAAAATTGATATTTAGCCTTCAAGACAGAAAACTCTCCCAGGAATTCACCCTGGCATCTAGGCTCAAGAATCCCTGCTGCTTCTTCACAAACCAGGAAGGGAGGAACACTTAACACCCATTAGCACAGCACAGCATTGCCTGCTCAGAGCTCAACACCCTCCTGCAAGCCACCCCTCAAGCAAACCCTTGTTGCTCAAGGATACTTTTACCAGGTCATTTGTGTTTTTATTGTGTGGTTCTGAGCAAGGAGAGCTCTCCTGCAGGAAGTTGGGAGCTCAGGCGCGCTCTAACCAACACCAGGCAGGCAGTTCCATTGCTGCATGTGCCGGGTTCCGAGCGTGCCGGGGCCTCACCTCCCCGATTCGGACGGGAGTGCCTGTCAGGATGGGGATGCAGGGAAGGGGACAGCGGTCACGACACTCCGGATGAGTCACCACGCGGCAGTCTCTGCATTTTAGAGACAGTTTTCCAAACTTGATCCGCTTTCCACAGGGAACGCACGACTCTGGTTTGATAACCTAGCAATACAAAGCACAGAGAGCAGGAAGAGGTTAATGCAGCACAGCTACTACAGAGGAAGTGGATAGCTGGCAGGATAACACACTCCCTCATCCAAGCAGGCTACAGGCACAGTCAGTACCGAATGAGTAATGGCTGCTGACCCCTGGTCAGGGGTTCAGGAGCCCAGTTTGGGGGAATCTTGCTCATTAAGTTTGCTTTCAACCATCACAACCTCACTCCCTAGTTGGGAACTGCTTTCTCCAGGTGGGCTGAGTTATCCCATGGCAGCAGGAAGCCCTTCCCAGCAGCAGGGCTGGGTCTCGGAGGGCAGAGACACACTTGTGCCAAGGTGCCAACCTGCAGCTGTGGCTTCCCCCAAGCTCAGAGGAGGGCTGGAACATTGCCACGTGCCCCAGGTCTACATCCAGAGCCTTTACCTTTGACTAATCAACGAGCAGGGTGAACGGAGGATGATTCTCCCTCCGCTCTGCGGACCTACCGTTTTCGAGACGAACTCGTGCAGCCGCACTCCCCCGTTGCTCTGCGGGGTGCTGAGGCCATCGCTCTCTGACCTGGGCTGCAGCTGCCTGCTGCCCAAGCTTGAGCTGCTGCTCCAAGGCTGCAAAGTGTCTGGAAGATGCAAGAGAAGGATACTTGACTGAACGGAATCTCTCCCCTGGGCAACCTCTGCTTCCAAAAAAAGGCCCTATAATTCAGAGGCAGCTGCCTAAGGACTGGCGAAGTTTACTGTAATATTGCAAAATATCTCATGCCCCTCTCACTAGCTGCTCTAGAGATGGGACAAATGACAAATGTGGCACCTACCACCAGACTTCCTCTGGTTTCTGAGGTTGTAAGGCACAGTCTGGATGGTGGAGACAGCTTCAATTGGGCCACCATCGCTGGGGACAGTGAGAGTTGTCTTTGCCACTATGGACTCATTTCCCTGCAACAAGGGGTCTGCAGTTAGTGACAGCAGCACGGATGACTGGCAGGACAAAGATTTTCTAGTTCGTTGGTCCTGGAAAGGGGCAAGCAAGAGGATGAGGGGTTTGAGCCCACCGGGACCACCGTACCTGGTCCACCGTGGAGCCAATCGAGCGCGTTTTCTTCAGAGGTCCAGGAGGGCCTTCAATGAACTGCCGGGATGAGCGCTGAAACAATGCATCATTTTTGTGAGCCAGGCAGCCACATTACCAGTTTAGTGCTATACTGCATTGCTGCAAGGACCGAGTAATTGTCTGCACACACAGACCACAGAAACATTAAGTCCTTCCCGTTGTGGCTTCTGCCCTTCCTCACCTGCACCTACTGCCATTTGTTACACTGCTATCAGCATGCAAGTGCCATTATGGAACAGAAAAGAGATGTTGATTCTCCCCCAAGCCCGGTGGCTGCTAATAATCTTGCAGCACTTTCTTGCCAGCTGCAAGCCAAGCCCACACAAGGCACGTGGAACTCCATGGCAGCAGTTTCGTGGATCATCACAATTAACCGTGGACCTAAATCCACACAGCGGCTTCGTTACCGCGGAAGCACATCTGCCTGAAGCTGGGCTGCCATTAGTATCTCAGGACTCAATAGAGGGGCTGTTAGGTGACAGATGGTGACGCTGTGTCACCTACGGCGAACAATGGGATCTCTCTGAAGGGAAGGACTCAACATACCCGCTTTTCTCTCTTCTTCAGCCTGACAGATTTCATCACAGAGGAATCCCAGTCCTGTGGGAAACGCACAATGTTGTTGAGCTCAAGGTAAATGTCATACAGCTTCTGGCCAGGGCTTTCATTGCATCCTAGCCAGCAGCCCCACAGAGAAATGCAGCTCAGCAACATCCGCTTAATGCCCTGGTACTCCAAACAACATCCTGGAGATTACCCACACCCTTCAGGTTTTCTAGTTGAGAAAAACTTCAGAGCTTGGTATTACATTACCAGTGACTCATCAGTCTTGTCAAAGCTGATGTCTGACAAAATTGAGCCAGATTCATCAATTGTAGACAGCCTAAAAGGAGAGGGAAAAAAATAAATAAATAAAAATCAAAGTCAAAAGAAACATTTATCACTGAGGTTTTCAGGAAGCTGTGGTTCCAGAACAATCTTACTGACTCATAAGAGCTCTATTTCAAAGTGGAATAGAGTGAAACTCTGCTCATGAGTGCAGCGTTAGCAGGATCATAGATGTCCTCAGAGCTGGACGGTTATTACCTGCGTTGCCTTGACAAAATGTTTTTGCCTACCTCTTGCTCCCCGAGCCCCCTGCAGAAACCTGGGGCCTGTTCAGAAAGGCAAGGGCAGACTTCTGCTCCTCGCTGAGCTGGATGCTCCCAGTTACATCACACATGAGCAGATCTCGAATCAGCTGCATTTGACGCTCCTGTAAAGGCAGAGAGTATCAGGAGCTGCCACAGTGCAGACTCTCATTTAATTACTGTTGGAACCAATCCCGAGTACATGAGACACTGGCTTCAGTCCTTCCCAAAACCCATGTCAGTGAAATGTTAACGGCCCAGAGCAACAGCAGCCTGTGCTCAGGAACCAGTAGCTCTGCTGCGAACAGCGGCCGCTGGCCCTTTTTCCAGGCCAAAGCTTGGTCAAAGCAAAAGGCCACTACAAAGAGTCAAGCCAGATTTAAAAAAGAGGTTATTACAAGTGCCAGCCCTTTTTTCCCCTCAAGGCCAGTGTAGATTAACTGCTATCTCTCTGCAGCCTAATGAGCCAGCAGCAATAAAGAATCACTCACCAGCTTCTCGCAGTCCACTTCAGCCTTTTGCCTTCGTTTGATCTCCACGTCCACTTGATTGCGAGCGTGTTTCAGCTTCACCTCCAAAGCATTGCGTTCCGTTTCTGTCTTCATTAGGAGATCCTTGTACTTGGCAAGTTCATGCTCCGTTTTCTGGGATTTTTTCCGAAACTCTTCGAAGTTCCTTGCTAACTGGGCAAATTCTGGGGAGAAAACACCTCAGTTTTTAGCACACAGAGGAAACTCAGCAGTCCTGTTCGCTGACAGCTGATTTTTATCGATGTTGCCCACCCTGGACGGGAGAGGCGGGTGAGCTGGCCTGTCAGACACTAGTGATCTAGTGCTCGCTTGTAGCTGTTCCCTTGGGTGAACATCTATGCTCTAGACGTTCACCCAAGGGCACAGACAAAGCCCTTCACCCCTGCATCAACTGGAAGGGCTGGGACACACGAGACCCTGCAGGAAATCAGCAAGCAGAGCACAGCCCTGCCCAGAAGTTCAGTCCAAGACTTCATATTTGGGGACAACAACAAAAAAGACAGTCCATGCACAAATGCAGCTACCCCCAGCTTCATTCACAGCTCCCCAGCAACAGCCATCGGCATTGGCACGTTGTAGGCTCACAGCAGCCCTCCGACGACCCGCAGAGATGGCACTTACGGTGTTCGTTCCGTTCACTCAGGACGTCAACCTGGCACACAAGCTGGTCAAACAGATTCCGCAAATTCAGCACTGAAGTCTCCATCTTTTCCTGCCAAGAAAGCAGACCTCAATAACCAGCCCAGTCCTTTCTTTCCACCCTCAAGCAGAGGTTTGCATCTCAAAGAAAAAGAGTCAGCATTAGAATTAATGATCAAAAAGTCAAGTTTTGGCAGATACGCAAACAGAAGAGTTATGTTTTAATCAAGATACAGCCAAACTCATGTGTATAGCGCAAACGGCAATATAAAGACACAGTCTAGCTCTCAACTTTATTGCTTCAAATAATCTGCAGTAAATTACAGGGGCTCAAACCCCTGCGACGATTTGCTTTCTGGAAGGCTGCAGAACACAGCTCACACCCAGGCTACGAGCAACTCAGTACTATATAGGCCACTAAAATCTGTAAGGTTTCAGAGCACCATAAGATAAAAATAGATGCAACATTCTTGGGAGCTTTAATACACTTTTAAATTTAGCTGCATTTTAAGTTGCAGCTCACAGAGCAAACAGCTTTTAAAATTCAGGGAAGTCAGCATGTTTTCCTCGAACAACAGTAGCGCAGGAGAAGCGATGGAGGGAAAAGTCCCCGGCTCAGCAGCGCAGAAATGACTTTTGCAGTGCAAGAGGCTGCCGGAGCATGCAGTGGGGCTGGATGATGAGCGGTTTGGAGGTGCAGGTGCCTGCACCCGGGACGGGGGCCCAGGGCAGGGCACAAAGGAGGGCGCTGGGGGGGAAGCCCTGAAGCGGTTTGCACATTGCGGGCTCCCAAGGCCCACGCGCGGTGCCGGGGCTCTGGGAAAGGGAAGGGCTCCGAGCCCTGGCAGCCCGCGGCTCCCCGGCAGGGTCCCCAGGGAGCGAAGGGCCGCTCGTTCCAGCGCATGTCTTGCCCTGAGGGCAGCACGACGGGGCCCGCAGCCGCCGCCCGGTCCCGGCCGCCCCCTCAGGGGGAAAAGCCTGCGGGGGAAGCGGCCCAGGTGGCCTCCCCCGCCCGGCAGGCCGGTGCTGGTGCTGGTCCCGGTCCTGATCGCGGTCTTAGTCCCGATCCCGGTCGCGGTCCCCGCTCACCTGAGGCGCCGGCCCAGCGCGCTCTCCCTCCGGCCGCAACCGCCCAGCGCAACCGCCCCGCACTTCGGTTTGAATCCCCGCGGCCGGCCAATCATAGGCCGCTGCCCCACCCTCTCGGCTTTCTATTGGCTCTGCGCGCCGCCAGCCTGAAGCCGAGCCGCCGCCATGTCTGCTGAGGGCGTGGTCTTCTCCGCTCCCTTCCCTCGTGCGAGGGCGGACAGCGCCCCAATGGCCGCGCGATGAAGCCGCCAGGCGCCATCTTTACTTCGGGTTTCGGTCTGCGTTGCTTAGCAACGGAGCAGGCGGGGCTGAAAGGCCCCACATTACCCCCAAATCGTGTGCACCTCCCCCCGTCTTTATTGGCTCCTTTGGGGCTTGTCCCTAAGCCCCAACACAGGCCCTGCAGTCACTAACACCCATACAACATGTGGGAGGTGATGGGCCCCATCCAGCCCTCCAAAGCTCCCCAAGTGCTTCTCAGATATTAAAAACCATCATTTTTCCCAAATTGCCTTCACTTCTGACCAAATGCACTGGCTGTGGGTCTTGAGGCCTCTCGATCCAGCCATTAACAGACACTAAATGCTGCAACGATGATGTGCAAATATCAGCCCCCAAGGAGGAGAGAAATTCATGGATCTGACTTCCTGGAACAGGAGGAAAAGCTCCATTTTTTATCCATTCCCATTCACAAAACACAAAACCTTCCAGGAACCTATTCACACACAGCTGAGGCCTTTTATTAAGTGCTTCCATTTCAGAAAAATGCCACTGCCAGCAATTTTTCCTTGAAATTTCAGTTTTGGGCAGCTGCCCACCTACCAAAAAAAAAAAAAAAAAAAAAAGCAGGTGGGTTGCGGCTCTTCCTCTCATGGCCATTTGCTGTTTCACAGCCGTGGACATGGCTGTTATGGGGAGCCGAATAGCATCTACAATGCAGTTTAATCTCCGAAATCAGAGGCAAAACAGCGAGTAATTGGGGGATGGAGATTAGCAATTAGAGAGTGAAATTAAACGCTCAAAATCGCTAAGCGGGAGCGGGTGCTCGCTGGCCAGAGCAGCTCCACGTCGATTGTGCTGCCTGCCCATAGATAATTAATAACAATTAATTCACCATCAATGGTAAAAAGCCTCCAAGGAGCAAGAAGTTTTGAAGCTTTCTGGTAGAAACAGCCAAAATTATCCATATTTACACCATTTTTGGAGCGTTTTGCGTTGTCCCCTTGCTGACATAGTGGTGGCCACCTCTGGTGTTGGGAGACCACCCCCTGCCATGCAGAGGCAGCAATGACCCAGGGAGACACGTTTTTCAACCCAAATTTTGTCCTGTAGGTCAACGCTGAAGGCAGGAGAAGCCCTGGAATGTCTCCTTTGTGAAATCACTAATAGAATTTATGCTAATTCCCCCATTCCGGCGAATTCTGGCAGAAGCACTTGGGCTGCACAGGCAGCAGGAATGCTCCTCGCTTTCCTCCTGCTACCTCCATCTTCCTCCCTGCCATCCATCTTGATCCCATTCGTCCCTTCCCACCGGAGATGCTCCGCACCGGAGCTGGAGAGCAGGAGTTTCCATAGGGAACTGAGCCTGGGGCAGCACAGTGGGGACTTGCAAACACATTGGTGCAGCTTCATGCTCAGGGAGCGGGGAAAATCGTTTTCTTTTAACATCCTTTAATCCCAAACCGTTCAAATCTGAGTCCTCCGGCGGTAAGGCAGTGGAACAAGTGGTTTGGGTGACCTTTCCCTGCAAAGCCTCAAGGCGGGGGAAAAGAAAAAGAAAGCAGGAGAAAATATTGTGGGTGCTTTTCCTCCCCGTGGGCTCATGCAATGCAAAGTTGCTGGAGTGGGAGGAAGCTCCTGTGGCCCTGGGAGCGCCCGGAGGCAGCCGAAGATTGTGAAGGGGCCAGAATGCCAGTGCCTGGCCGTGGATGCCAGCAGATGGCATCATGCTCTTGCCTCTGGGTGATGGCGGTGCATTGCTCCCGGCCTCCCGGTTTATCCATGCTCATTCAGCACCGGAGCAGAAAGCCAGCTCTGGGTGGCCAAATGGGGCCTTGGATTCACCCGCGGAGCCCCTGAGCTCCTTTCCAAACAACGGGAGTCTTTCTGGTGCTTTCCACTCGCTTTTAATGATTAATCAATGACCTTTTGTTGTGGGAGCACAGGGACAAAGGAGCTTTGTGGGCAGATATTTGGGATCTCAGTGAAGCCAGAGCCTTGGCTGGGGAAGAGGCTGCAAAACGAGAGCCCAGGGGGCGTTTTCCACCTTAAACTCAAGGCGGGGTTTGTCTTGCTTCTGCATCAACACAGTTGTCATCTCCCAGATATGCAAGAGGCTCCTAAATACCAGTGTTTTTGCACAAAAGGAGGAGAAGGTCTTGCCCAAAGCCCTGGGCTTCCTTCAGATGAGAGGGAAGAGTTGACATTTCCCTCATCCCGCCCGCCCGCCCCCCCCCCCCCCCCCCCCCCCCCCCCGGCGCAAACTGAGAAGCCCCCGGGGCTTGGCCACGCTGCATCCCAGGATCTTTCCACCACAGATAAATAGTCACCTCCTCCTTCAGTAGATTAAGCAGCTGGGAGCGCGGAGTGAGAGCATGGCCCCCCCGCCGCTCCCTTTGCCATGCAAAAAAGGAGAAAATTAATCTCCCAGCTCGCTCTGATATTGGGGCTGAATTACAAGCTGGGAGCGAAGATAAAGCCGGAGCGAGCACGCGCGGCAGGTAGAGCGGCAGGCCCGGTGGCCGCACAGATAAGGGCCCCGCTCCCGCCGCCACGCATCATTCGGCAGTGCTGCCGGCCTCGTTCCGCTCCCGTCCCACTCCCCAGCTCCCGATTTAACCCCCTCTGCTCGCTTTATCCTGTAGGCACCAGCGCTGCCCCTTGCAGCTCCCTTCCGCATGGATTGGGGAAGCTAGGGTGGTTTTCCAGAGCCTTTCGGATCCGGAGGCCCCGGGGTGGGGATTGCACGGCCGGAGGGAGCACCGCAGCTTGCTATCCACAGGGAGGAGCGCCAGGAGGCTGCAGATAATCGGGGTTATTTGTAGCACTTCCGTGGCATTTTCATGCGGATTTAGGAGCGATAGCGATCGAGCCACCTCCAAAGCAGGGAATCCGGAGCTGGCACTGCTGTGGCAGATTAGCAGGCGGGCAGATGTAGGTGCCCCCCCGTCTGGGGAAGATTGATGAATATTGTGAATTAAGTGATTTTTTGCTTTACGAAGCCCCTGGGAGGCCAAGCGGGAAGGCTGTTCCAGGTGCTGCTTCCTGCCCAATGCAATCCCTGCCGGAGCAGCGCAGCAGAGCTGGGAAGGCCGCAGAGCAGCGGCGCGATCCTGGCGCGATCCAGGTGTCCCTTTGATTCCTTTGCTAGCTGCTGCCACGCCGTGTGGAGCCTGTGTGCACCAGCACTGTTAACCCTCCCGCTCCCATGGGCTGCTCCTCACAGGCAAGTAGGACGCACAGGGAACAGGGTGGGATGAGCCCCGGCACCTCGGAGCGCGGCAGCGGCTTGGAGGGAGCGCGGAGCTGAGGGCACCGCCGGGAGGCAGCAGCAGCACAGGGAACCCCGGCTGCGGTGCCACCAGTGAAACGAGCTCATCGGGTCTCTACCCTCTGTTTTACAGCTCCCAACCATCACATTCCCCAGATCCACAGCCAATGGCCCAGGATTGCATCCATCCCGGACAACCAGGATGTAGGATCCCACAAGAGAGGCGCTCTTGGCAGCGGCACTGAGTGGGATTCACGGTCCGGGGCCACGGGAAGGCAGCGCCAGGTGGAAATATCCCAGGACACAAATGTCCCAGAGAGCCAAAGGCCCTCCCCAGCCTCGGTGCCTCTGAGTGTGCTCCGGCGGGTTTAAATAGAAAGATATCAAAATAAAAGATAATTGTTGAGAAAGATGAATAGGGGGAGGAAAAAAAAAAGCTGTGAGCACGGAGGAACTCTTGTCTAATTTCTCACCCACACAGAGCATAGCGATATTAGTGCCTGCAACTCCAGCGCGGAAAAGCTTTCATGGCTTTATTACCCGCTCCTTTATTACAGCTTGTCCTTTTAACAAGCGGAGGCCTCCGGAGAGCACATCTGCCCCTGGAGATCCCATCGGGATGCGGTTAATCCGGCTGGGTGATGCCCTGCACTTGCCCAGCCACGCAGGCCCTTGCTCCTGGCTAGAGAGGGTTAAAAGCCGCCCAAGATGCCACCACCTTTGGCCTTGTCCCTGAATGGGGACCGGGGCAGCCAGGGGGAGCTTCCTTGTGCTGGGGTTTTGGGGCGTGACTATCTGGATGCTGCAGGAGCAGCTTGGAAACGGGAAATGGGACCGATATGCATGGCGCTGCTTTTCCCTGGGCTCCCCGTCCAGGTGGAATGGGGTGGCACAGAGGTGCCAGGGCTCTCGGCTTCCCCTCTGTCCCTTCTTTGCCCCTCTCCCTCCCCATCACTCCCGTCCTCAACCCTGAGCCTCACACTGGGAGCGGAGCGAGTCCCACGGAGGTGGCAGCGAGGACACGGCCGGGCTGTGGCTTGCGGTGGGACCAGCCTATCCCTCTCTTATCCCTCCTTGGAGCAGCACGTGCAGCTCCAGGTGCCGAATGGTGGATCCCAGTACTCGAGGCCATGGCAGTGCCTCCGGCAAAACCGCCACTTCCCCGTGCTGCCAGCCCAGGCCCCTTTTGGGAGCAGTTAGGAGGCTCCTCGAGGTCTGGGGCAGGGAGATGTGGCGGGTCCCCCGCTCCCGTTTGCGGCGGTGCCGGCCGCTCCCCGCGGAGCGGCCCGGGGCGACACGCGCTCCCCCGCGCTGTCCCCGTGCTAGCGGCACCAGCAGCCCCAGCCGCGGGAGCGCTCGGCTCCTCCGCCTCCCTCCGCCTCCTCCTCCGCCTCCTCCTCCTCCTCCCGCTCCGCTCTCCTCCTCCTCCCCGGCGTCCTCGGCACCGCGCGCCCCCCGGCCCTGCGGCACCCTGTGCTCGGCGGCGCCGCGGCCGCCTCCTGCGGACGATGCGGCGGGAGGAATAGGGAGCGCGCGGGGAGCGCGGGAGCCTCCATGTGCCTAGCCGGGCCGCGGCCGCGCTCGCCCGCCCCGCCTCGCCGCTCGCCGGCCGCCTCCGGGGCCCGGCGCTGAGCCAGGGCCGCGGCGCAGCCCCGCTCCGCGCTGCACCAAGGTACCGGCCGCGCTATTTTTATGCCTTTCCCCCCTTTTCCTCCTCGTCCTCCCCCTCCTCACCGCCGTTCCCTTCTTTTCCGGTCTCGCTCCGTGCATCCCTCCGCGCATCCCATCCCTCCGCGCATCCCATCCCTCCGTGCATCCCAGGCCACTCCGCCGCCGGCATCCGCCTTCCCGGAGCCGCGCGAGCCGGCGCCGGCCGCTTTCCCGGTTCCAGGTTTGCATCCTGCCTATTCCTTTATTCACTCCTCTTCCCCGGGGCCGCCTGGGGAGGGGGCGGCCGGCGGAGGGGAGCAGGCGCCAGCGGAGGGTCGGACCGGCCGGGATGCGGGATCCGGGGCCGGGATGCCGGATCCGGGCAACATGGTCCGGCCGTGGGGACAGCGCCGAGGTGGTGCGAGGGGAGGCAGTGCAAGGGGCTGAACCTCAAAAAAAAGCATTTATAGATACATATATGCACACACACCTCTCTGTATATCTATTTTAATGTATATATATATATATACACGTCTGGGGTAGCAGAGGAGGGCACAGCACCTGTCCCGCCCCAGGACCACATTATAAATATATATGTGTGTGTGTATGGATGTATACACACCTATATGTGTGTGTGTGTATATGTGTGTGCGTATATATATATATAAAACGCATATATATGCATCCAGGGCAGAAGGGGTGCCTGTCCCACCCTGGGGCCACATTACATCTGTACGTATGTGTGTACATATATATATGTAGTTATATGTTTATATATTTTACTGTATATTTTACTGCAGTCAAGTGTGTCCAGGACAGAAGGTGAGGGCAAGGTGCTCGTCCCACCCGGGAGCACCATTATGCATATGCATACATATATGCATATGCATACATCTATGTATGCACCCCATATATATACATGTTACTGTGTGTGTGTGTGTGTGCAGGGTGCAGGCGGGCACGGGGCGCCCATCCCGCCCTAGGGCCACACTATATATATGCATACATATAGTATGCACCCCTGTATGTATATATATATATGTTACTGTGTGTGTGTGCGGGGCGCAGGCAGGCATGGGGCACCCATCCTGCCCCAGGGCCACACTATATGTATACATACATGTAGCATGCACCCCTGTATATATATGTTACTGTGTGTGTGTGCGCGGGACGCAGGTGGGCACGGGACCCCTGTCCCGCCCTAGGGCCACACTATGTATATGCATACATATAGTATGCACCCCTTTATGTGTACATATATATGTTACTGTGTGTGTGCGCGGGGCGCAGGCAGGCATGGGGCACCCATCCCGCACGGCGCCAGCGCCCACGGGCTCCCCCTGGCAGGCGGCCGCACCATGATGGACCTCAAGGCGGAGGAGGAGGAGGCAAGCGGCGGGCGGCCCGTGAGCCTGCAGGCCTTCGCCAGCAGCTCCACGCTGCACGGCCTCGCACACATCTTCTCCTACGAGCGCCTCTCGGTGAAGCGCGCTGTCTGGGCGCTCTGCTTCCTGGGCTCGCTCGCGCTGCTCGCCCTCGTCTGCACCAACCGCATCCAGTACTACTTCCTCTACCCGCACGTCACCAAGCTGGACGAGGTGGCGGCCACGCACCTCACCTTCCCTGCCGTCACCCTCTGCAACCTCAATGAGTTCCGCTTCAGCCGCGTCACCAAGAACGACCTGTACCACGCAGGCGAGCTGCTCGCCCTGCTCAATAACAGGTGGGTGCCCATGCTGGCTCCCCGGCCTGTCTGATGGCCACAGCAACGTCTCCAACCACCTGTGGCATCTCCAGCCCCATGCGGCATCTCCAGCCCTTGCAGCATCTCCAAAACCTGCAGCCTCTCCAGCCCCTTCGGCATCTCCAGGCCCACGTGGCATCTCCAGTCCCTGCAACAACTTTGGCAGTTTCTAATGGCCCTTCTCTGTGCAATGTCCCTGGCCATGCATGATGTCCCCAGCCCCCAGGAATGCCTCCCATGCGTCATCCCTGGGCACACATGATGCCCTTGTCCTCATGCAATGTCCCTGGCTCTGCGTCCCCAACCCCATGCAACATTCCTGGACACGGGAAATGACCCTGGCCCTTGCGATGTCCCCAGTCCAGACATATACGCCTGTGGCAGGGAGGGATTTGCAAGTGCCAGGGAGGGCCAGAGCTGGGGCAGGAGCCGAGCCCCGGCATACTCAGCCCACGGCCTGGTGCGGCGCTGAGGGTGCAGGGCTCCCCGCGCCCCCAAACCTGCTGGGATTCGCCCTTCCCGCCGGGCACCGCGCGACGGCTGAGCCTGTGCCTGCTCCCCAGGTACGAGATCCCGGACACACAGGCGGCTGATGAGCGGCAGCTGGAGATCCTGCAGGACAAGGCCAATTTCCGCAACTTCAAGCCCAAGCCGTTCAACATGCTGGAGTTCTATGACCGGGCCGGCCACGACATCCGCGAGATGCTGCTGTCCTGCTTCTTCCGTGGGGAAAAGTGCAGCCCCGAGGACTTCAAAGTGGTGAGTACCAGGCACAGTGCCACCGGCTCCCGGGGATGCAGCCACCGTGCATTTGTGGGAAACCCCCACTCTGAGCGGGAGGCGCGAAGGTGTTTGGGGGATCCCAGCACTCCCTGGTGCTGCCCAAGCCCCGCGAGTCCTGCTTCTCGTGCGCATCCCGTCGCCACTCCGTGCCGGAGCAGCTGCCTCATTGCTGCCGCCGGGGCTGCTGCTCCTGGCAGGTCAGGCTGGTTCAGTGGATCTGGTGCGGGAAGCTGACGGGCGCTGCTCCGCACGACGCTCTGGCCCAGCTGGCGGGATGCGGCTCCCTCTGCCCGTGGCTCCGCCAGCCCCCTCCTGCCGCCGGGTTCCGTTTTAGCCCGCTCCTTGTTTTTCCCCTCCCGTCTTCCCCCATCTCAAAGCCAATCCAGCAGGGATTTCAGCCCAGGGCCAGCAGCTCCGTGCTGGGCTTCCCCACGTGCTGGGAATGGGAAAGGCCCTGGGGAGGGCTCCAGCGTCACCGAAGAGCCCCGGGCACCACGGCAGAGCGTCCCGGGCATTGCGCTGCTCCGGCTCCGCTGGCACTGAGACGGGCTGTGCTGGAGGGGAATTTCGGCTGCCAGAGACGGGAGGCTCTGGTGCGGGATGGAGCCGGGCTCCGGCGGCAGGGAACGCTCAGATCGGGGGTAGCCGTGAGCTTATGGAGCGGGATGGAGTCAGGCTCCGGCAGAAGGGAATGCTCGGAGCGGGGGCAGCCGTGCGCTCCGGCGCAGGATGCGCGGGGAGGGCAGGCAGGGACAAAGCGCCATCCGGGGATTATTCCGGCTTCTCCCCAGCCTTCCCCTTCCTCCTGCGGCAGTGCACGGGGAACGGGGGGCGCCCACTGTGCTTGGCCCCACCGGCTGCCCCCTCCTCGCCCTGGCTCTGCCCCGCCTTGTCCCGGCCCCCGCTCAGATCCGGCCATGCGTGGCCAGTGGGAAGGGGCTCCCATCCCCCCGGAGGCCCCGCTCCCCGACAAGCTCATTAGTGGCCCGGATCGATGTTTCTCACCAGCTGCTTCATTATTTATAAGTTGGAGCCATTGCTGCTGTGCGGGAAGCTGAGCCCCTGCTGGCTCCTGCCCCCCGCCCTCGCCCGGGAAAGGGGCCCAGGAGTCCTGCCCCCGCGGCAGCATTCTTGCAGGGCGGCTCTCCCTCTGGGAATGCGGCTAATCCGCTTTGGCACCTTGGAGAAGGAGGAGAAATGGAGGGAGGAGGGTCCCCCTGGCTTCCCCTACCCGGCTCCCACATTCCCTCATTCCTGGTGGTGCCAGAATCGCCCCAAACTCCAGGGTCACCCAGTGCATCAGGGACCTGCTATTTATTCCCACGTGGGGATCCCAGTTCCCAGCAATCTGGCTGCTGGAGCACCCTGCTGAACCCCCCTGAGCACCCACATCCCTGAGTGCAGCTGGCGGGCGCCAGGGCTTCCTCCGTCCTGCCCGGAGCATCCCGGAGCACCCGGTGGCAGGGCGGGAAACAGCCGGGATGCAGCGGGGTGCGTGGGTGCCGCCGCTCTGCAGCTCCTGGATCATCCCAGCGATCCGAGCAAGCCACTTCCCTGAGCGGTGCCGGCTCTGCACCAGGTCCAAGCTCAGAGGCGCTGGCGCGGGGCTCCCGCGGCGCGTCACGCTCTGGCTCCTCCACGCCGGCTCATCCCACTGCCCACTCAGTCGGGTACAGCGCAACCCCCCAGGGCCAGTGTGGCCCTGGCTCCGGGGGGCCACTGGGAAGGGACGAGGTGGCCACGTGCTGAGGCCTGGCCGCACTCAGCGCACGTCCCGCCGGGGATCCCGGCCGTGCTGAGGGCTCCAAGCCGACCCGCTGCGGCTCTTCCCGCGGTGCAGAGCATCATTAGCAGATTAATTATTAATTATTATTAATAAGGTTTAATGGCTGCATCCGCCGCCAGCAGCTGCTTTCAGGCACCATCAGGCGTGGGAGCTGTGGCTGGTGCGAGCGCCGGTCAGGACGCTGCCCCAAAACCCCTTTTAGCCATTTTTCCCCCCTCTTCCTATTGTACAGGAGGGAAAAGCTGGATCTCTGGATGCCTCATCGCCCCTGCTCTTCCTGCTCCTCTTGCAAATCCCCATCCCTGTGCGCTCTCCGGCCCCAGCTTTGCTTGGGAGAGACGGGATTGGAGACAGGGCCGGAATGGGCAGATACAGCCCGAAAACCGGAGGGTTCCCTGTTGGTTTTCCTTCCCTGCCGATAAAACCATTGGCTCCAATTTGGTTGCGGGAACCGTCCAAGTGGTTGCGAGGGATGTCGGAAAAAATTGCAAATGGCTAGCGGGTAATTTGCTGTGCGTGGAGGAGCAGCAGTGCTCCTGGTGGATCGGGGATGGGAGCAGAGAGGACCCTTTGCTATGCCCAGAGCAGGAAGAGCTTTCCAGTAAGGATACGATGTGGGATCACCCTATTCCCTGTCAGGGGAGGAGGAGGAGAGTGGAGGACGGCAGCGCTGCGGTGAGGCCAGGATCCCGGGAAGCATCGGCTGTCAAGCACTTGGGGCCAGGGAAGCTTTGAAAGATTAATGGGATTTAAAAAGAAGTGCCAAGAGCAGGAGATGAGACTGCTCTGATAGGAAGCGGCGCGGGATGGTGGGAAGCATGGAGCCCTCAAACCCCACTTGCTGTTCGGGGTTTAACTGCGGCCCTGGGATGGCCGGGAACGCCAGGGCTCCAGCGGCGCCGCGGATGCGGGGGATAAAGCGGGCAGAAGCGCCTCTTTCCCGGCCCGTCTCTCAACACGGGGATGTGCGGCACTAATCCACTGCGAAGCGCCTAATCTGTGGGATGAAGGGCCAGATCAGAGCAGTGGCGCGGTGCGCGGCAAGGTGGCCGCGGCCGATAAGGGGCCAGGACCAGTGCTGGAGCGAGCCTGAGGGAGCCAGCGCGCCGTGGGAACCATCCGGCAACGGCAGCCGATGGCCCAAGCACTTCCAAGCATGGCGCTGGAGCAAGGCCTCGCGGGGCACACGGCGCTGCTCTCTCCTCACTCCTCAGGGACGGGTTTATCCCTGTGAAAACAGCAACGCTGGCTTTGATCTCCACTGCTGTGAAAGCATGACAGGCTGCGAAGTGCTGCCGGCAAATCCCCCAGCCCGAAGGTCCTTGCGATGTGCCAGGATGTGCTGGGACATGCAGGGATGTGCCAGGAGGCACTGGGATGTGCCTGGGATGTGCTGGTATGCACAGGGATGTGCCGGGATGCATTGGGATATGCCCAGGATGTGCTGGGATGCGACCAGGATATGCTGGGACGTGCAGGGATGTGCTGGGATGTACTGGGACGTGACCAGGATGTGCTGGGACACACAGGGATGTGCTGGGATGTGCCCAGGATGCCCGGGATGCGCCGGGCCCGGAAGCTGTGGCAGGGCCGGCCCCACTGCGGGGCTGATGTCACTGCTAACTATAGCGGCTGCTCCCCCGCAAAAGCCTCTACCTGGAGAGGGTAAAAATAGCTGCCAAGAGGGGAGCTGCACGGAGCCACCCGCTCCTCCGGCGGTGCCTGGTCCGGCTCCTCCCGGAGCCACCGGCAGGGATGGATCCACGGGCGCCTGGGGCGCTCAGCTCCCTGCTGGGAAGGGGAGTGGGACGCTCTGAGTGCCCCGAGCCCACGGCTGTGGCCAGTGCCGGAGGAGGATGCCCGGAGAGGCTCCTGCGGCGCCGACCTTGCCTACAGCTCTATGAAATTTCATCCCAAGCTTGGGGCTGGCGCCTGTCCCCAAGGTCACCCAGCCGCAACGCTGGGCTCGGTGGCACCACCACCACCAGCCTCCCTCTTGCACAAGGGGGCCTGGATTGGGAATGCAGGGCTTGGCGAGCCCAGGATGGAGCCTTGTGTGCTCGTGCTCAGGAAGAGCAGAGGTTTTGCACCAGGATCACAGTGGATTTGTCCCTGGCCATGTTGCTTTGCCAGCTCTGGGAATGCCGGGGCATGGCGGGACCCTGCAGGTCAGGATCCCCCCGCCGGCTCTGCAGTTGTGCCGGCTGCTTTTATGGAGTGCCGAGGGCAGGAAGGGCCAAACCCCGAGCACGGCTGCCCAGGCGAGGGCCGGAGACACTGCAGCCGCGGCCGGGCCAGCCCCGCTCCCCGGCATTGCTCCCAGCTGCCGCTCCGAGAACCCCCAGCGCAACAGGCTCTGCAGCGCCGGGAGGGCGGGAAGCACCTCCAGGATTTGCTCCGTGGGATTTGCCACCTAAATCTCGGCATCGAGCGAAGTGTGCAAAGAGAGGCAGAACCGGAGTGGCGCACGCCGGGACACGGTGCTGGCAGCGCCTTGGGCTGCATGTCCTGGCTCCGGCCGCCCGGCAGGGAGCCCGGAGAGCAGATGGATGCAGAAGAGCCCGGCCCTGCGGGAGGAGCGGCCGAAGCAGCCGGGCTCCACGCGGACGGACGCTCCCCGCGGCACCGCCGCCGCCTCCACATGTCCCTGAGGACTGCGGCCGCAGAACCGCCCCTCGCTCCTCCTCTCACCCTGCTCCTGAAATACCCTGCGCCGGCCCTGCGGCCGGAGCAGCCCGTGCTCGGCTGCCCTGCGGCCACACGATGCCCCTGCAGATCTTCTGCACCGTCTCCTTCTCCCGCGAGGACGGGCCAGGCGCCGCAGCGGATGGCGACGGCGGCGAGGACGGGGCCAACGACTTCCTCTACGGGCAGGAGGAGGACGAGGAGGAGCAGGAGGCAGCAGCCCCTGACCTGGTGGCCTTCGCGGGCAGCTGCACCCTGCACGGGCTGAGCCACGTCTTTGTGGAGGGCGGCGCGGGCGCGCGGCAGGCGCTCTGGGCGCTCGCCGTCCTTCTTGCCCTGTGCGCCTTCCTCTACCAGGTGGCTGGCCGCGTCGCCTGCTACCTGCAGTACCCGCACGTCACGCTGCTGCGCGAGGAGCAGAGCCCGGCCCTGACCTTCCCCGCCGTCACCTTCTGCAATGTGAACCGCGCGCGCCTCTCGCAGCTCAGCCCCCACGACCTGCTCTACCTGGCGCCCCTGGTCGCCTACGAGCCGGGCATCATGCCAGGCTTCGCCCCACACCGCCCCGAGCCCCTCGGGGACGAGGAGGAGCCCCTCAATCTGCACGGGTTCTTTAACCGCACGTGCCACCAGCTTGAGGACATGCTGCTCAGCTGCAGCTACCGCGGCGAGCGCTGCGGCCCTGGAGACTTCGCCGTGGTGAGTAGCCCCGCGTCGGTGCCCGCGCCGCTGCGATGAGCACCACATCCTCGGCTGCGGCAGGTGCCCGCGCGGTGGGGATGCTGTCCTCGCTGACGCAGGGAAGTCGGAGGCTGCACCCGGGCATCATGCCAGGCGCGGTGATGGCTGCAGGGCCCTGCTGAGCCCCGGCTGGAGCCGGAGCCACCGTCGCTGCTGGGAGCCGCTCCATTGCTGTGAGGTGTCTGGAGCGCCGTCTGCTTCGAGCTGTGGGGCAGAAATGCCGGCCGTGCGCGGCTCCGGCCACAGCAGGAGCCACACAGGCACTAGCAGGGGGGGCCACGAGGGCCGCACCAGGGTGCGCAGGGCCAGTCCGGTCTGTGGGCCGGGCACCGTGCGGTGCCGGGCCGGGCTGCAGCCTGGCGCCCCGGATGGCTGCACCTGGGGCAGAGGCTGTATTTCGCCCCTGCCGCAGGTCTTCACGCGCTACGGCAAGTGCTACACCTTCAACGCGGGCCAGGACGGCAAGCCACGGCTCGTCACCATGAAGGGCGGCACTGGCAACGGGCTGGAGCTCATGCTGGACATCCAGCAGGACGAGTACCTGCCTGTGTGGGGTGAGACGGGTGAGCTTCCTCCCCCGGCCTGGCCAGGCCCACCTCCTCCTCATCCCCGTCCCTCGCTGCGGGCGCTCCCCAGGGAGGTGGGAGGATGGGCAGACACGCATGGCCCAGCCACACTCACGCCCTGCGCTGCAGATGAGACCTCGTTCGAGGCTGGCATCAAGGTGCAGATCCACAGCCAGGATGAGCCGCCGCTCATTGACCAGCTGGGCTTCGGCGTGGCGCCCGGCTTCCAGACCTTTGTGTCCTGCCAGGAGCAGCGGGTAAGTGGTGCGGGGTGGGCGCAAGGCCGTGATGCCCCACGCGGGGCTCCCCGCTCACGGCGCATCCCCGCGGCAGCTCACGTACCTGCCGCCACCCTGGGGCGACTGCAAGGCGGTGGCGGCCGACTCAGAGTTCTACGAGAGCTACAGCATCACAGCGTGCCGCATCGACTGCGAGACCCGCTACCTGGTGGAGAACTGCAACTGCCGCATGGTGCACATGCCAGGTGAGTCGCCGTGGCCCGCGGTGCCCCAGCGCCCGCCGCACTCCCACACGGCCCCTTCCCCACCAGGAGACGCCCCTTACTGCACCCCGGAGCAGTACAAGGAGTGCGCGGACCCAGCCCTGGGTGAGGAACCGGCACTGGCACGGGGGAAATTCCCCCGGGAAGGGGGGAAGGTGGCGTTGGGCTCGGCGGTGGCACCTCTGCCCCTCCACAGATTTCCTGGTGGAGAAGGACAACGAGTACTGCGTGTGCGAGATGCCCTGCAACGTGACGCGCTACGGCAAGGAACTCTCCATGGTGAAGATCCCCAGCAAGGCATCCGCCAAGTACCTGGCCAAGAAGTACAACAAGTCGGAACAGTACATTGGGTACGGTGCGGCGCCGGCATGCGCGGCCCTCAGCCCGCCGCGGTCTCATGCCTGCCCCGCCGCGCAGGGAGAACATCCTGGTGCTTGACATCTTCTTCGAGGCGCTCAACTACGAGACCATCGAGCAGAAGAAGGCGTATGAGGTGGCCGGGCTGCTGGGTGAGCGCCGCGCGCGGCCACCTCACACCGGTCCTCCCCGCGCCCGCTCACTGCCCGCTCCGCTCCACAGGTGACATAGGTGGCCAGATGGGGCTCTTCATTGGCGCCAGCATCCTCACCATCCTGGAGATGTTCGACTATGCCTACGAGGTGAGGCCTGGCCATGGCCTCGCGCGAGGCACCCGGGGCGTCAATCCTGGGGCTGCAACAGGGCTGCAACGGGGCTGAAATGGAGCCAAAGAGGGGCTGAAATGGGGATGAAACCGGGATGAAACAGAACTGAAATTGGGTTGAAATGGAGCCAAAATGGGGCTGGAATGGGGCTAGAACTGGGCCAAAACGGGGCTGGAATGGAGCCAAAATGGGGCTGGAATGGAGCCAAAATGGGGCTGCCGCAGGTGATCAAGCACCGACTCTGCCGGCGGGGCAAGTGCCGCAAGAGCCACAAGCGGAGCAACACGGACAAGGGCGTCGCTCTGAGCATGGATGATGTGAAGCGCCATGTGAGTGCGGGCTGGGGGGCACCGCGGCGGGGCCGGGGGGGCGGCCGCGAGGTCCCTGCTGTCCCTCTCCGCAGAATCCCTGTGAGAGCCTGCGGGGCCACCCGGCCGGAATGACCTACACGGCCAACATCCTACCTCATCACCCGGCGCGCGGCACCTTCGAGGACTTCACCTGCTAACGCGGCGGCATGCCGAGCCGCCACCGGCGCGCAGAGAGGAGACGGCCGTGAGTGCCGCGCGGGGACATCGGGGACACCTCGGAGACGTCTCAGGGACACCTCAGGGACGTCTTGGGGATGCCTCGGGGATATCTTGGGGACATCTTGCTCCCGGCCTCCGCTCCGGAGCGCTTGACCTGGCCGCTGCGGCCCCGCTGAGGCAGGGACTGCGGCCGCTGGCCCCACGCACAGCGGGCTGGGCTGGGGCCACCCGG
Organism: Tinamus guttatus; assembly: GCF_059628265.1. NCBI lineage: Eukaryota > Metazoa > Chordata > Aves > Tinamiformes > Tinamidae > Tinamus > Tinamus guttatus. Next base: position 34,407 of record NW_028288630.1, read on the forward strand.
CTCCTGCCCCTCGGCCTTTTTAACTCAACCCAGAAGCCAAGAAGCAGCCGCTGTCCGGCCGCAGAGCCTCCGCGCACGGCCCATCGCCTCCACGTCCACCTCACCCGGCCCCGAAGCGTCTTCCTCGGCCCCCTGCCTGCCCGCACGGGAAGCACCCGGGAGCAGCCTTGAAACCGGCGCCCGCAGGGAAAGGTGCCCGGGAAGCTCTGCACTCGGAGGCGCCCAGGATGCCCCGGGGCACCAGGCACTGCCACCAGCGAAGCCTCTGCTGCTCTGAGCACCCTTGGGCGCCTCGTCTTTATCTCTAAGATAAGTGCTCCTTATCTTTAAGAGCTTTTTTTCTTTTTTTTTGCAATAAGTCATTTTTGGCAATTATGATTTGGAAAGCTCAGTTTTGTTTCTATTATTGTCATTATTGTTATTTGCTTCCTGACCAAAATTAGAAACTGTGTGTGGGGGAAATCAGTCCTTTGTATCCAGCAATCACCCAAAGATGACGGGTCGGCCACATCCATAAATTTTCTTATGGATTTTTTTCCCAATGGTTCATTGCATCCCATTTATTTATTTTCTCTCTTCCTCGCGTTAAAGCTTTTAAAGATGGGGCTGGGATTTGACCTTGATGCTCACCCGTAAAAACTTTTTTTGGTTGTTTCTATTATATCATTCTCATTTTATATTTCTTATATATAATATATATGACTATATATATATGTGTACATATATATATATATCTATATGCATCATATCAGTGTAGATATCCATCTAGTAGCGTTTAGGCCTTGTTCTTGTGCCATTTTTTTTCTGTTACTGATCTCTGAATGCCTTCAAGTGTATAAAGTGTTGGATTCTCTCTGGTATCTGTACTATGTACACACATTTTCATAGGAAGCACAATAAGATGACAGATGCATTGTACATCAATACCCGCTACTCTTAACGATGATATAAAGAATGATATAACTCGTGAGCACTGAGTCTTACTCTCTTCCCGAGCCGCGGGGAACATTCCCGGAGGAGGGAACGGCCCCATCCCAGGACGCTCCCGAAGTGGGGATGAGAATTCACACACGCTGCTGCTAGTCTCTGATGAGTCCAACCCTGTGGTTTGGGACATAAACCTGGATTTTGGCACAAATGAGTGAATCTCACCCGGTTTCGACGTCACGTTGCCAGTGGGATTTGGAGCACGAGCCGTTTGTGAACACAATTCCTGTGCTGAGGGTCTCCGGCTGCAGGGAGCAAAAGAGAGGGGCCAGGTCCCAGGCTGGGCAGGACAGGAAGCCCCAGGACCGCGCCAAGACGGAGATATAATGGGATATAATGGCATAATGTGCATATATATATATATATATATATGTACATAGCGGTGCGGCGGCGGGCTGTGCGGAGTTGTCGGAGCAGCAGCAGCACCACAAGGCGCCCGGGCCATCCCCACCAGAGCCAGAACCAGCCGAGCCGGTGGGCAGAGCATGGGGTGGCACAAGGAGCCACCGCGGGGCTCAGAGCTCCCTGCGCTTCCGGGGACGCGGCTGGAACGGGGTGCATGGGGCAGCCCTGCACCCAGCCCTGTCCCCCGCGTTGTCCTCATCCTGCGGCTCCTCTCCAGCTCTCCTGCGGGCTCCGGGGCGCGGGTGCATCCGCAGAGCGCAGCCCATCAGCTCCACCGCTTTTCCTCGCCATGAATATTTCATGAGGCAGCTGGGCGCCAAGCCCGCCGGAGGTGGCATTAACTTAACTGCACGGACACGGGGATGCTGAGACAACAGCTCATGGCTGCGCGCGGAGCTTCCCGCTTCGCGCCGGGGATGGGAATCGCTGGGGTCAGCAGAGAGGGACCGACGTGTCCCGCATCTCTGCTGGGCACCGGGCAGGATGTCCCCCAAGCGAGCCACGAGCATTATTAATTGCTTAATTAATGGCTGTTCACTTGTTCTTTTCCCCTACAAATTAACGCCAGCTCCATTCGCATCCCTGTTCCCTCCGAGCAGCCGCGGGCGCCAGTGCTCTGGCGAACAGCAGATTTAATGCAAATACTTGCACAAAGTGGCCTTTAAACGCAACGTGCTGCTGTCCGTGGCTGCCCGAGGAGCCCAGAGCCCTTTTCCGGAGCAAGAGGCCTAAGGCTCGGGAAGTGACTCTGGAGCGGCGTGTCCCCAGTTTTGCTCCCGCCTTGGGAACTGCATCCCGAACCCCACATCACGTCCCTGGGGTTGCTGCCGCGTGCGGAGCGGCGGGGCAGGGCCCTGCAAGGAGCTCGGGGGTGACCACTCTCCGCGTGTGCAGAGCCGCACACGCGCCGAGTCGCACCCGTAAGTGTACATATGCACATGCATACACACACACACACACTATACACTCACGCACTATATATATATATATACACATATATGCACACACACTATATACATACACACGCTATATGCACACACGTGTATCTATACACACACACATATATACACACAGAATATATAACTATACACACACGTGTATCTATACACACACGCCTTGTATAGGCGCCCCCTCCCGCCAGCTGATGCCCCGGCCTGGCCGCGCGCTCCTCCCGGCCTGGCCGCGCGCTCCCGCGCTCCTCCCGGCGCTCCCGCGCTCCTGCCCGCGCTCCTGCCCGCGCTGCTCCCGCGCTCCTCCAGGCCCGACCCCGCGCTCGCTCCCGCGCTCCTCCCGCCCCGGTCCCGCGCTGCTCCCCGCACTCCTCCCCGCGCTCCTGCGCTCGCTCCCGCGCTGCTCCTCCCGGCCCACTCCCGCCCTGCTCCCGGCGCTCCCGCGCGCGCTCCCGCGCTGCTCCCCGCGCTCCCGCGCCCGCTCCCGCGCTCCTCCCGGCGGCAGGCGGCGCGCTGCTCCCGGCGGCGGGAGGCGCCGCTCTGCGCCGCCGCCCCGCGCTCTCCGTGGCCGCCCGCCGCTTCCGGCGCGCTCCCTTTGTGCGGAGAAGATGGCGGCGCGGGCGGGTTTCCAGGCGGTGCCCCCGGGCGGCGGCGGCACCGGGGCTGCGGCCGGGGCGGGCGCGCTGGGCCCGGGCGCGCCGGGCGGGCCGGTGCGCATGGGCCCGGCGCCGGGGCAGGGCCTGTACCGCTCGCCGCTGCCTGGAGCCGCCTACCCGGTGAGGCGCGCGCGCCGGCGGCGGAGGGGGGCGGCGGCGGGGCCGGGCCGCCCGCGGCCGCCGCTGCAGCCGTGTCTTTGTCTCCGCAGCGCCCCGGGATGCTGCCCGGCAGCCGCCTGGCGCCGCAGGGCCCGGCCATGGGGCCGCCGGGCTACGGCGGGAGCCCCGCGGTGCGGCCCGCGCTGGCGCAGGGCGCCCTCGAGCAGCCCCGCAAGAGGCCGGCGCCGCAGCAGCTGCAGCCGGTGCAGCCGCAGGCCGTGCCCAACCGCAACCACAAGTGAGGAGCGGCGCCCCGGGAGCGGCCCCTTCCCCCCAGGCACGGGGCACCGGGACCCAGCACCGGTCCTTCTCCTGGGCACGGGGCGCCGGGACCCAGCCCCGAACACCGGGAGCGGCCCCTTCCCCCGGGTATGGGGCGCCGAGACCCAGCCCCGGGCACCGGGAGTGACCCCCCTGCCCCAGACACCGGGAGCGGCCCCATCCCCCGCCGCAAACTCAGGCTGCCGGGACCGCTCCCCTCCCCAGCCCCGGGATCCAGGGACCCCCCCCCGCCCTGGCCTGGGGCACTGGGATCCACCCCCCTCCCATGCAGACCTCCCCGGTCACCGGAATCCCCCACTGGGCAAGGGTACCTCCCGCCCCGGGGACAGCGGGCGCCCTGCTGCAGGGCCCCAGGATCCCCCCTGCAGGCACAGGGCGCTGGTGGCCCCGCGGGCGGCACCACGGTGCGTCCCAGCTCCGGGCGCCCTCGCTGTCTGCCCCGCGCCAGGGAGGGGGTTCGTGGGCACTCTGGGTGGCACTGGGGCGGCCGCCATGGCGGGAAGCGTGTGGAGTGGCGCTCGGTCATGGACCGGTCCGCACTCGACCGGAGGGCAACCCGGCACCCTGGGCCCCTTGCGAGGGCTCGCATGGGATGAGGCCATTGCGGTTTTAATGTGTCTGTGCCCATGTCCCAAATCGACAGCGCCAAGAAGAAGAAGATGGCAGACAAAATCCTACCTCAGCGGGTGAGTGGCAGTGCCCGCCGGGACGTGGGGAGCTGTGGCGCTCGCTGGTGCTGAGCGGCTCTTCCCTGCTCCAGATTCGTGAGCTGGTCCCCGAGTCCCAAGCCTACATGGACCTGCTGGCCTTTGAAAGGAAACTGGACCAGACGATCATGCGGAAGCGCCTGGATATCCAGGAGGCCCTGAAGCGACCCATTAAGGTAGAGTGGGAGCGTGCAAGATGGTGCTGTAAGCCAGGATTGGAGTCTGCCCTTACCCAAGAGAACAGCCTGGTCCTGTCCCCGTAAACGTGGTGGATCAGGAAGCGCCCTAGCCAGGAGCGGAGCCGGGAATGCCTTGTGTTCCTCTTTCCTTGCTGCCTGTCTTGCAAGAGAGAAGGCTTCTAGAGCCTCTTAGTTTCAGGAAAACAAAGGCAAGATAGTCCTTTATTTCAAAATTAACATTTAGCTGATGCTTTTTCTCTTAGCAAAAGCGAAAGCTACGTATTTTTATCTCCAATACGTTCAATCCAGCCAAGTCGGACGCGGAGGATGGTGAAGGAACGGTTGCATCGTGGGAGCTGCGGGTGGAAGGTCGACTGCTGGAGGACGTGAGTGTGAGACAGCCGGTGCCTTTAGGGAGGGCAGGAGACGAGCGCTGATGTCTCTGGATAAACCAGGCTCAACGGGGCTCTACCTCTGAGATTAGCTCTGCTAACGCTCTTGCTTCCTGTGTTGCTTGCAGTCTGCTTTGTCTAAATACGATGCCACCAAACAGAAAAGAAAGTTCTCGTCCTTCTTTAAATCCCTGGTCATTGAACTTGATAAAGACCTGTACGGCCCCGACAATCACCTGGTAGAGGTGAGCTCCCTTCTGCTGTGCTGTCTCGAGGCGGGTGCTGCTCAGCAGGCAGGATTTGTTCCTCGGTCGCGTCTCAGGACACAGAGGTGGCTCGAGCGAGGGGCCGGGAGCCAGGAGCTGTTGGGATCCTCGCTTTGCCAGGGGGCTGAGCAAGTGCATTAACTCGTTTCACGCTGCACGGGGGGATGTGACTAATCCTCCTGGTGGGTGAGGGCTCCTGGCGAGCGTGTCAGGCACCAAGCAGGGGCAAAGGCAGGCAGGAGCGCTGGCCCTGACCACGCGTGCTCCTTGCTGTGCAGTGGCACAGGACGGCGACAACCCAGGAGACGGACGGCTTCCAGGTGAAGCGGCCGGGCGACGTCAACGTTCGCTGCACGGTCCTCCTGATGCTTGACTATCAGGTGAGCTCCCGGGCGGCTCGGCGGGGCACGGGGGGCCCACAGCGCCCGTCACCGCCTTCCCGTCTCGTGTTCTAGCCTCCCCAGTTCAAGCTGGATCCGCGCCTGGCCCGTCTCCTGGGGATCCACACCCAGACGCGCCCCGTGATCATCCAGGCACTGTGGCAGTACATTAAGACCCACAAGCTGCAGGACCCCCACGAGCGAGAGTTCGTCATCTGTGACAAGTACCTGCAGCAGGTAACCGGGGCTGCGGTGCGGCACACGACTGCTCCAGCATCTCCCTGTAGCTGCAGGTGATCCCGGCGCCGCGCTCACCTCCCTGCCCTTTTTTCTGTCGCAGATATTTGAATCTCAGCGGATGAAGTTCTCTGAAATCCCTCAGCGGCTCCACGCGTTGCTTATGCCCCCAGAACCCATCATCATTAACCACGTGATCAGGTGAGGCAAGTCCACCGGAGTCCATTTCTCTTGGGAAAAAGGGTGGAAAGAAGATGTTCAGGAAGATGCTCCAATATGTTGATTTTTCAGAGTGCTTCCCCTGCCATTATTTCTTTGTGCAAGAGCAGCCACCTCTTCCATTAACCAAATCCCTCTTCCCAAGGAGTCTGCTGTCTTGAGCTCCTTGATTCAGTTTCTTTCTTTGGCTGTTCTTAGTGTTGACCCAAACGACCAGAAGAAAACGGCCTGCTATGACATTGATGTGGAGGTGGATGATACCTTGAAGACTCAGATGAATTCCTTCCTGCTCTCTACAGCCAGTCAACAGGAAATTGCTGCTTTGGATAACAAGGTAGGAAGAGCTCCATCATTTCTGCCACCCTCATTGCTGCATACAGACGTGTCCTTGCAGCAGGTGAGCTCGGAGTAGCACAGGAGTCCATTGGGAGAAGTGGTGTGGGGTTGGTCACGGTTAGAAATGGGTGGCTTTATCTGGAAACAAAGCTGTAAAGCAACAGTCAATGGGAAAACTCGTAACGCAGGGAACAAAATTGAGAATTTTGTCTGATAAGCGTAATTCAGCCGGGGAGCATCAGAATTCACCTTCATGTATTGGGTTACTTGATATTTTCCCTCTAACTTTTCCCCTTTTTAGCAGCTGTGGCATCTGTCTTTCAGATTCATGAAACAATAGAAACAATTAACCAGCTGAAGACGCAGCGGGAATTCATGCTGAGCTTCGCCCGAGACCCTCAGGGCTTCATCAACGACTGGCTGCAGTCCCAGTGCCGGGATCTGAAGGTAAGAGCTTGGTCTCGTGCGGAAGCGGGGCCCGGCCACAGACTTCCCTCACTAGAAGCAGCTCCCACAGGGAGCAGCAGTTCGTTGCTCAGAAACCAAGGCTGGAATTGAGTTGAACGTGACCTGGCCTCACTGTGCTGAAGCTTCTTCAGAGAAGCTTCTCTGAAGAAGTAGGGGGTGGGTTTGCTGCCTGAACCCTCCTGTCCTGTCCAGACGATGACTGATGTCGTGGGGAACCCCGAGGAGGAGCGCAGAGCCGAGTTCTACTTCCAGCCGTGGGCGCAGGAAGCTGTATGCAGATACTTCTACTCCAAGGTGAGCGTCAACTGGTAGCCGGAAGCGCCCGTCCTTGCGCGGGGCAGGCACTGCTGCTACGGGGTAGCCGTGCTGACCCTAGCCATAGGCCCCACTGATGCCTCTGGGTCCCAGCTTGTGCTTTGCCGCCAGGACCTTTGTCACTCAACACTGCCCGGCTCTGCAGCCTCAGAATATTAATGCTGCGACTCCGGCCTCTCCTGCAGGTGCAGCAGCGGCGGCAGGAGCTGGAGCAGGCCCTGGGAATCCGTAACACATAGGCTGCTTCCTCCCTGGCCAGAAGGCGCCTCAGCTGCGTGTGGAGACGGAGAGCTGCAGAGGATGCTGTTAGTCCCACTCTGGCACTGAGCCCTGCACCACCATCCATGCTGGCGTTGTCCTTCTGGGGCCTCCTGGGCTGTGACAAGCAGACAGGCTCCCACGGGCACACACTTCTACCTTGTTTTTCCTCCTGACTGTTGCCTTGCCAGTCCCAAGGCCCCTGAGAGCCTCCCCTTGACTCTGCACCGCCTGTAGCGTCCCCGTAGCCAGCAGCACAACTGCAGACTCAGAGTCCCTCGAGCTCCAAAACCGCAGCCCTTCCCCAGCGAGCACCTGGCTGTGGCACACACGTGGCGCCCGGCCGCAGGGATGGAGCCCTGGCACCAGTGTCTTCCCTGCTCAGTTTTTATAGCAAGGTGCAAGCTGATGGAGGGGCCCTGGGCTGCCCTCCTGCCCGGGGGGAGCTGCCGCTGCACAGGGCTGCCCCATGGGTCACTCCCTGAGGAAGAGTCGATGGACTCCAGAGAACTGCTTCTTCCTCTGTCCCGTTTTTCCTTGCTTCCCTCGTGTCCTTGGGCAGGCCAGGCTCGCAGGGGAGAGGAGGCGCCGGCTCCAGGCAGGGGTGCAGGAGCGCTGCAGCAGGAGGCTTCACCCCATGAGACCAACCTGGCCACTTGGTTTCCCTGTAGTGGGGAGAGCCGTGCGGGCGTGCGGCGAAATGGGCTCATTCCGTTGGGACACTCACCCTGTGTCAGTGTTATGGGGACCAGAGGCTCCGTGATGTGGATGTGCGGGGCAGCGGGGCGGTCTGTGGGGATGGACGTAACTCTGAGCATCTGTGTTGGGTTTCCTCGCTGGAGCTCCCAGGGTTCCGGGGCTGCCGGAAGGCCCAGCATGGATCAGGAGTGTACAGGTAGATGTTCTCAACCTTGGGGAGTAGCAGCCCAGATTCCTCTTCCTGGAATGAATTAATAGTGAATTAATTAATGGTTAGGCGTAAGAGAACGGTTTCTCTTAACCTGAATCTCAGTATTTCTGCTTGGGACTGAAATGCAAAGGAACTCGAAAGCCAGTTGGGTTTTCTTGGAGAGAGCTGCAAAATCATGTTACTGACGACCCCCCTCAACTCCCAGCTGTGCGGGGTGGCCGGGAGGCTTCTCTGACCTCGGGAGCCGGTCTGTCCTGCTCCCCGTTTCCGTGTTGCTACATGTCTGTGAGTATTAGACTCTCGGCCCCCTTTTCCTTTGCCCCCTTCTGAAGCGGCTCCTCTGTGGTACCGGGGGCAGGTGTTGGTGCTGCCGAAGCAGCCCCTGCCTCCTTGGGGTGATCACACGTGAAGGATGCTCAGTACTGCGTAGGCAAGCGTAGCTGTTGCAGAGTAACTGCTTTTCTTAACTGATCATTATGTTTTTTTTTTCCATGGACCAAATTTTTTTTGTACTGTATCCTTGTAGACGTCACCCAGTTTTAATAAAAGCCTCCTGCGAAGGGAGCTGGGCTGCCTCCTGTGCTGCTGCGTGCGCTGTTGCGTCTGCTTCGCGTGCTTGCCGACAAGGACAAGTTATTGCCTGCCTTGTTCTCCCTCTCTTAAAGCCAGCTGGGATAACAAACGGGAGAGATGATGTTCTTTACGCATTAGCCTTTATACAGCGCCTGCCTTTGCAGTGAGAGCTCTTCGCAGAGCCTTTGCGAATTCCTTTTGTGGGCAAGAGGCAGCGTAACCCGAGCAAAACTGGGAACGCAGTGGCCAAGCGCCTGATAAGATCTGGACAGCCGCATTTCCACCCTCCGCGCTGCCTTCTGTGAGCCCCACGGGCCTTGCACAGAGTGGTGGAAGAAGCTATTACAGTTTATGCTCTTGGAGCTGTGTTCAAAAAGGAAGGCACTGTTGGCCAAAGTGCTGCTGGAGCCCCACAGAGGTGGTGAGCAGGCGAGGGCAGCGTGAGGCGGGCAGAGCCTCCACCTTGCTCGCGGGCCGGTGTCCTCCGTGCACGGAAAAGGGCATTTGGCCTGAGGTTGGGAGCGAGCGCCGTGCTCTGCGCCGGAGTGAGCTCCATGCACCGGGTTCATGTTTCTTGCTTGGAAAAAAAAGGCTCCCGCGGCTTGGGAGGATGGATCTGTTTCCTTGCAGCACCATGGGGAGGGTGGCTGGGCACCGGTGCCCGCTGGCTCCGTTGGGATCCCAGCTGTTCCACCTTGGCCTGGGGGCTGGGGGGGGACTCCGCTCCGTGCCCCAGGCGGAGCCAGGGGCGGGTCGGGGCCGCCCCTGCTCCGGCTGCCCTGAAATAGCGCGTGGGGCTGCGCGGCGCTACTGCCCGGCTGCACGCGCTGCCCGGCCGTGCACTGCCCGTCTGCGCACCATGGGCGGCAAGAAGGTCTGCATCGTGGGCTCCGGCAACTGGTGAGCGCCGCGCGGCTCCACGCTGCTCCCTTCTGCTCCGCTCTGCTCCCTTCTGCGCTGCTCCACTCCATTTCGCGCTGCTCTTTCTGCTCCGCTCCACTCTGCTCCGCTCCACTCTGCTCGCTTCAGCTCCGCTCCGTTCTGCACCGCTGCACTCTGCTCCTTCTGCTCTGCTCCGTATCACTCCACTCTGGTCCCTTCAGCTCTGCTCCGCTCCGCGCAGCTCCCCCTGCTCTGTTCCACTACCCGCGCGCAGCCCCGCTGCCCCGGTGTCCCGGTGTGACGCCGGCCCCGTGCCGCCGCCTCCACTCTGCGCGCGCAGGGGCTCGGCCATCGCCAAGATCGTGGGCAGCAACGCGGCGCGGCTGGGCACCTTCGAGAGCCACGTGAGCATGTGGGTGCTGGAGGAGGAGGTGGGCGGCCGGCGCCTCACGGACATCATCAACACGGAGCACGAGAACGTCAAGTACCTGCCGGGCCGCAAGCTGCCCCCCAACGTGGTGGGTAAACGGAGGGGACGGAGGCCTGGCCGCGCCACCGCCCTAGCCTGGTGCCCCATTGCCTGGGCTTGGTGCCACGTGTCCCCCCGTGCCGGGGCTGCCGCAGCGCCGTGCTCTGCGGCACCGAGGGAGCAAGCGCGCGACGCCGCTGCCGTCGGCCGCAGGTGGCGGAGCCGGACCTGCTCAAGGCCTGTGCCGGGGCCGACATCCTGCTGTTCGTGGTGCCTCACCAATTCATCGGCAAGGTCTGCGACCAGCTCAAGGGCCACATCAAGAAAGATGCCATCGGGCTGTCACTCATCAAGGTGTGCGTGGCTCCTGGGGCTGTCTGGGGAACCCGCACGCGGAGGCTGGGACAGGGGACGCGCTGGCAGGGACAGAGGCTTTGCAGGGACCTGGGCGGGGTCTGTGTGGGGGGATCCCTGTGTAGACCCTTGGGCCAGGCTGAGGTGCAGGGAGGGAAGGATCCGGGTCGGTGGGTCCCTCGGAGCGGGACATGGGACCAGCTCCATCCCCGGTTGCGTCCCAGGGGGTGGATGAAGGCCCAGAGGGGCTGAAGCTGATCTCCGACATCATCCGCGAGAAGTTGAGCATAGAGATGAGCGTCCTCATGGGGGCCAACATCGCCAACGAGGTGGCGGACGAGGAGTTCTGCGAAACGACCATTGGTGAGCGGCGCGGCGGCACCGGCGCAGGCCCCCCGCTGGGCAGGGGCTGCACGCCCCACTCCCACCACGTGCAGATGTGTCCAAGTGCTGCTGCCACCACGCAGGGACAGCGCTGGGCTCTGCTAGGGCACCTATCCCGCCAGCTGGGCGCTGAGCCCTGCTCCAAGGCAGGAATGTGCCCAGTTCCCAGCCCTCTGCCCTTCTCAGAGTGACGGAGCAGCGCGAAGGCCTGTCGGGCCTGGGGGCCACTCCCAGGGCTAAGCTGAGCCCCCCCTAGCTCTGCTTCCCGGGTTTCTGGGGACGCTCACCTGGATCGCGGGTTGTGGCCAGCAGGGCTGCTTCCAAGTTCAGCCAGTGACTGTTGCTTGTGTCCCCCGTCCAGCCTGTGACTCACTCAAGGCATCCAAAGCCAAGGGAACGGTTTGCCAGGTCGGGAGCTATGGGATTCAGGCTGTCCCTAGTTTCAACGCCAGCCGGGACTGCAGGGGTTATCACTCAGAAACGCTCCTGCACAGGGCAGGGCCCAAGAAAACAGCAGTCTCCAACCCCAAGTTTGCAACCTCTGAAGACACCTTTAATCCACTGGGCATGTGTCCCTTTTGTCCCGCTGGGATTGTCCTGCTCTTGGGAGAGCTCCAGGGCTGCAACCTTGCTCACCGCCCCCGCAGCATGTTGGGCACTCCACGTACCTGCAGATGTTTAGCAAGATGCAGGAGCTGGGAAATGGGCTCCTCTGCCCGCAGCACCTCCCAGCTGCAAGAATGGGGCCGGCGCAGTGGGATCCCACGTTAGGACCCGCCATCACCCTCCTCCCGCTCCCGTTGTCCCGGCAGGTTGCAAGAACACGCAGCAAGGGCAGATCCTCAAGGAGCTCATGCAGACGCCGAATTTCCGGGTGAGCGTGGTGCAGGAGGCTGACACCGTGGAGATCTGCGGGGCGCTCAAGGTGCGTGAGCTGCTCGCGGGACGTGCTCGCTGAACAGCCCTCGAGGGGCCGATCCGTCCACGGCGCCATCCTCTTGCAGAATGTCGTAGCCGTGGCGGCCGGGTTCTGCGATGGCCTTGGCTTTGGGGACAACACCAAGGCTGCTGTGATCCGTATGGGCCTCATGGAGATGATCGCCTTTGCCAAGCTCTTCTGCAAGGGCCCCGTCAGCTCCTCCACGTTCCTGGAGAGCTGCGGCGTCGCCGACCTCATCACCACCTGCTACGGAGGCCGCAACCGCAAGGTGGCCGAGGCTTTCGCCAAGACGGGCAAGGTGAGCGGGGCAGGGCGGTGCGAGGGGCTGCCGGCACCACGGGACCAGCCCGTGATGGGGCTGCAGGACTGGCACGCAATGGCGTCCAGGACCAGCTCATGATGGGGCTGCGGGACCGGCCTGCAATGGGGCTGCAATGGGGCAGAGGATGCGGGTGCGACTCGCTCCCTGCCGCCTCCCTCCAGTCTATCGAGCAGCTGGAGAAGGAAATGCTGAATGGGCAGAAGCTGCAGGGGCCACAGACATCCGCCGAGCTGCACCACATCCTCAAGAGCAAGAAAGCAGTGGACAAGTGAGTGCTGCGGCCGTCTCGCCTCACGCGCCGCTGGGATCTTTCCTGCAGATGCGGGAGGGTCACCTGCTCTTCCAGCAGCCCTGTGTGTCCCCGGGGAGCTGGAGGCTGGCGATGACTCTGTTTGTGTGCCCGCAGGTTCCCTCTCTTCACAGCCGTGTATCAGATCTGCTACGAGGGCAAAGCTGTTGCTGACATCATCAAGTGCCTTCAGGACCATCCTGTGCACATGTAGGGCAGCTCAGCTGCTGCCTGCGCCTCTCTGCTGCTGCTACAGCTTTGATGGGAGCCAGGGCCTCCCAGGAGCCCCCGTGGAGCCCCGCAAGGGCAGCGGGTCCTCAGGCCGGGGCTGCTGCCTGGCGTCCGCAGGAGGTACCTGCGGCTCCTCTCCTCCTTCTGCAGTGCTCCTCCGGCTTCCGCTGCTGCCTCGGCTCCGTCCCGAGGAAGGCTGGGCGTCCTCCTCCTCGTGTTTCCTCCCGCTGTGATGGCTTCGGCTCCCACTGCGGCCCTGCCTGTCACCACAGGCTGCCTGTGTGGACAACTTGATTCTTTGCCAGCCATGTGAGGGCAGCTCTGGGGCCTCTGAACCCCTTGGGAATTCCCTCGTGCTGCACCCTGCTCCCGCAGGGAAACCTGCCCCACGCGGCGGGGGCCTCCGGCTACATTGCCATGCGGCTGCGCCAGCCCCACATGCCTGCCAGGCCCTGGCACCCCTCCTACCTCCCGCCCGCTTGTCCTCTGTCGCTTCGGCAATGCAGGGACCAACTGCCCCCAACTCCTCCCGAGCAGCTGGCCGGCTGTGCTGCCCGCGGAGGGGCCCTGCCAAAGCAGTTGGGCCATGTGGCTTCCACGTGAGTGTCCCCAGCAGCTTCCCCCTCTCCGGCTTGTCCGCTCCGCGCCGCAGCCCAGGATCTGCTCCGCATGGAGCTGGGCCGAGCGAGCTCATTTCCCCAGCTTTTCCTTTCCCTCGGCTTTTCCCTGAAAGCTGCCCCCCAGCTCAAAGGGCAGCACCGGACACGCAATCCCTGTGTGGAGCGGGGAGAGGCCAGAGGTCTCTGTGCCTCGGGCCGTGCCGGGAGCCTTTGGAACTTGCCCCTTGTCTGCTGTGCAGCTCTGTGCTCCGCTGCCCCTGCGCTCCTGTTTGCTCAGGCCCGCGTCCAACAGCTCTGTGATCCCTGCCGGGGCCAGCACGCGACAGCCACAGCTCCAGCTCCCAGTGCCGCTGGCCCTCAGGCTCGCAGTGTAATTTATGGATGTTTAGAACAATAAATCTGGGCGGGGAGACCCCCCCCCCTTTGCTCTGTGATTCCAGTGCATCCTTGGCTGGGGCTGGTGGCTGCTGCCTGTGCAAAGAGGGGGGAGCAGAGCCCTGGCTGCTCCCTGTAGCCCTGCACCGTGTGCAGAACTGGGGAGAAAACCCCCATGGGCATCACAAAATGTAAGTCTCCCCTTGGCCTTTTCTCAGCAGGGCTTCTGGTGCCAACACTTGCCCGTAGGACTGAAGAGGGTTGAGACTGCAACGCTTAATTGGGTGCAAAATCCTTCCCCTGCGCTGTAGGGCCTGCAGGAGCAGGGCCCCAAGGCTCCCTGCATTTGAGCTCTTGGCTTCCAGGGAAAGGCCCTGTTAGTTTAATGATCTCTCGCCACCTTCCTCTCCCTGTTGGCCTTGCCTCGTCCCTGTCTTTATCTGAAATACGGTCCACCCTGGGTGACCTTTGCGGTGCCATCAGCCCTCCGCTCAGCCACTTGCTGGGGGAATTTAATCTGCTTGTGTTGCAGTTGTTTCTGTGCCTTTTATTAGACGCGCATTCTCGCCGGGAACGCTACGACCTTTAAAGTCAACTGAGCCATCAGTCAGAAGGGAGCCAGCGGCGGCTTCCTCTCTTGAGGAGCTTTAATGAGGTCAGAAGACAGAGAATGGTCCGTGTCTTCCGCAGGGCCTCGTGCAGCTCCCGGCTCCATTGTCTTGAGGTGTCAGGACAGGAGCTGCTCTGAGCTTTCCCTCTGCGCAGGTCCAGCCTCTCCCAGGCTGGCAGAGATCCTGCTGGCACCTGCCTTGAGTTACAGCAGGGGCTGGAATTTGGCTCTGGAGTCGCAGGTAGTTGTTAGACGAGCTAACATGGAGGAGCTGCGTGCGTCCCCGCATGGGAGGGCGTCCCTGGTGCAGAGCTGTTCATCCCGCGCTGCCCCTGTAGCCACTGGCAGCAGTTTAGGGGCCATGCGGGCAGCTGAAGCCCTCGCTGCGAGGCCGCATGCGGCTGCCGGGCAGGCTAGGCTATAAAAAGGCTTCCCTTTGCCATTTGGAGTTATGTTCCGCACACTCAGCACGCCCCGCTCCGCACAGGCAGCGTCGCCGGCCCGGGGGCGAGGAGGGGGCCGCCGGCCCCGCTGTCCCGGGCACAGCAGCGCGGCCTCCCCTGCCTCGAAGGCGCCGCCCGGGCCAGGCAGGAGGGGCCGCCACGGCCGGGCCGGGCCGGGCCCCGGACCGCGGCCGCCTCGCGGCGACGGCGGCGCTGCCCCGGGGAGGAGCGGAGCGGAGTGGCCCCGTTCCCGCTCCCGCCCTGAGGTAACGTCGCGGCGCTGCCCCGGGGAGGAGCGGAGCGCGGGCCGCAGCTCCGCGCCGAGGCCGCCCCGTTCCCGCTCCCGCCCTGAGGTAGCGTCGCGGCGCTGCCGCCTCCCGACTTCCCGCCGCCTACAAGTCCCAGCAGGCAGCGCGGCGCCGCCGCCACGTGACAGGAAGAGGCGCGCGGTCGGAAGCGCAGCGCAGCGGGAGCCCCGCGCCGGCGGCTGCGGAGCGCGAGGCGGCAGCAGGTACCGGGGGTGCCGCGGGGGGTCCCGGCGGGTCCCGGGGGCCCGGCCGCGCTGAGCGCCGCCCTGTGTTGCAGGCACAGCCATGGTGTCCGCCAAGCAGCTGGCCGACGCGGGATATAAGGCCTTCTCCGGCTCCATGATGCTCCTCACGCTCTACGGCGGCTACTTGTGCGGCGTCCGCGCCTACCGGCTGCTGCAGCAGCGCCGCGCGCGCCGCGCCGCGCCCGCGCCCGGCGACTGAGCGCCGGCTGCAGCGCCCCCGCACCCCGGCACGGGCAGAAAGCGGAGCTCAATAAACCTCATAACGTGGTTCCTGCGGGCGGCTCCCTCGCGTTTTTACCCACTCTGCTCCCTGTGCTCCCGGCGGAGCAGGACCCGAGGCTCAAAACACGAGAAAGGGCCAAACGTTTCAATGATTTTATTTCCCAGCCCCCCCATCACACGAGCCCGAGGCGTTTCTGAAGCATCTTTTAATCGGAGAGAAGAGTAAACAACCGTATAAAATGGTTAACGACTCAAGAAGCTTCCCCCATTCTGCTCATGATTGATGCACGGGTCTTGCGTGGCCCCCCGCCCCGTACCATTAAGTTAAGGAAAAAAAGAAGAAGCAGCGGCAGCCCCACTGCAGCCGCTGTCCCAGCCCGGGAGCACCAGGGGCTGGAGGTGCTGACAAGCAGGACTGAAACGTGGAGCAGGGGGACGGTTGGAGCAGCCCCCCAGCCCTGGTCCCCTCCTCGCCTCCCTCCTCTGGGAGACAGGAGGTCTAGAAAAGTCTTCAAAACAGAGATTTGTGACAGAAAAGATGCATTAAAAAGGCAGGTAGTGGGAGGGTGTCTCGAGGGCGCTGAGCAGAGCCCCTGGCTGCCCCTCCGGGGGCCGTGGCGGGGCTTGCAGCACCAAAAGAGGCAGCGACCACGCGCCTGGGCCCCGCGGCAGCAGCGAGGCCCGGCTGTGGCCTCCGCAGAACAGTGTGTGGTCGTAGCCCAGCTGGGCCGCTGCCTGCCGCGCACATCGCTCGCAGTGGGGCTGAGGAGGCTCTGTGGCAGCCGGGAACAGCGGGAGCACGGGGGCTCTGTGCTCAGAGCGCCCTGGGGGGATGGCGGGACCTCCCCTGGAACAAACTGTCTGGTCCCATCCCCGCTTGTTCCATCTTGAGTTGATCCTAGTAAAAACCAGTTTATCACAAACACCTCCACATCCATAAGGACAATGATTTAAGTACAAAACGGCTTAAAATGAAATCTGCAGCTTTGTTTTTTGCCCCAGTAATTGGCTTTATCCCTTCTGTTACATAAAGCCTCTCACTGGTCCAAGCTGTACTCATTTCAGATTCGCTGGAGGTTTCTGGGGAAGGGGTATCTTGATTAAAGATCACTTGGGAATGTGGAGCTCAAGACTTCTAGACATTTAAAGACAAGTTCGTGTTTGCTCAAGGCCAACCCACAGTTCTACTCCTCTTCTGGCCACTGGCCACTGGCCACGTGGCCATTAACACGGTTGGAGCCATTGCTTGAAGTGCTGAAAACTCCTTTTGTGCTGTTAGAAGTGGCATCCTCCTCTTCGGAGCTGCTCTCTACATCACTGCGGTCATCTTTGGATACCTAAACGTTTCGGATGACATTTGGAAGCGGGGAAGGGAGGAGGGGAGATGGTAAATTCACAGGAAAGAGCAGTTAGAAGGTGGCGTCCACAGGATTAACCAGCCCCCATCAGCTACAGTCACCTTCTGTATTTGATTTGGAATCACTTCAAATTGGCGAACAGGAACTTGTAGCCACATACAGAGGCAAGACACAGAGGTTGGAAGAGGCAGTCTAGAAATACGGTTTCATTTCCAATACCCTCTGCACATGTTAGGTGAAAGCACTCCAGGTTTTGGCTCTTGCCAGAGCCACAGAGGGCCCTGTGGAGCCGGCCTCATTCCGGCCGGAGCGCAGACACTTTGCTGAGTGCCGCGGGAGGGCAGTGTCCGACACCGAGAGCCAAGCACGCGGCAACAGGCAGGCCATAAACCCAGCTCTGACTGCAAATGAGCACCCTGACTGCTGGCTCAGGGCCACAGCCATAAACTCGCTGCTGCTGAGAAGCCACCGCCTGAACGGACCCGCTTTTCATGCCCCGTGGCCGGCGCCTCCACGCCTGCAGCTAAGAGCCCTCCTTTACTGAGCACGCGAGCACCTATTCTATGGCGAGTGCATTTCCAAGCTGGGCTCGAGATTTAATTCTACTCCGCCTGCTTTGAGCTGGGATGATGGGTTTTGAACAGCATCAGACAGGAAGCTTTCAAACCGCAGGAAGAGCTGGCAGAAGGCCAGGCCAAGTTAATGATTTCCAGGATGGCTGACAAGCCCCTTGCCTGCACTGCCTTGTGTGTTGCCAAAACTTTGATATGTTTCGCCACTCCCCTCCCGCGCTGGAAGTGCAAAGGGTCACCATAAGGAAGCAGACATCCCTCCACATGTTTCCCATGTCTCAAAATTATTTGGGGAACAAGTGACCGTGCTGTTCCTGTACTCCTCACCAGAGCGCCTGCCTTTCTGCTGGCCTCTTTCATTGAGCAGAGTGTTAATGTGCACTGAAAAGACCCAAGTTTGGGGACTTTTAGCTGTGTGCCTGTAGTAGAAAGATATAAGGTCTCACAGCCAGCTGACAGCACAGGAGAACAAACTACAGGACCCTGCTTTAACCTTTGCAAAAATTAACTATATCAGCCAGGAAGACAAACATTTAAGAGAAGGCACAACCCACGTGAAGCCCCAAGACTGTAACTTTGCACTTAGCCTAAAAAAAGGCACAGATATATTTCAGTGTACAAACAGGAGCAGAGATTACACTTACATGCAAAGGATGAAATTGTCCAGCTCCAATCTGGCACAGAGAAAAGGAGTGAGAAAAGAATGAAGAATACAGAGCTTAGAGTCCTGTCTCTGGCTAGGTCACCTGGTCAGGAGAGAAGCAAGGAAAGGAAAAGATGTAGATCTCAAGGTAAAGAAACAGCCTCACAGGCAGAACTAAGACATTGCAGTAGCAGCTGGAGGGAACAGATGATAAGATCATGTGCATACTCCGAAACATGGCAATCACTGCCACACACAGCTCTGATAAGCAAAGCAAAATAAAGCAGAGCCTTAAGAGAAACTCAGATCCGAATACCATATGTCTGGCAAAAAATGGCAGTTTTGCTAGCAAAACAGCAGTAGCTCTGAAGGAGGCAGCTTCTCCTGCTGGATTAGCTGTGTGTCAGAGCAGCTGAGTAGCCCCTGGAACACACAGAATCCCCATCACAGCCAGCTGAGGTGGAGAAGGTGGAAGCTTAAACAACCATCCTTTATGATAGTTCTGAGAGACTTCTGCAGCTGAAGTTCTGAACACAGCGTGTAGCATCCACCACCACCCCTACTAACCACTCCTGAATGCAGTAAGAAATGACGTTCACCTGCACGACCGGGGCAGAGAGGGAACCATCCCTGCCTTGGGCTACACCTGGCAGGTGAGTCTGCAGAGCAACAAGCGTAAAAATAAAAATAATGCCCCCCCCCCTACAGAGCATTCCTGATTCACGGATCTCGGAGCCAGGACCATCCCTCATGGATGGCAGCTAGCCGGCTTTGCTGGCTGCCACGATTCCTTCACAGAGCTTGTAAAAGAGAGGACGCAGAAGAGGCACGAGCAATCTTACCTTTCCCCGCACAAGGGCCTTGTAGGCAATGCGAATGATGAGATAGGACCAAATAATATGCAAGATCTGCAAGGTTATCAAGAGGCCATTGAAGAGCCACCATGAAGGGTAAGGGCCGATGAGCTCCCAGCTTTCAAATAAGGTTGTATTCAAAATCCTAGAAGAGATCCAGAAACACATTAGAGAGCAGCTGCTCTTAACATGGCTCTAGCTCCACATTTGGATGACTGGCCAGATGCAGAGCAGTTTTGTATCTCTTTAAGCATCTGCTGCTTTTCTCCTGTCAGAGTGGTGATGCCTCTAGTCCCTCGCCAGGGTTAAGAGAGAGGCCAAGGCTAATTAGAAGCATTTGAACGGAGCAACAAGCAGAAGATGTTCTACAGTTTGGTTACATATACAGATCTGTTGCCAATTTGCTTCCCAACAGCACCAGTTTTTATAACAACTTTGCAGGAAGTGATGTCAAACCACACTGGTCATCAAAACAACCGTCAACAGATTCATACTCGGGCAAACTTCACCCATATATAAAGAGCAGGAAGGAATTTTGTTCCCAGGAGGCCTCTCTCATGATGCGCTAGTCCCTTCCCTCTGATTTTTATAGATTCCTCCTGCCAAGCTGGGGGAGTGGGAACTGCTCTGTGGACAAAGCATCGCGCATTCCTTCATTAATGCTTTGCTGCTGTTCTTGTCACAGCGATTTATTACTAGCACTTAAGTAATTTGATAAACACTTTAGACTTTATGAAGTAGAGAGGTGTGGAGAGACCTTTAAAGATGCCATTAATTTCACATAGCTTTTAACATTTCATAAGAAAAGAAAAATGAGCTTTCAAAGAAGAATCCACCTCCCCCACACAAGGTACAGCTGCAGGAACATCTAATTCGGAGTCAGTTTACAGTCGAATTACATACAAATTCCAGAAGTCTGCTGATGTTTCATACTACTAATTAGGGAAGGGAATATGCACAGAGTGCAGTAGGCTCTGCGATACCACAGAAAATGTGCTAGATTTCTCTATGAAGTTGAGGAATTACATTACAGCCAGTGGAAAACACATTAAAGATTTACAGGGTTGCTGAGTGCTAGAATGATGGCAGAGCATCATCCCACAACAGACACAGCAAGGGAAACACTGGCAACCGTCTCAGCTGACAGTGGAAGGCGGCCTATGGAGACATGAGTACCAACGTTATTTCTTACCCGAATTCCCTTGATGCATTTACTGGAATAAAAGTGAGAGCTTTAATTGCAATCCTGATACCAAAATGTAGATTAAGTGCCATTTCTCCCACATTTAAGGCACTCAGGTTGGGAATGCAGGCTGACCACTGCCCATGAAATAAATGTACAGAGCAAAACCCAAACTGAATAATCATCAGCTGGGACCAGATTTTCACTACATCTTCAGCAGAACAACTAGACAACACATCACCCCAAGGAAAACCTCACAAGCCTGTTGGGGTGAGAGGGAATCTCATTAGAGGATGATGAGCTCTAAGCCATTTACCCCAGCTTTTACCACCAAAAAACCCAAGACCTATTTCAGGCTCCAAACAATCAAGGCACAAGGATAGGACAAGAGCATTATAAGAGATCAGAAGAGGCAACGATGACTCAGACAGATGCTCAGAAATCGAGTTTACCTCAGGAGACCGTGCCTCATTTGTAAGTCTATTTCCAAAACTCCTTAAAAATCAGGAGCAGCAAACAGCTCGAGTCTTCCAGAAGAGACAGCAGCTGACTCAGCTCCTGCTAATAGGCACTGTCATCACTTCGTAGCCAGAGGAGAGGGGGCAGCTGCACCTGAAGATTCTAATTGTTTTTCACATTCCCTCAACCGCCTGTTGAGAGGCTTCTTCACACACCTAGTTCCAAAGCAGGTTTGCTCCAAACATTTACAGTGTCTGCGGCTTCGGGCTGCCTCAAGGGACAGGCTGGAGCACTTGCAGGACATCTTAATGCACCGGCTTTGCTCAAAGGAGTGGAAGAACAAACGAGACTCTACAGCTCACGGCGCTTACCAGAAAGGGAAGATGCCCAGTCGTGTCACAATGAACACAATGCCAAAGAGCATGAAGAAGGCATCACACAGACGTTGGTACTTGGCATAATTGGCGAGCTTTGCAGCCTGAAAGAGACAGGAAACATTAAAACATTCATTCCCTTTTGTGCACTCATGTAATTACCAGGCTGTAGAGCGCTGATACTCTCAAACTGTCACGTTTCTAAGGCGTTTGGAACATTTAAGGATTATTCTTAGTACTGAAGCAGTTACGAGGAAGAGCTGACAAGGCAGGATGAGCAGCGAGGTTTTATGGCACGTTTAATGCTGTTTATCCAAATGGGAAAGTCGGCTTGCTCCCTCGAGAGCACACGAGCACAAGGTACACAAAGATTAGAGAGGAAACAAGCAGCAGCTCACCTCTAAAAGGAAATCTGATGCATCGTGCAGGCACAGCACCAGAGTCCCAACCCGCACCATATTATTCATGTAAGAGAATGTGATGAGTCCAATTGTAGCCAAATGATGGAGAAACATGATCAGGAAGTCCTGGAAGCAGAAAAATGAATGAAGAACCTTTGGCTGGCAAATACAATGGTTTGAAACAAAGCCCCAGAACTGACTAACTGGGGTCACAGGACTACTTTAGTTCAAACTCTGACTCCACTTTTATATAAAGAGCTCTCACACAGCAACACCCATCATCACTAGATGTTCCAGAAAAGTCTCAGTCCTAACGTTTGCGCTCCTGTAAAGTAAGAGCTCTCCAAACCCAGGCACAGCACAAGTCTCCCTGGCACATATGTGCATGGCAGAGGTACGTGTGACTGCAAACCCCACTGAAAAGACTGACAGGACAAGGTAGGCTCCTTATTTTTGGCTCCTTTTGGAACTTGGCACAAATTTTAAGTACGCTGCTGTTACTGTTGTCAGTTTGCAAAAGCCTGCCAGAGCAGAGCAGGCAAAGAGCTCGAGATAAGCTACTACATTTAAAAAAAAAAAGGGGGTACTATGCACAAAAATTCAGGGCTTCTTTTACAGTTGTGCTGCTGGATGCAACACTTGCACTCCCTGTGGGCGCCTTGCCATGTTTGCAGTGGGGAGTGTAGTCCACTTTGTTAAAAGTCAGAGTGCAAAATTAAATGTTTTATATACAAATATTGGTATATACAGCCAAAAAGTGGCATCAGAGCTGCTGTTAGTCACTTCTTTCCTGCAGCTCCGAGCTCTCCTGTGGCGCCAGCCTCACCTGCTAATATTTCAAGATTGAATAATTCCCAGGCAAACTTTTCTTTTTGAGCAGTTGGTGCAAAAACTGGGATAATTTACTACATGGCCATTTGTATGACAGAAGTAATAAGCCATGATTTACTGTGAACCGTTTTCAACAGTAATAATATGTCAAATCCTAGAATGCAGCACAATGGAATTAGATTCCAGCAGTCATTACCAGTCCTCATTCTGCTGCACACATGGATGAAGAATTACTTTCCAAAAAAACACTTATTATTGCTTTAGTGTTTGCCATTTGCTTACCCTGCTCATCAAGGTAATGCTCAGAGTGTCTTATTTTCATGTTTTCTTGCAAGCCTTCAATCTATTTTTATCAACTGTTTATTGGGAGGTACTGAGTGATTCCTTCTTTCCTGGGAAGGTGAAAAGGACTCTCAAGGCCAGCTTCCATGCCAGGCCTGCCCTACCCTTTCCCCCAGGACTGGGGGGGGGACTGCAGGAGGAGTCAGGCTGCTAAAGGATGTGAGTGAGGAGGAAGGTGTAGATATTACTGCGCTTCAGCTTCACTGGCCACACACACTGACATTTTCTGTTAGCCCCATCCATTCAGCAAAGTGGTTAGTGCAATTGTGGTTAATCTCACCTTCCGCTTAATGTCTGTAAACTGAGAAAACATGAGAGACCAATAGAAGGCCAGCTCCAAGATATAGTAATAATAAAGCCTGGATGTTAGAGGCTGAAAAACAAAGACAGCACAGTTAAAAGACAAAAATACTTCAAAATTTACATTAAAACTCATTTTTCCCCTTCCTTCCCACCCCACTCTGTTCTTCCAGAATGCTGAGGCATAAGTTAAAAGGTCCAGAATTAAGGTTTAGTAAAAACAAGCTTAAGCAACAGAAGTCTTACTATGCACTTAGCCACACAGACTTGTGTGGCTGAATTTTATTCTAAAGGGGCAAGATTCCCTTCTCCATGCGTACAATTCATACTGCAGCCTCTTAGGTAGGAAAACTAGACATTAAAACAGACTCTTTGGCCTCTATACAACTGTACTTGCTGCTCAAAGGCAAAAAAAGAAGATTGTAGCTAAGTTACTAGTAAATGTTACTACCATGATTTATGTGTAAAATACACATTTGATAATCTCAGCCACAATTAAATGTACAATGAATGTGAACTGAGTCAGTTCCATCTGAGGAAATAGTGCTGGTGAGAGCCCTAACCAGGCCTAGGGACAAAGAGCAAAGTGTCATCTCTGTGCCTTCCAAATAACCTTCCCTAGCTGCAAAGCTGACCTGGGCAGCAGCCTCTCCACAGAAAACAAGCAGCACTCAGGTCTACTGAGTTTCAATTAAAAAAGGTAAAAACTGGAAGAAGGACTGCAATCTAGCACAAGAGAACTGAATCTGGTGTTTATCTCCTACCTGAAAAGGGTAGTTGTACCAGCACTGTCGTGTGTCCCAAAACCAGGGTGCCTAAAAGGGACAGGAGAACAAAAAGTTACTATTCTGGTAGATTTTTCTCTGCTCTATCACCTACAGTACTGTTCCACAGAAACTTTCTCTCAGTTCTACCATCCATGCTAAATTTACTCTAAGACAGCATAGGGATTTAAAATATTCTTTCTGCAGACAAAAGTAAGCTGTAATACACATGGTAATTTCAAGAATTTGGTCTCAAGTAAGAAAGCATAAGGATGACTCCTGAAGATCACTAAAGCATAAGGATCACCACTAAACCTTTGTTGTTTTAAGTTAGGTGCAGAAGGGAAGACAGAGGTGATCAAACCTCCTAAATTTCAGCAAGATGGATGCAGCCCGCTACCAGGCCACACAGAACAGCAGTAGAGGCAGGAGGTGGGAGGGAACAAATAACTCACCGACCAGAGGAACTTGATTCCATATAAAAATATACTTAAATAAAATGTAAATCTCCACCTGGAAATAGAAATAAAATTAAACATATTAAAAAGAAGTTGTAACAAATGCTAACCAGAAAATAAAACTGGAACAACCATTAAAACAATTATATCTAACACCTGAAAAGGGTTAATCCAAATGGTAATTCTCCATTTGTAACCTTTTTCTATAAGAACAAGCCTATTTAAGAATTTTCACACCACACTAGTTCACATCAACAGCCATGTTTGAAATAAAGTTCAGAGTGAACGTGCATCACTCATATCTTGATACTGTATATTAAAGCACAACAAGAAAAGCCATAGTTATCCAGAAGGTATCCTAATATATGTATTCGTCCCTCTTACCTTGTGGCTTTAAGTAGATAAAATCATACTGGGGGGGAAGAATTAATATGAAGAAGATTACTGGAAAGGAAAGAAACCAGCACAGAAGAAATAACAAGTCAGGAAAAAATCACTTGGATGCTACTATGTTAACAGAGGCAACTATGAGTACTGAGAAAGAAATAAAGAACAAAAGAATGAACTGAAATGAAAAGAACAGGAATCCAAGAAGTGCCTGTGCAAAAGTGCAGGCATCACTGCATAAGTCCTAAGGACAGTCTGAGAAACACTGATCTACAACGTCACTGTGCAAACAGCAGACAAATACAATTACTGCAGCTGTGCGTGTGCCCCTGTCCCGCTCCCAGCCCCACAGCGGCGTCACCGGCCGCATCGCGTGGGCGCCACCGAGAGCTGCTCGTCGCTGATGGCCACGCAGCACCGAGTCCTGCGCAGGTGCTCTGCGTGTCACATGTGCAAACACAATATATTAAAACACTGAATTCTAAAGAGCCCTCCTATTTTCCTCTGTTTTTCTATATAAGAACTTCCACCAGCCAACCCGAACACACTAGTTTAAATCAACAGTTGACCACAATTTCACTTGGAAAAATAAACATTTAACTGGAGCTCTAAGATGAAGCCAGATCTTGGCTTCTATACAAACATACATGCTCTCACAAAATTTAGTGAGGGTGGTGGGTTTGTCCTGGTTCCTCCGATGCCGAAACCAGCGCTGGATCTTTCGAACATCCCAGTCTAGCTGCTTTGACAGGCCTTCTAACCTTTTTCCATCTGGAGACTGAAGGAAAATAAGACAAAGTGTCATTTCTCCTGCTTCTCAGCCTGCTTTAGTCTGAGAGTCTTCTCCTTTGTACTGAAATCAATAGAAGTGATGCACAATTAATGAAAAACGATCATAGAAGGAAAGCATTACGTACACATTATTACATTTCACCAGCACAAACCTATTACTACAGGTACTCATGTTTAATCTTCACTTACGACTAATTACTCAATTATTCGGAATGCTTTTGGTTTAACATTTCCTCATCTATTTTGCCATTTGACAGTGCATTATTACAGAAAATGCATTTGTTCTGTTTATTAACTTGGGGGAAGGAGTTTTTAAAATGTCCTGACCTACCTGTTAAAACTTGCAAAGCAACCCAAATAGCTCAGAATTCAAGATCAAAGCTGCACGTGTTTAAGGGTTGCTACTCCCTGTGAAGTTTCTTTAAATTAAAATCTTGGGACTTAACATGCAAAATATTTGCATATTCCAAAAAGGCATCATACAGATGGTGAAGTTTCCGTTATTTTTAAACTTTAAAAAAATCTTCTAACTTATTTATAGAGCTCCAGTTTCAGAACAGCAATGTAATCTTTCTTCTGTATCAGTGCCACCCTACATCCTACTTCTCCAAATACAAACCAGCAGCAGACACAAGCACAGTGGTACAGTTAAATGCAGCCCTGTTTTTATGAGCTAGTTACATTTTGCACAGCATGCTTCCTCGTGGCTTTCCTAAACACGAGTTTCAAGGACATCCCCTGCATAAAACTCCTCTGCAGTAATCGTAAGGGCCTTTCAGTTCCAAATATCTCAAAATGTTATGCTCCCAAGAGGGAAGTTTCACTAAGGTTTTTATATAATTTCTCTTCCATTCACCGAGCGCTTTATCTGCTTCACTCAGAATGAAGTTCAGCATCACCCGATCAAAACATAATACCTTCCATTTCATTATCTTTAATGAAAATCTATCGTACTGTTAGTGTTGATGTAACTGCCAACATTCAATAGAGGACAGACGGTGCAGCACTGTCATTGCACAGTGAAGGACTCCTGTCAACTTATGCTGAGCAGAAAATGGCCATAAGAACCAATCACAAGAAACTGCTATTGTCAGAGTTGAATGTCCTACCCTTTAGCAGGGCACACTTCCACTGACTGGATGGCTTTCCTTCTGTAACTGGCTACCAGTGGCAGCTGGTATCCTGAAACTGTACACAGCAAAAATGAGGGAAAGGCATTCGCATAACTAGCCAGTAAGACCAGCAAAGTAACACCTTTCCATAGAAAACAAAAAGCACCAGGAATTGTTTTGTAAAGCAAAAACTACTGCCTGTCACAGGAGTTACAACCCGGACAGAAAGGCAGATAGCTAAAGGAAAAAAAGACTCATGTCTTTCTAGAAAGAGAACATTTTTCGTTCAAAAAAATCCTTCTGTTTGTAAAAGCGCAAGTCAGGCATGAAGAGAATTTTCTTTGCTACGAGAAGGAAGACATGCCAGAGGCACAGTAAAAACAGAAGGAGCATGTTCCCTGTACATGCACACAGTAAAACCCAATTCTCTGGGGCAAGAGAAGTGCAAAATAACAACAAAACACTCTTACTTACAAGCTTTCACTTCTAGCAGAATTTGAAGCGTGACTCACCTTAGTGATGGATGTAAACACTTTCTCTAAAATTGCATTGGGCTGGGCTCTGTGAGGTCCACTGTCTTGAATGCCAAGGTTTATGGCACATGGCTTGGCAATAAACCTGAAAGAATTCCAAAGAAAGAACCAGATAAAAAAAAAGATATATATTTCCCTCCTTTTTGCCTAAATAACAATGACTTGTTCTTGTCACAAACACCAAGCCTGTCCAAGAAGCTTTTGAAGGTCTCCATCATCCTGCTCAAAGAAAGCTCTACAGGGCCACGAAAGGGGCTAGGCTTCACAGGCGAGGTAAGATCCTTTATTAGGCCAAGTGGTAATTATAAACAGCACACACAGCTCATGCATCTCCTAAACAGAAGGATTCAGCTGTACGGCCCTTGGTTGCAGGAGCAGGATGCCTTCCCCAGGGGATTTACAGCGTTCCAAGGAAGTGACAGGTCACCGAGGAGAGCCCGCCATGGGCACAGCCACTGCAGCCCTGCAAACAAGGTGCCCTATTTCCAGAGGCTTCTTGATGTCACACAGCTGCAAAAAAGGAAAGACGCTCAAGTAACAGTTCCTGAAGGACACAGACATCCTTTTCTTCTTTTTTTTTTTCCCCGTTGGAAAATGAAACTAAGTGGCTTATTTGCTTAGGGGGAGTGGGAAAGATGCAGGAAGTCACTCAGCCTAAAAGCCCTAGGATCTCCTTCATCCCCCTGAGACATGGATTCTGAAAGCTGATCTAACTCTTCGTGAATTTTGGAGCACAGACACTTTCTCATTTAAGAGACATTAACAACAAGACCATTTTTGCAACTAAAATGAAGGTATAGTATTCAAAATTAGGGTTTGTAGTATCTTTGCACTAAACTGGCCAGGAGATTAAAATAAACAGTGAATAAAAAAAAAATGTGTTCCTGGAAGATGTAAATTGTAGTCCTTGCCCTCTAAGGAGGGGAAACTAAGAGCAGCAAAATTAAAAAGGAGGAGAAAAAAAAACAGATTGATAAAAAGATTGATTTGGGAGCAAAGAACCTGTTAGAGAAGTAACAGACCCCGTGACTCTATAGCCCTCAGTCTGACTGTCCTTCAGTTTTTTTCACAGGCACTGCTCACTTCCACAGCCCTGGGAGGAGGCGGGGGATTAAAAAAAAAAAAAAAAAAGAAAAAGGAAAGCATGATTTCCTTTTAATTCAGCTCTTCCTCGCTCAAAAGGCTTAGTGCTTCCTCTGTGACCCAGACCACCAGCCAGGAATTGTGCTAAGATATTAAAAAATACTTGGCTGGAGCCTCATAAAAGTCTACTTTATAATCTTCTTTCTTACAGGATACACCACTGCAACAATAACCAAGAAGTATGCACATGCAATCACAGGATGTCAAATATTTTTATTTCAATTTGTGGGTCACACTGCTTGGAGTCTTATCAGAAAAATAATCCAGAGCTGGCCGAAAGATTGGGTCATTTTCTTCACATAAGAAAGAACGCCTGAAAAATCTACAGATACACCCATTTAATTAATTTCTTATTCACCCATTTAATTAATTTCTTATTCAATAGATCCTTTATTTCTTTTAAGAACAGGCATAAACAAGGCTGAATTATTAAGAAACTCATATTGGTCTATAGAAAATTGTAGAATTCAAAGCTTGATGCAGCAAGAAGATTGTTCAGAGGAATCATAAGCGACCAAGAAAGAAAAGAATGAGCAAGAGTGAGCCCCAGGTTATAGACACACAGCAGTCCTCGAGTTGCTCAATCACGCATGCAGGCGACCAAAGAGCAAAACAATAAAACCCCACAAACATTTCTAGGTGCACAGCAGCAGGCAAACACCAACGCATGCAAATAAATAAAGCCACAACGGTGGTGGTTGTCCCAGCCATAAAATGGGAAGGAAAAAAGATGGCAATGATGGATTTCATTACTTTAAGGAAGTATAACCAAGGACTGCAACGCAGTCTCTCCTGCTCTAGCAATGGCTTCATGCAACGGGACTGCAAGTACGTGTTGCGCCAGGGCTTCCTGCTCAGCTGCGAACGGGCTCCTGCTACAGCCGCTGGGCCAGGCATCCCGTGGAGGAAAAGATCTGCCTAAGCACCAGAGTTAAGCCCCGAAAAAGGTTGCCCAGAGGCTGCAGAATTTCTGTCCTTGGAGACATTCAGAACAACAGAACAAGACGGTGAGCAACTCGACCGAACCAAAGAGTTCGCCCTGCTTGGAGAAGGTGGGTGGACGTGACCTGCAGAGGTCCCCTGCAACCTAAATTATTTTATGACTCCATAAAATCTTTCAACTGCCCCAATTATTCCCAAGGTCAAGTTTCTGCCGCACCCTTCCAGTGAGGAATTATCTGCACTTACACACTTATATTGTTATTTTCTGAACAAGGATCTGCTCGTTGGCTGAACTTATACCTATTAAACTACCTTTCTCATGCTGGTTACCAAGATTGACTGATTTTGTGACTGACACCGCTTTTCACGTGCACTACAGCAAGCATCTGCTTCACAAACCTAACTTCAAAGTCCTTCTTAATGGAACATTCAGGCTTGTCTAGTAACTTCCTATTAGAGCTCTGAAAAGGAAGAGCAGCCCCCTAAATAGCAAGATTTATAAAGCCTGCACATCCTGGGGCTGGCTGCACTCAAAGACAGAGCCCATCTCTTCACAACCTTTTCACTTTCACCATACTAAGAACAGACCAGCTCATTCCACAACTGGCACCGACTTCCCAGGCAGGCCTGATGAACTAACATCCAGAACTGCATTTCTGCCAGAGCCAACAAAAGCTGCAGATCATCGCTCTGACCCAGGGAGTAACAAGAGCATCTATTAGTGAAGAGGCATTCCAGTGCAATCACAAGCATGTCATATGAGTAACAGGCTCCAGGTTTTCCCAGATACCTGCGAATTTCTGGGGGCAATATGTGTAGGGGGGAAATAGCAGCCAAGATAGCTGAGAAGAGATGAAAACGGACACAGCTGGAGGCAGAAGCCCATCATCTTATCTGCACAAAAATCCCCTCCCACAACTGTGCGTCACGCCCTTATCTTTCCCTATGTGTCTTGCCTCATCTCCATAGTCCTCACACGCTATTCCTCACACACAATCAGTGCAAGGAAGATTTTACCGACACCTTGACGCACAGGCTAATTTAAAATAGCATCTGTTAAGACAAATGCGCACCAATTTAACAAGTTACTCAACAGGGGGGAAAATGCACTTCCACACACTGAAGACTGCAAAAAGAGAGCAGGAAAGGGAGAAACTGAGAAAGAAAAGCTAAAACAAAAGAGCTACAATACTATATAATTCAAGCTCTGAGTCATCAAGCCCTACTGCCAATTGTGTGTCAAGGAAGCAATTTGACTTCATCATCCCCAAGGCTTGTACCAGGGCATGAGCACAATGGGATTTTATTAGACAAATATGATGTTTTACGACATGTTCAAAAGGGCAGAAGGAAAGAAGAAAGCATTTCTTATAAGCAGTATGGGCTTTAAAGCACACTAGAATTTACCCTAGGTCGTGTTCTTGCAATCTGCTTTTACTTCAGGGTACAACCACCCTATAGCAGAGACACAGAGGAAACAACCCTCTCAGCAACCAGGCCTCGGTCTTGAGGTTTCACTTTGCAGGAGGAAGACTTAACTTTCCATTTGACTCCTCTCTAAGTTAATAGTAGAAAGAATTTCCCAAGCCAGGGAACGCAGTGTGGACATTATGAGGACAAAATAAGCATTACCAGGAGGACTGTCTCATCAAGGTGCACTGCTCTGCTACCAATGTCTCACGCTCTACAGAAAAGAGACACTCATGCACTTCTTCCCAATAACATACGCAGACACATGAGGTCTGGGGGAAGTGAGGATCTTCCATCCTGATCCCTGCAACATCCCTCTAAGGGGGAATATCCCACCTCACAGCTTCCTTCCCTGGTCTGCTAGGGAGCACGGACATTTGGTCCAGACCAGCTCCAGGCTAGGATGACATTTTGGCACTGGCATGTATCTCTCTGTTCCTCAGTCCTCTCCATTGGTTTGAGCTGAGAATAATTTTATTAAGTGCTTTTTTTTTTTTTTTTTTTTTTAAGGGCAGGCTTTCAAATTTCTGTCCTACTCTGCTAACCTGCTTCATGTTTTGCTCCACAGCACTCCTGTCTTTTTACTCGGCCCTGCTCTCCTCTTGTCTAAGATCTGAAAGCTCATGAAAAAAAGTGCTACTTACAGAAAACCTGCAAAATAAAACTGACTGGATTGCCGCTCGGTTCATTCCTACAGGTCCTTTCACACTTTGAAATATTTTGGCCCTTTTTAAGATCAGATAAGCCTTTAATGAACCAGTTAAACGGGAACCCAAGGTGTTTTCAGCATGCTTCACCTAACGGTCTTCCTAAATAAGCAGCTTTGTTAATTAGAGCCGCGCCACGGCCCACGGCGCGTGATTCCCATCGCCAAGAGGATGCACCGCAGCCGCAAGCGAGGGATCGCGGCACACGGTTACAGTGCCTGGGTAAACCACATATTTAATATCTTCGCCCGCACGTGCTTCAGTCCTGCTCGAGACGCTGGGCACTGAAAGGGTTCAGCAACAGCCAGGGCGCGGGGCCAGGCCTGCACCTCAGCCGGGAGGCAGAAGGGAAGCAGCGCGAGGCCCTGCAGCAAGGGCCGGAGAATGGAGCGCCCTGGGCTTCACAGCAGCTCCTGATGGGATTTTCAGGATTAAACCACGTTTCTTTACCACACCGATTTTCTTTACTACACGGATTTTCTTTACCACACGGATTTTTATAATGATGGCACCAACACTAAAAATCTGCCGGGGAAGCGTCCGGCGGCGAGGCCTTGGGCCGCCCGACGGCCCCGCGCCGCTTCCCGCCGCGCCCGTTGCTAAGAGACCCCGGCGGTCCCGCGCCGCGCTCGCCGCCGCCGGCCCGGGGCGGGGGCGGGCCCCGCGCTCACCTCTCGAAGAGCAGCCGCACGGCGAAGATGCCGAGCGCCAGCGGGAAGGCGGAGAGGACGTGGCCGGCGCGCGGGTACTGCAGCCCGCTGCCCGGCTCGCCGGCCAGGTCGGCCCACGTCACGTTGTGTGGCAGCCAGAACCGCTCGTTCCAGAACCAGGCCCGCAGCAGCGTCGCCGCGGCCGCCGCCATCTTCCGCCGCCGCCTCCCTCCGCCCCCCCCGCCCGGCGGCCGCTGCTCAGGCGGCCACCGCAGCCACAGCGGGGCGGCGCTGCAGCCAGCGCGCATGCGCCGCGCGGCTGGGCGTGGCCGCTCGTTGAGGGGGCGGAGTCACTCGAGAAGGGGGAGGGGTCATCCCCGCGCCACGCCCGCCGCGGACCGTTAGCTCGGAGCATGCGCGTTGCCGAGCGCGTGAGGGGGCGCGCGGCCGCCCCTGAGCGCGGCGCGGGGAGACCCCGGGGCGCTCGGCGATCGCCTCAGAACTCGCTGAGGCGAGAGCGACGCCGGGGCGCGCGAGTGCGGGCGGGAAGAGGAGAAAATTCATTTTCCAGTCAGAAAAAGCACCCCCTGAAGCGCACGTTTCCGCGAGGAACCCGGTTATGTCGCCCAGGAAGGGCCTGGCTGCGGCAGGCGCCGAGCCAAAGTGAGTACGGGGGGAGGCAGCCGCCCTTAATCTGAGGCGGCAGTAAACACTGCTGTGGCGAGGCTGGAACTGGTCTGAATCGGTTTTAAAAGAAACGATTCGTCTATGTTACAGTCTATATATACAGGAAAGTTATTTATTATGTTCTAGACTAACAGTGCGGGGATATGGGTTACCGAGTAACAAAACGTAGCCCTGTGTAAACATTTTAATTAGGTTCTCAAACAGTGTAAAGGTGGTCACAGCAACTTCCTTGTACACTGTAGCAAATGATCCATCTTCGATAAAATTGCAGTTTTGGCTTCTGTCCAGTGGAGAGCAAATTAAATGGCCCATTAAGCACTCAAATACTATGATAGCTAATAGAGTCAAGAACAGACTGATTCATGTTCTTTTTTATTTTTTAATGGAATGACTTTAATAAAGTACCCAATAGTGGAAATTTCTTCTAGAGGAAGTTCAGCTGGGGTTGGTCTAAGTGCTGAGGATCCCTGTACCTCAGGGACTCAGAGATGTCTCACATTTAAACAGAATTAATGATGTATAACATCAAATTTTCCAGTAACTGCTGCCAATGTTGCTTTAGAATCACGTAAGTGGGTATGCCTTGTAAAACTGAACTACAGTTTCTAAGGAAAAAGAAAAAAAAATAGTAGTAGGTCCATCCTGTGAATCCAACTGAATCATTATTTGGGATATCCTAGGCTAAATTAGTTTCATAGTAAAGCTGTTCTTCCTTTTCAGCTGTGCTTAGTACAAAGCTCCCTGTCAGAAAGAGCCACGAAAGTCCTATGCCTCAGGCTGCACAATTGCTGATACCTTGTATTTCCTCCAGGTCTCACCTCTAATCCACATAAAACCACTTCAGGCTTGAGTGAAAACAATTGCCATGAAGAGCACCTCTTAGGAAAGGGAGAAAAAAAAAGAACCAACCGCAATAAATAAATAAACATAAAAGCCTCAGTAGCCCCATCTACAATGCCTTAAAACCAGATGATGCCAGCAAAGAGTGTAAAATAGCTGTATGTCCTTATTTCTTTTACCCATCTTGCTCTAATCAGTCTTCCAGGCAGCATATGAGCACAATCTGGCAATTAGCAAGTAAAGCAGAAAATGGACACACAGTGTCACCTAGTGGCCTCAGGAAATTACTGTTCTCATCACCTGATTCAAGTAAAAAACAGTATCGCACCCCGCTTTTCTTAAGTCTTTTTAAAATGCTGTTTATGAAATGAATATGAACCAGTCTTCAGACTCAAAACAATGTAAATGACAATTTTATTGAAGATTTCATACTTAGCAGGATTGTTAAGAAAGCAGAATATTTTACACCTCAAATAGAGCTAATTCTCATAAGAATACAGTACAAATAAGAGCTAGTATAAAAGTACATCCTCCTTGCACAATTCATATTCCATTATTCAAAAAATAAATGTAGTCAAGTTTTAAAATGTACTAAGCTCCCATACTAGGAATCAGAGTGTCACTGTTCATATGGTTTTATCCCAAATATTTTGCTATTTCACAGCCCCAAGGAAACCATTTCTGGCAGCTTGGTGCAAGTAGGATTTCATAATTGTCAAAAGGCCTTAAAAATTTTCTGCAGTTTTAAATGAATCAAGGATGAAATTTACTAAAAAAAGAAAGAAAAAAACACTTAAATGCATATGAAATTCAAAAGTAATGCCCTGCAGGCTCCTGCAAAAGTATTGATTTGTCTTCAGAGAGTCCTGTCAGTCAGCACAGCCTCTGGGTAAGCACTAAAATACATATACTCCAGCAATGGGCACACCATTCCAGTTGTACATAGAAAAGAGTAGAAAGTCTTCCACTGATCATAGGCAATTTTGAGATTAAAAAGAAAAAATATATATCATGTTGCACTCAGTTTAAGATGCTTTAGCTGTTGGATTCTAAGCACAAACGTAAGGTTTTCATTATGAAAAAAAAAAATCCCAGCTGTGCCCTTTACATGTATTAAAGTGCATTCAGTTACCATTTTTAAAGCAGGCCAGAAAGTCCCTTTGAAATTGGTCCCTAAGCACTGCAGTAGCATTTGTAGTGGTAAAAGTTGCGTATTACAGAGAGCCTGTTTCACATCACCCTTGTGAGCACAGTAAAATTCTGTAAATTGTTAGTGGAATAAATACTAAGCTCAAAAGGGATAAGACAGTTCTGTTCTCATGCTGTGGATGGAGAATACCTGTTGAACACAGCAACAGGCCCTCAAATACCATGCACCTAGATGTTCTCTTCACAGGCTTCCACAGTATTTTTGTGTTCAAGGTAATGTGCACACACGAATGATTCCCTTACACATCAATGTGCAGTACAGCATCACTTTCACAGAGGACAGCTGCTTATTAAAGCTAAAAATACCGATTTAAAAGGCCCAGCACCGTGCAGCAAGTCTTCCAGTAGAAGTCCAATTCATTCTTCATCATCTTCCTCATAGTTACGATTCCTTTTGATCTGCTCTTCCACAGAGAGATCTTCCATATCTTCACCCTCCCAGAAACCAACGTCTTGGGACTTACGATTCTGGTCAGGAGATGATTCATTAGCAATCTTAATGTTGGCTAAGCTGGAATGTTTAGGAGAATTTGGCTCGAGAAATTCTTCACTTAGTGTTTGCTGCTCTTCTGCAGCATGTTCTTCCTCATCCGTCTCTACACTCACCTGGCCATTTTCTACCAAGTTATGCTCTACTGCTCTGCTATCCAACAATTCCTGCTCTTCCTCTGCATTTTTCTTTTCAGCATTCTGGACATTCCTATTCTCAACCTTCTTTTCTTTCTGCTTTTTGTCTGTCACAACCTCTCTCTCCAGTTCCTTGCCTCTTCTCAAGCTGTCTCTCTCTGCCTTAGGAGGAGATAAATTCTCTGTTTTATGGCCTTTAACAGACGTTGTTCTAAAGGAGGCAGCTACTGTGAAGGGCCGACTTCTTTCCTTCAGTGAGGAAGATCTTCGTAACTTTTTGAGATCCAGGTCCACATCGTCCTGCACATCTGGCTTAGAAAGCTCTTCTTCTGGGGGCCATTTGGGTTTTAAAACTTTGATGCCTTCATCTAAGGCACTTCCTTGAATACTTTGGTCAGATGGAGGCGGCCAGGCAATCCTGAGCTTCTTCGTTTCTGCTGGTCTCTCTTCTCTTTCAGGCAAAGCTGAAGCTTTGGCTTCCATGCTTGCTGCCAGAACTCCTACTTTTGCAATTGGGGCATCCTCTACCCCAGGACTTGGAGGATTTTCTGCTGCATTTGCAACACTGGCAGTTTTCTCCAAGGATTCTTCACCTTCAGTTTTGCTTGCCCACAATTCCTTATGCTGTTTGTGTCCAAAGCCTTCATCATAGTTACCTTTAGCCTTGAAGAGCTGATTGAAGTGCGGCTTGCAGTAAATGTTGCCACGCAGAGATGCGTATGTACCAAGACTGGTCGGAAAGATAGCAATATTAACATTCGATTTAATACCAGCCACCAAGCACGGTCCATTCTAGTTTTGCTACTGAAGAGATTCAATTTCAGTCTTGCAGCAGATTTAGAAAAGACAAACATTGCAGCAGTCCCAGCTTCCACAACCAGTTACGACTGTCTTTTTAAAATTTCAGGAGTTGTCTACAATTATATTTCCCCCCCACACACATGAAATGCCATTAAGAATTAAAATTGACTGCACCAGCCACAAAGGCTAGTGGCAGAACGAGGGCCCTAATACCATTCCTTTGCTCCCATTCAATCCACAGGATTAGTCACCTTTGCCAAGCTTGGACAGCATCTTATTCAACTTCTGGGAAAAGGATAGCCAAACTTCCCAAAAGGCAGCCAAATGCAGCCCTGTGTTTACCTGAGTTTACTGTTGCAATAGGAACAGCGGAAGCAGCTGATGTGAAACACCTGCTGGTTGGCAAACAGCCTCTCCATTGGGTACACAGTCTTCTGGCACCCAACGCAGATTTCCTTCGCTGGCAACTGAAACTTCTAAGGGAAGAGGAGAAAGCAAGTTAACTGGACAATGAATTAACTCTTACAAGACTTCACTTGGGTTCAAACTGAGCTTCTTGAGTTCTTAGAAACAAGATTTCACTTTCAACAGCTTACTGCTAGTTGCGGTATAGAGTGCTGGGAGGCAACAAGCAAAGAAAAGGCTATGGCTGGCCCACAGGATTGTCTCAGGAAGAATAGGAGTGGAACAGGCTGCTCAAGAGTTTAAAACAAACCAATTTTGCTAAATGGTCTCCTAAAGAGGGGGAAATCATCTCAGCACAGATGGAGGCAGCAGGAAATTCATAAGCAATTCCAATAGCAAAGTAACTATATTCAGGTTTTAGGACGAATTTACTCCAGACTTAATG
Organism: Tinamus guttatus; assembly: GCF_059628265.1. Classification (NCBI taxonomy): domain Eukaryota; kingdom Metazoa; phylum Chordata; class Aves; order Tinamiformes; family Tinamidae; genus Tinamus; species Tinamus guttatus. The sequence continues at coordinate 71,069 of NW_028288630.1, forward strand.
TTAGCAGAGTTTTGACATTAAGCAGCTAGAACTCATTATCTGCTCACAAAGAGAATTTCCTGAGAGTTTAGTGTAAGAGTAAGCTTAAACGCTAAGGAGTCAAGTGTCACTACTGGGCTGTACGGGAATAGGTTCAAGTTTTGTTTTCTGACAGCAACAAGGAAACAAGTACTCTCTGTCCAATAGAAAAGGTCACTTGATGCTGTTCACTGCTTGGAACCTATTAAGGTTGGCCAGTAGGAAACGTACCTTAAAATCAGAATAAAACTGAATAACAGGAAGATGAAAATTGGTGGGTTTGGACTGCACACTGATTGCAACCACTGTGGCAACAGAGTAAAAGAGTGCCAGGCTCCACATCCATGGATGTGCAGAGGCACATTGATATTGTAGCTTGCTTATTTATTTTTGGACAAAGAATGAACTACAAGCTTACTAAAAGGCTTTGAGGAAAAGTATGATGGTTAAAGAAAAAACAGGAAGGTCACAGGAAGACAAATAACTATAGCAATTTATTTATAACAAACTAGAAACAATGGTTAGGCAATGAAAGTTACAGTATGTGTGGGACTGATTGCGGAAGACGGAGCCAGCAGAAATCACTTTGTCACAACCATGAAGTTTGCTGCAAATTTAATTCCAGTTTAACAGGTTCCTATCCATTTAAGTTTAAGGCTCTGTTTCAAGTTATACTGAAGTTCAAATTATGATGACAGCTTGACCAACAAAAGCTTGCAACCTCAGCGTTCAGAGGTCCTTTTGGAAAACAAACTAATAAAAGAAATGCCCTCTGGGTGTTGCCAGAACTGAATACGAATTCTCCATGCTGAGTTGCTATATGCAATCTCAAACACGAGGCAACTCACTGATTCAAACAAAAATGTAAGCATCCACACTTGCCACAGAGAGCAAGGCAGTAGCAATTTGCTCAAAAACATGACTTTTTGTGAGAGCTGAGTTTTACAAGAATACATTATTGTGCTGGCATGTGCTTCTGCAATGCATGTCCCTATCTGAGAGGAGGAACTTACTTGTATAACAATGAGCCCTGTGTCTGATGGAGAGGTGTTTTGGGGTGTGAAGAGAAAGAAATTCCTTTCCAGGCCTACTACAAATAGGAGCTACAGGAGGAAGGTGAGGCCCAGTTAATACAGAAAACTTGACAGAAAGCTGAGAGTTGAGCTCACATTAGGAGGGAAGCAGAAGGCAGGAGTAGAGATTAGGAACCAAGAACAGGAAACAGAAGCTGGAAGAGACAAATAGGAATCTTGCATGAATAAAACAGCATCTAGATTTCTATCTGAGCAGTGCAGCATCAACAGCAGTAACAAGGCAAAGCACTAAAATGGTTCTAATACTACAATCCGATTGCACAGGGGACTAAATCACATAGCTTGTGTGTACCTTGTATGCTTTAACAGATTGAAATAATAGAAAAGCTACAGACAGCTCTAATTTCACATAGTGGCATTTACACTCCAGAACACTAGGAAGCCACATCTCGCTCGTCTTGGCGAGGGCAGCGCGGTTCCTTTCAAAGATGGGGAAACAACAAAAGCACAGTTGTTTCCTCAGGAGCGAGCCAGGAAGTCTGTGGCAGCACAGGGAGCAGGCATCCTAACTCCAGACGGCACATGTGACAAGCAAGTACAGCGTGATCAAAATACTCTGCACTGCAGTTTGGGTGCTTAATAAGATTAGCAAATACATTCTTATCCAAGACGTTCTCTACCTGCTTTATGCTTTAGAGCTCCTGCTAAAGAAAAAAGACGTGCTATTCAAAATGCCAAACTCAAATTCTGAGGAGTCCCACACTAAACTGCCCTCACTGTAAAGTTCCTACCAATTGCAGTTGTTTGGGGAAGAGCTGGAAAAGGAGGGTGGCGTGCCAGGTCCCGGCTGCTGAGAGCACTGAAATTCAGGTCCCTCAGTGCCCATCTGCAAGAACTTTCTAAAAACTTGACTGTAGGCCCAGTTGAGCCCTAGTAGGATCTGCATCCTGGCTTCCCTGCTCAACCCCTTTTCCCTATACTGCAGACAAGCAGCTTGCCACTGCCACAGGGACACGCTGTTCTGAGTGGCAGGGCAACCCCTAGCAAGCACCTCACACTTCATCCTTGAAGGAAAGCTGACAGTTTTGAGATATTTTTTCATTCTGAATTTAAGTTTCCTGATGAACACAGTCTGATGAAGACTAATCACATACTGATATAGTCACTGCCAGATTTCTGGCAAACACATTGATTGTATGAAGGCTTTTCAGTAAGAGTGAAGAAAGCTGATTTTAACCATTGCTAATGCTTAAGAATAAATGTCTGCTTTACCTTCATTGGCTTTGGCAGAGATGCATCCATCTGGCCAAGTGGTTTGGAACCAAAGTTTTGCTGTTTTGTGTTCACAGGTTTCTGAACCTCTGTGTCGATTTCTAAGTTGAGCCCAACTAAAGGAGAAGAACAGGAAGAAAAGAATAACTGCAGTGATTTAAAAACCATTAAGATCTTATTCTGGTAAGGCTGAACTGCAATCCTACTTATCAGACTATTGACTGATACACTATTTGCTATAGCCGTTAGTTTAAGCCCAAATGGTGAGGAAGCTACATTAAATATGTTAAATCAGAGCAAATAAGAGTTACAGCCATCTCAGAATTACAATTATAAACCAATTTCTAAACCTGCCAGAAATAATTGAGCTGGAGTTTAGCACAGGACTAGTTTTCAGTTTCAGTCAGAAGGCAGTTTTACTGTGTGGTAAGAGGGACCTCATGCATCATATGCACAAAGGGCAGAGTTTAATATTTTCCTCAGCCACGCAGTCTGTTGTTACTGAGGCAGGAGAACAGATACTCACTGTTGCCATCCTCAGAAAGATCCGAGTGGAAATGCAGGCTGTTCTCCCCTCCAGGAGCCTGCAAGAAAATACTATACAATGAGCACCTTTGATCTTCACAAGTCCAAATAATGATGGTTTAAGTAACACGACAGGCAATTTGATGGAGTTAGGCACTAAAGAGGAAGAGATGGGCCACGCTGAGGTGCACATGAGGCTGCTTGTGGTTCTGGAGGCAAAAGGCAGAGTCCAGGTGACTGCCAAGAACATTCAGTCTCTGCCACAAGTAGACATCCTCCCAGCTTCACACCTTGTCAGAATTCAGACCATCCCTTGTAGTCATCACACAAACATCATGATTTTGTGTTCCAGACACCAGCACACCTTTTAAGTCAGGTCTAAACCAGCTGCAGATACTAAGTGTGTTACAGGCAAAGCTTTTAATGTTGATTTCTTAAACATGGCCATATTGCTATTAAATACAGCTAGAAGAAGTGACACTGAGAAACTAAAGTGCTGTAAAAAGATTAGCCACAGTCACTAATTTACTTTAATGATTGAAAGGTTCATTGTAAACAACCAAAGTTTGCAAATCAAAGGAGTAACGAAGAAGCAAGTCATAGAAAATAACATACTTTGTTCTATTGAACAGCTTTATCACTAGCATGCTCTGCGTCTGCAAGAATCACAAGTGCCTGGCTGCCAAATCTTTCATAAGTTAGTGTGGAAGTGACAAAGAAAGCTAGCAAGTTTTTTTTTTCCCTCCAGAGATTCTCTCTCTCTTTTTTTTTTTTTCCCCGCTTACTACTAATAGATTTATTAGACCTAATATCAAAGTTGATCATGTAATTTTAAAAATGACAACTATTACTGTCAAATACTGGTCTGTTCAGGCTCTTGACCATGCTTGGACTCCTCAACAGGATGCAACACAGTAAGAATTTCAATAAAGTCGGTTGAATAAAATTTCCTGTATTCAGCAGTAATTGTCATATCTGCCATTCAGCAACAGGGAACCATTCTTATTTAACAGGTGTTCTTTTAATTAACTCACCTTTTAGCAAAAAGCAGCCTCTACCAATTAAACACGAAGCTGCTCAGCTGTCAGTGAGGAACAGCTGAAAGCTCCAATTTGGCCCTCTGCCCAAACAGAGCTGGAAAGCTCTAAAAGCCTCCTGGCATTAGGTTGCCACGTGTTCAGAATGGCTGGAATACACAGTAGCCCAATTATTATTCAGCTACTCTTATCCCTTGTGCTAACCCCAATTTAGTATACAAACATCTGAGCATGCTTTAATATCCCTGTATTCGCGGAGTAATTTAGTCTCATTTACAGCTGGAGCTCAAAACCAGGAACAAACCCAAACTGGCATTCTCAGTTACATTAATCAAAATTTTGTCACTAAATTGAGGAAAAAAGTGACCCACTTCCTTTACTTGTGTCACACAAAGTTTTTCATATGTATATTTTTAAAAGATCAATCAAATAACCAATTCCGAATCATTATTTTAGAAGTAGGGAACATGACAAAAAAGTTTAGGTGGCTTTCCCAAAGTCATCAATATTAATGGCAGAGATTAGAAGAAAAAACAACAAAAAGACAAGCAAGCAAACAACCCCAAACCACCATCTTCAAAGGCTTTGGTTCTAATCAGCTACTGAAGCCATTGAATAACACATCAGCCCGATATTCAAGGTTTCTGCCACGCCAGAGGTATGTTATTACTGAGAAGATGGGGAATGCTCTAAAAAAACAAACAAACAAAAAAAAAAACTCTTAATAATTTATCTCTACTCTCTGCATCGTAACTGCTTAAAAGTCTTCCAGTGAGACCTGCAGAGGTTGTAGTTCAGATACAGTCTAAAAATAGAGAAATTTTGCAGTACATAAATGACTTCTCAGCTGGTAATGTTGAATTTCTACACAGTATGTGGAACAAGCATCTCGTCTCTGCCTCTCCAGCTAGTTCCACTTAAAGGGAAGTCCTTGATCTCCACCAGTACGAGCATCTTACCTTCTCCCCATCCTGACAGAAAATGGAGTCCTCAAGACTTGCTGCCATATTCTCCTTCTGCTCAGATTTGTAATTCTTGAGTTCACTTTCACTGGCTTGAATCTCATTCTATAGAATAAAGCACTTGAAAGTTGACAAGCTCTTTTCCCCTAGGAAAGTACTTGCTTTCCATTTCTCTTCAGTCCTTTAAAAACTGTTTTCCTAACAAATAGCATCATAACTAGAGAGAAAGGCATAAAAAGCTACATATACTTTGTAAGTGATAATGAGGAAGAAAGATAAGACTATATAAAATTTTGTTCCGTTCTATGGATATAATGCCTTTTTTCTCCCTTCTCACTCCACATGTCCCCTTTCCAGAACAGGTAACCTTTCATTTGAAATTACAAGTATTTCAGCACAAACACTGTGTAAAGCACTGTAGCTGTTAAATACAATTCAACATAAAAGCAAGTTCTACCCTTGCTTCAATACCAATCAAAAAAGAAAAAAGAAAAAAAGAAAAAAAAAAACCCAAAAAAACAGAACTCAGTTATCTATTAGGATTTTGTTCTTGACAAACTGACTTAAGATTTTCTCAAAAGAATCTTTCAGACATCTAAAAAACATCCAGTGAAACCTCGTGCTTCTTTCTCCAATTATTTTGAATCCTGTGGCAGTGAAAGACTCGTGCCTTTCACGAGGCATCTTCTGTGTAATACGGAAAAGAAACAGCCAAATGCCAACAGCAGCTCAGTGGATTTTTTGCATCATTTGCAATGCTGTAAAAGGATTGCTTCTCACTCATGCTCTAAACAGCTATTAGAGAGAAGAAAAAAGTCTATCCATTTAATCGGGCCCTGAATCGACCACAATGCCCTCAAAATAGTCGTTCCCAGAAGAGATTGTGTGACACACACTAAGAGAAAGGAGATACAAATATCCAACTACCTTATCGAAAGGTCCATAGTTCCATGGACAGGAGTCCACAACAAGCGTTACGGCTCCTGGGGGAGCACAGAAGTACTGCAAGCTCTGGCCTCAGCTGCACTCGTTTGCCTCCATTCTGCCTACTGCCCTTAGCAACACACCAGGCCAAAATCAAACGAGATTCTGCCAAATGGAGCCTCGTAAGAGCAACAGCCTGGGCTGACACCCAAAGCTGACAGTGCTTGAGCTTCATGACCAAGAGTCAAGAGATGCCTATGGCAAATCTCTTGTCAATAGGGCATAATTTAAGGAATCAGTTTTAGATCTTTCCATAAGCTAGAAAAGGCAATCCAGCCAAATACAGGTGAGATATGGTAAATAGAAATTGTCTCAGTTGCATACAGATTTTTTTGCATCTGTATAAAGATACCCAAGAAGCTTATCCTTTTCTAAGGTTTAGAACCAACATTTTTGGCTTTTATTGAAAGTGCAAATTTTCTAATTTAAAAAAGTCCCACCACTTATCAGTCTGGTTAAAAAGAGACTTAAAATTTCCCGTTACTAAACAAAATCTTCAGACAGTTCCAGCAAATGCAGTGCAGTTTTTGACAAAAGCTTAGATTCCTGTAGTCCCTTCAGCTGCAGTGGTTACCGTGATTCATTAATTGCTCATTTCCTGCTCAAATAGCTGCAAAATTGGCACAGGTTAATTCACTGCAACAGAACAACTGGATTCATGTAATGGATGAGAAGACTTGAAGGGAGGTGATAACAAAAGGGAGGAAAACTGGCTAGAGAAGCCAAAGCTGCAGTACAGGCTCCGGGCACTATGACAGTGGAAGTCACTCCATCATGCTGTGCTTCACTTTCCCCTAGTTTACTGCTGATTTGCAAACTCTGAATTGAGATTTTTAAAGTATGCAGAGAGCTATAGACACACAGGAAAAGAATGTCAGCTGTGTTTCAGAAGGACCTCAGTCAGGGTGCCAGCAATTAGTTTCTTGGAAAGTTTTCAAGATTATTTCAGGAAGATGCAAATACTTATTTCCTCCTGCAGCCTGTAGAGAAAGCTCTTCATTAGCAACTACTCTCCGGAGCAAAAAAAGCTCTTCAAAACAAGATGGCATTATCTTCAAAAAACCTCGTTTTCCTAAAACCTTCTTTTCAGCTTCATATTGAGGCAAAAAATCACTTCTACACAAGCCCCAGAAGAGCAGACTTACCAGCAGGTTGGTGGCACTGCCCTGCTTGGACACAGCCGCCTGGTACTTGGCCAGCCTGTCCTTTATGGACGTTTCTGTCAAGCGAGGCATGTCCAGGCTTTTCTTGCTCTCTGCCTTCTCCAAGCTGAGCACTGCACTACTCTCCACTAGATGCCCTGGAAAAATAATTACGTAAGTAAAGGGTAACTTGCATGAAACAGCCACAGAGATTTACAAATCGCATCCCTTCAGCACCAAGAGCAGAGATATTTCAGGTCTGAAAGCACAGGTGCTTGAGTCAAGGGCTTATGCTCCGAGTCTTGCGTTTAATCCAGCTAGTTTCAGAAGTAGCATATTCACCAGGCACCCAGCCAGCAGCCTCAGAAGCAACAAGGGCAAATGGTTCAAACTTTGCAGACTGTCTTGCTGTTGTGGTTCAGTGAGAGCAGCTACTCCAGCGGCTGTGTGGAAATACACTTCACTTCTGTAGTGGAATAGTTTTCAGAGTCTTTTTGGAAAGCTATAGGAAGTGAGAGAGAATGTCTCACCTGCCACTTCCAACCTCTCTGTAAAATTTAGTCTCTCATATGACATACTACAGCCGAGGATTTCAAGAACAAACACATTATGAAATAATTCAGTTTAGCCTTGCTTATCCTGGCAGCACAGTTTTGAAGCATCTGCTTTTATCTCAAGAGGAAAGAAACATTTGGCAGCTTACCTACCAGCTGAGCTCTGTACATAGGTCCAGATCTCCCAACTCCTCGTGCTCGCCACCCAGCCTTCATTTTTGCTGCCAAACTTTAGTCAATTAGCCTTAAAAACACAGCTCCCTTTACTGCTCTGCTGACTTACTAAAGTGCTGACCCTCACACAGGAAGAGCTTTATCATTCAATACAGAATGATAAAAAGAAACCTTTCGCTAGCTAGTGGCCTTGGATGACTAAAACATTATGCAAATCATTAAGGTCCCTCTTGGGGACAATAAATGAGCACAAGTAATTCTTGCCAGTCTCTCCAGTGTTGCTCAAATAAGGACACAATCTGTACCATTAAGTAATTAGATTTAATATTAGCTATAGTCTGAAAACACAGAAGTCTGTAAATGCCTTGTTAGGAAAGTGCCTTTAAATTTATGAAAAATATGTAATTTTCCTCAAGTCAAAAGGCTTGCTGCATTCACCCATTTCTGAAGGAGGTAGGAGGAGGGAAAGGTATTAAGTCAACAGAAAGAAGGCATATTGTCCTGTCTACTTGTACAGGAAAGAAATTTTGCTATTTAGTTTCTAAATTAGTTTGACTATTAAGGAAAAAAAGCGTTGTCCTGGAATTAAGATACAGGAGAAAAGCAGGTTCCGTTCTTTAATTTGCCCATTATGTGCCGTGCCTGGCTACACGTGGCCAGTCCTACACTTAAGGGGATAATGGTTTAACAGTCACAGCATGATTTAGTTCATTAAATGTGATGCTCTCAAGGACCTTACAGATGGAAAATGGCTCCATTTCCTTCTATTTCTGAAAGGCAGAAGGCTATTTCCATTGTTTTGTATAGAATAGTCTTACAAACCAAAAAAGCCCAAGGATTACTGACCTGAGGTACTGTGGCTCTTGTCTCCTTGGGCAATCTCACAGTCCTCTGAAGAGTAGCTGTTTTCAGAAACGCTCCTTGGTGCTGACTTCCTCTGGTCCCACGGGCCCTGCTAGAGACAAACCCATCCATCAGCTGCCTGGGCAAACAGAGATTGCTGCCTTTAATCCCTTAAGATGCACAGGTGTCACTAGCAAATCTGCTTTACTGGACTAAACAAGTCTAGCAGGTGACATCCTATTTAACCAGTATAAAGTTTGATCACACAATAGCTAACCCCCTGCTGCCTGGAAAACTCTTTCTAGAAGAGGTCCAGAGGTGCCTTTAGCTGATTGTTGAAAAGACAAAGAAGCACAAAGATCATTTTTGCAGTTTATTCGTAAGTTCATATGCAAGGTCAGTTTATGAGGATTTTAAATTGGAGGATTAGAAGTGGGATCTAGCAATACCCATGCATTCATTTTCAACAACAGAAAAGACAACAAATGCTACAGTAATGTAAGTTATCTAGAGTTACTTGTTTTGACATGGATAGCTCATTCATTCAGTACCAAATAATTCCCTAATTAGGTCTGATAAGGCTGAAGCTTAAGCAGAACAGTGCCAGAGATAAATATTCTCAGATATCCCAGATAATCACTGGCAAGGCTGAAGTGCTGGACAGGGTGTTTTGTAGCACCACCAGGCAGATGCCCTGGCTGCTTCAATCAGATCTGACAGTCTTTTGTTGAGACTGACTCCCCAAAAAGCTAATGCTCAATAAAAGAGACCATGAAAAGAAATTTCAACAAATTTCAACAGCTTTAGTAAATACTCATGAAGCACAGAGCTTCACTTCATCAAGATATTTCCCACAGCTGAAAGTCAATCTATAAAATACTAGAAGTTGACAGATCTTTCTCCTCTCCATAGAAAGGGTTAAATCACAGAGCCAACTGGAAGTTAAGATTGAGGCTAAAGTAGAGAAAAAAGGCAGGTTTGGCAACATGCTTTAACCACACATTTTTTTCTTCCACTGCTTCCAACAAGTTTCTTATTTGCTGGTCACCAAACTGAAGGAAATTCCAAAGTTTGAATTTAACAGAGCTGCAGTGTAAGATAATCACTGTTAAAAATCAGGCTCTTCAGCATACAAAACAGCAGCTTTACCAGGAAAGGAAAATGCAGCTGAAAAACCTCTTTTTCTGCATTAGCACAGGAATTTTTTTATTATTATTATTATTTCTGTGGTTTAAGTCTTTGGTAATGTTTCTTACTGGAAAAGAGCTTAGCTATGACAAGCCTTTTCCTTCCACTGAACGTGTTGATAGGTTCAGTTTGGGAGTGTCTGCACACTTGTAAGAACTTGCAGATTCCTTATTCGCTGCAATGTATCCTTGGATGATTCTTACCCAGCCTATGTCCAATTTAATGTCACCTCGAGCCCACAGATCGAACGTTCTTACAGCCCAGTAGTTTGTTGTCCAAAGAGTCCGACTTTAGATCGGTACATTATAGGTAGAACACCTTTGAATTATTTATTAGCCCCCTGGAAGCCCTGATCGCTTCACGTCGGTGCTGCTGACTTCAGCAAACAGGAGCAGGAAGGGATCCGTGACTCCCACCTTACCCCCCTGTCACCCAGCTCCTTTCGCGCTAGGTCACTATTCCAGTAATGCTACCTGCAAAGTGGGAGAAAACATCCCTTACTTGTGGAAAGCCCCGAGGGTCTAAGACAAAAGAGGCAAGAGCAGAACTTTTTGCCTGGGGCACAAGGAGCTGCTGTTAGGCAAAACACCAAATAAAAGTTACACCTATTTCGTTATATCCTAACTGTGTCAAATGTGACCCAGCACTTCAGGTTAACTACCCAAGCCAGAGTTGGTTTTTGCCTTAAGGAAAAAGAAACACAAAGCAATTTGGAGACTTTCTTGTAAACCACTGCAGATCTGTTTGACTTTTCTTCCAGGCTTCCCTGTGTAAGTTTTTACTGTCATTTAACAGGAAGCATTCTTTGAAATCAATAAGGAGCTCAGATTCAGCATTTGCATGGTACTAAATCAATCTAGATTGACATGCCTACTTTGATTCCAACTCACATGTTTAGAGACATTTTCTTCCAGGAGGGTGCAATAAAAAAAGTCTGCCTTGCATCTAAATTGCAGATGATGGAGTTAGAGCTCAATGAATACATGAATAAATTAGGGTTTTACTTATGTTCCTGAAAATCCGAGTGGGTTTGTTTCTGTTGAATGTTACTTAGAATATGTGACTAGATCAGGAAATCCAGGCTCTAATCTGGATTCTGCCACATGCTCACTGAGAAGCCAGGCAGATCCTTTCACCTTTACTGCCTCGAAGCTACTTCTACATAGACGTTGTGTTGGCAAAGCTCTGACAGGGCCCGGACACTGAAACAAGCCCCAGCTCAGAGAGCCCTCCTGGCACTCAAACCAGAGCTTCAAAAACGGGCAGAGCACCAATGGGAGAGCCCGGAGCCAGCGGCCCAGTCTGCCCTTAGCCACATTTACACTATGGCACCAAGAGCGTGTCCTGTAGCTCTCGCTGTAGGGACTGCAGGGCGACACCCTCCAGCCTGGGATAAACTCCCAGGGCCAGAAACTACCCTAGTGCTTTCTGACCACGAAGGCCTCCCCTCACACCCAGGTAAACTCTACAGCACTTGGTGCTTTTTCTTGCTGCAAATTCAGAAGTAACCAGACGAACTGGGGGAAGAACAGAGTTTGTTCTTCCCCCCAGAAGACTGCTTTTCAGCAGTGTTCAAATGACTAAGCTTGACAGAAATACCCATCCCCGATTCAGTGGGCCCAGAACAATTAACCCCCCAGGCTAAGATAAAGGTACTTGACGCCCATCTGCAAAACAGTGCTTTCCTGAGGAATCCCGGCTCATTGATCCCAAAGCCGGGTCTGGAGCCACTCTCAGAATCCCTCTGAACATGGAGCTGGGGCTGCTCTACATGGTGACTGAGCCTGAAGAAGGGAGCTGGGAAAGATGACTTCGATTGCTACGTTCCGACGCAAAACTCAGCTTAACGTAAAGCTGCTCCTCCGAAGCCCTCAACCATCACATTATTTAAATAACTTCTGTAGGAAATCTGCTTGTTTTACTCAATACCGCGAGAAAACCACCCGCAGCAAGACAAAGCCAGAAGTATGGGAAAGTATGAGAAAACTGGAAAATCCACCAGCATCTAGGCCTCGGGACTATGTTGCAAGTCGCTGGCATCTGCAACTCATTTTCTAGTTAAGCAATTCTCCCTGGGGACACAGAGTCTGCAGTCCACATGCGGCTCGGGTTTCATGAGCGGCCGGGGAAAACGCAAGCCCGGAGCATTTGCAAGTCAAAACTGGCGAAGGCAGGAGCTCACCTCGCTATCTGCGCCTGCTTCCCAGGGAGGGGTTTTGTGATAAGAAACATTTGTTGAGATACAAAGATGAGCGGACAGTGAAGAAGAGATGGAGTATTTGCTTAGTGCTTTTATGCATACGTCTGGATAGGTATATTAAATATAAGTATTTTCAATATGTATAGTTAGCCCTGGGACTCTGGCAGTGCTTCCATCTCATCTCTGCAGCTGCCTGAGACTGGTGAGCTTACTTCAAACTGCTATTGCTTAGATTTATTTATTTTTACCCAATTCATGTTTACATAACTTGTAAACATGACAAGATGCAAACAATCCAGCCTTGCTTTAAAAGAACACTTATATATTCCATACTGATTTTTCCTTACCTTTAATTGATCCACTCTATCAAAACCAAATCCATTTAAAGTCTGCAGTAAGCAATTGCAGACAGCACAAACCCCCACGCTTCACACAGCTCCACTAAGTCATTACCAGCAGCTACATTAAGTTTCAGCTAGAGCAATGAATAGAACAGTTCTGACAGAGCCAGGAGCCCCGAGCGCTCCCTCCAGGGACTCTTCCCAATGCCCAAGAGTTTTAGGCACTCTTGGGATGCGAGGGGACAAATCCTTACCTTGCTTGGAGCTGCTTCCCCCTTCTCGAACATCATCTTCAGTTTGCTCAGGGGAACGCTGCTCTTCTCGATCTTCCCCACAGGCTCTGTGTTGTCACCAGCTTCAGCCTTTCCCACTTCTCGCCCGGGTTCTCGCAGGCAGTTTTCCATCTTCCCCCTCTCCAGCGAGCGGCTTCTTGGCTTCTCGCTCTCGGCACCCGCGGACAGACCCTGCTCCAGGCCTGGAGGAGCTGCAGGGCTGCCCGCCGCCCCAGGGCTGCTGACCCTGGGCCTGGCTTCGGCCTTGGCAGCGTCCGCGCACAGCACCGGGCTCTCCCACTTCTTCTTGAGCGCGCTCAGGGCGCCCCGTTGAAAGCGGGGTGGGAGACTGTCGGCGCTCTGCAGGACGAGACACGAAGCGGTCGCGTGAGCCCGTCGGAGCCCACGGCACTTCCTTTCCGGGCGGGAGGAAGTCAGTGGCTCCGCGCTGCTCCCAGCCCTCTGCTCCTCCACACAGCTGTGACTCGTTACGCTGTGCCACATGGGGAAAGCATCCCGGCCGGGAGGAGGGGAACGCAGGAAGTGTGCGCGGGATGGCCTTATAAGGGAAGGGGAGCCGTGCTCCAAGGAGTTAACGCGCACAAAGACTCCGTGCTGCGCATCAAGGAGCGGGACCCAGAGCCGCTGGGGCCTCTAGCACGGCAAACGGCAGAGAATGCAGCCCCAAGGGCTGCGCGCTGGGCCATGCGCTGCACATCTTCCAGCTGTTTCTGAACACAACGATCAGAAAACGATCTGCTCCAGAAAAGCTAGAGACCATCTCACAGAAACAGCAGCTTTTTTTGGAGTTGTGCATTTCTATGTCAGTTAACTTCTGTATTCTAGAGATCTCCATCTTCCTTATTTTATACCATACAGCATTAAAGCACAAGCTAAGCACTGCCTACACATTGTTTTGTGCTCATGTGGGGGGATTTGTCTTCTATTTCACACAGCACATCGTAAGCTCTAAACAGAACACGAACACACAAAGCACAAGCTCTGCCTTACCATGGTGAGTTTGATGGTGGCCCAGAGCAGCACTCCTCAAAGCCAAGTGCTTCCCAGATTAGTTTCCTTAGAAGCGGTTATCCCTCCCCAGAGTAACCGGCCACCCACCGTTTGGTTCGTTCACGTCTGGTCCTGACCAACATGGCATTTTTGGTGCCTGTCCCTTATGGAGACCACTACATATCAAACTCACTGCAAGTGGAACAGGTCTGCAAGGCTTATGGGAATTAACCAGGATTAGCAGCTATATTAGGATTTAAGTCTCTCACCCTATTACTCTTCTGGTCACATTTTGAACACTGCTTTGCAAATTAACTTGAATCCACTGAGACTTCAAAAAGATCAGTGTGTTAGCTGACTGCATTTAAAAGAAAACACTGAAGTTGTAAGGCAAATGCAAACATAGCAGAAATGGTCAAAACTGCATCCAGGTTTCTACAGGCACCTCTGCATGCCCGGCACCGTTCCACTGGCTGGATTCTGCACCTATCAGATGTGCATGTCAGATTGCAGAGAAGTTCACAGGTTCTTTCAAGGAGCCTTCTAACTAGAGTACAAGCAGTACCACAGTTGCCTACAGCTAAGAGTAAAGAGGTGGAGGCTCCTGTGTTGTGGTTAGAACAAACGACTGAAGGCAACCGGCTTTGGCTTTTGCTTGGGATGCAGTTGGTGATTCAACATATGGCTGTGGGCAAGTCTCTTGATTTGCTTGTGTTCTGTTCAGCCTGAAAAAGGGCAAGGGAATGGGCCAAAGGCAGAAACTAGGTCTAAGCCAAGTTTTCTGCAGGACGCACGGCAACAACTTTGATATTTCCCCAAGGCACATCACAGGAGCAGCGCATGCTGGGAATCTGCCCTGGCTGCAGGCCGGCCCTTACTGCCTACGAAACAAATACTCACATTTCGTTTCTTCTCAGCAGTGGCTTCTTCAGCCGCTTTCTGGTACCTTTGAGAAAGAGGAAGAAAGGAGGGGAAATTGTTTTAATCAGAATAACGAATGCTCTTGAAGAGAGCTGAGGTTCTTTCTCCTCCAGGATTTCATGTACTTTCCAGACCTATCAGATGAAACCAGGCACTACAAAAAGAAATAGTAACAGTATCTGAACAGTGTAAAGTGCTAGACACATTTTAAGCCATTCAGCTCCTAGTAATAGCATGCATTATGATTCTCATCATCTAAACACTCCGAGTCTCTAATATAGACAGTTTACCTTGGAATGGCTCTATTGTTTCCCCCACCCAGCTGCCGGCTCTGCCCCCTTGCAGGAATAACTCAGCTATTTATACAGCAGCTGCTGAACTGTAACAAATTACAGCTTGGCATACGAGGAAAATCTACATAAGTGCCAGTTTATCTTACTATGCTGGGCTGTAAACTGCAGCAGTTCAGCAGTTGCTTCATGACCAGCTGAACCAGCCCAGCATTGGAAGCAGTAATCGCAGCCGTCTGCAGATAAACTACCCTGGATCCATGAATCAAAGTCCCTTAAGAAGCTACAGAAAACACGCAGCAATCTGCACTCCAGCAGGCACAAGCGCATCCACAGCAAGGAGCACGCGCTCTGTGCCAGCCAGGGTCTGCACGAGCTGCCTCTGCTTTCCTTTTGAAAGGCACGGATTCATTGGCTACAATGAGTTTTGCTGTATTTCTCTAACTAGATGTTTACTGTAACTGAACAACTGCCAGTAAGTTGCAGGCAGTAAATGGGATACTAATAATAGTCATCAAGTTCAGTCTTTAAATAATTGCTGGTGTCAAAAATAAGGTATGCCAGAGGGCTCAGTAATTTTAAAGAAAAAAATCTGCTCCCTAGTTCATCCTCGTAGTGCTTCTCTTCCTGCTCTGGATGGTGGCCTCCCATACAGGCTTCTTGTCTAGCACTGCAGGACCTGGCAGTCTGCACCCTTGACTGTTTGCGAGCTGCCTTTCCCATGCAGCCAAATGCTGCGCAGGGAACGTGCCTGCCCTCCTGAATAAATGCACAAGCATTAACCTGTGTTTTCTGTACTACACAGCTTCCAAACACCGAGTGGTCATGCTGCAGAAAAAGTGAATTTGGAGAGGAGGAAGAGAAGCCAATACTGGAAGAAGCAACCAAGAGAGCCGGGGGGATGAAAGTCCATAACCACAATGAAAATGACAAACAAAGAGCGAAGATCCCAGGCAGCACTGCGAGTTAGCTCATCCCAATGCATTAACTCTGCTGTTAGCTGCAATTCTGTGAATCTCTGACCCACCAAAACTCATAAGCTAAATGCTATATGGGATGCAAAAAGTATTTTCAAATACAAATATTTAATAAGAGCAATTTAGAAAAATTACACTCTTGCTGTACATGTCAGAGTTGGCAAAGCCAATAGCATTGTGGTTTTTCAAAGCACTGACACTGCTGATGTAGAGGAACTCTACTTGATTAAGGAATAGTGGTTTGGATTACTTCCAGTAAGCCCTTTTCAAAGGATTATCAACATTTAGCAAGATGACCAGGTTCTGTAATCAAATTTCAGTGAGTGAATAAATTACTTAACAGAGCAGTCAAAGCAAGCAGCTTCTCCCTAGGACACACTTATAGAATAACAGCCATGTTTCTGCAGAGTTCAGATTGCAGTTATCCTCTCTCTATACAATTCATAAAATTTCCTCCACACTCAGGATTTAAAACCTTGTTAGACTGTTAATGCAACAGCCCAGGGGACTTAGTTATGCAACTTCCATTGAAAACCCAAGCCCTAGTCTAGGAGCACAAGCTTTTCCAGAACACACACGTAGGCTACTGCCACTCAGTCTTGCCCAGTGTATAAAATATTACTTTATTATTTGACTGTCGTTTATCATCCACCTCTCAGACAAAAGGGGAGATGGCATTCCTTTTCTGCACAGTACTGGGAGACGCTTGAAAGTGGACATTCATAAGGAACACAACTACCACGAAAAATCCCTGAAATTCTTCCTAGGGGTTACATCCCAAGCCCCCACGGATCAGAAGTGCAACTTCTAGATGGGACTCCAGGTAACTGCACCTGGTTTTCATAGTGCCAGTGCCAGGGAAGTGCTGTGTTAGAGAGACTGCAAAAGCCCATTCTGAGCGAGTAAATATCTTACAGCCATAGCTGCTACACCCCAATGCTCTACCTTCAAAAGTATACTGTATTTAAGAGTGAACATTGTACTTTATTTTCTGCTAGAAGAAGGAAGAGATTCTATTTGCTGTAACAATATAACTGATCATCAACTGAAAGAGAAAAAAAAAAAAAGGCTCAGCACATATTCGACCAGAAACTGAAATGCCTGCAGAGCTGTTATTTTTAAGAGGAAAAACAACTGCCAGTGAAGCAGTCGTTGTTGAAGGTACCAGCTGCCAACCAACACAGCCTGATTGCATTCAAGAGCCTTGCTCCACTTACTTGGAGAACCTCTCCAGGAGAGCCAAGGACTTGTTTGTGTTGACTAGAGAAAGCTCTTTGGCCGTGATCCTCAGTGACTGCGAAACCCATTGTCTCCTGTTGAAAGGGGAGGGCTCCATCTTTTCACTGTGAATACCTACCCAGGAAAGAAAAAACAAAAGTATCGGTCAGTCTGAACTATTTGAGCTGAAAAGTGGTTTCACAAAATGATTCATGGTTCGGGTGCTCCCAACACCTGGATGTTGCTGTCATGTCTTGGGCATTCAGGCTGTCCTGTGTTGTCTGGCCAGGAAAATGACATCAGATTAAAGTTGCAATTTCCTCTGAAGATGCCTTCGAGATGGTCTCCCTGACAGAAATCCAGGGACAACATAAGGGGTGAGAGAATAGCCAGAAACCAGGAGTGAGAGCTGTGATTGAAAAGGATGCCGACGTGTTTCTTTAGCACACACGAACATGTGCACCCTCGAGGAAGCCCTAATATGCCCTCTCTTGTTCAGCTTCTCGAGCAAATATGCTGGCATTTATGTAAGAAGCCTGGAGTTATGAAACCTAAGAAGATGCAATTCCTCTGCAAACATTTTTCTTTCACCCTTGTGGTGTTCATTCCTAATGCAGCAGCCGCTTCCTTTGTGAGCTAAAACAAGTCTTCTGTTCAGGGAGGCAGCTGTAAACCTCATGTTGTAATAGCTATCAGTTACCTAAAGGAATAATTCTAACTGGCCGGTACTGCTGTAAACTGGAACAGATTTTGCGCAGGTTTTTCATCACAGAAGCCAACATCACTATATCAGATTTTTTTTTCTTTACATACTTAGTTTTTCTTTTTGCGGAGGAGGAAAGGAGGGGGAGTAATTTGGAGTTCTTTGATAAGACCAAAATAAACCTAGCAGGGCAACGCCTTTCCTTTTCTCCTCTTTTCTTTTATCCCTAGTCGCACAATGCCTGTAGCAAGTGCATTAGCTGATCTGACGAGGATCAGTCACGGAGGCCATGGCCACTTCATTTCTTCCATCAGCTTCTTTCACTGATTTGCAGCGTTAGGTCACAGAAGGCTGGAGGTCCGAGCCCAGGTAACTCTCCCAGGCCATTAGTCACACCTGAGATAGGATCATCTTAGGGAAACTGCGCAGGCAAAGTGGGGTAGGCTGCATTCTGCTCCCCACAGGAGGCCCTGGCCTTCTCCAGCCTTCCTGAGTTCCAATGGAAGCATGCACCACGGCAGCATGTGTTTTCCAAGACAGTGGCTCAGATGGTACGTCTAGATGAAGGGATTCAATTAGCCTGGCAAATAATGGAAGTTGCACTGAAACCTACCAAAACTACCATTTAGTTTGATGGTTCCTGCTCAGCTAACTGCAGCCTCAGATTCGCATCTTCCGCCCAGACTGAGCAGTGACGGTGACTGAGGAGATGCTTCTTGTAAGCCCATGGTTTCCAGGCTTCCACTTTGTGCCATTCAGT
Organism: Tinamus guttatus; assembly: GCF_059628265.1. Classification (NCBI taxonomy): domain Eukaryota; kingdom Metazoa; phylum Chordata; class Aves; order Tinamiformes; family Tinamidae; genus Tinamus; species Tinamus guttatus. Next base: position 89,495 of record NW_028288630.1, read on the forward strand.
AACTCCTGTTCTATTAACCCAGCTACTTTTGTACAGGTTTACTGGACCAGCCAAGGATGCTCTCCATCTTGCAGGCTCAGAGTACTTCCCAGTCTTTGCCCATTGCACAAATGAGCATCCACAAGGAAAAAGGCTCTTCTAATTTGTATATGAGGAACAATCCTTTTGCCTCATTTTTTAAAAGCCATATTAACCGTACAAGTAAATAGTCATTTTCATGCTTACAAAGTTACCGGTACTCAACAGCAAACATTTAGCATAAAGATTTAAGAGGCCAAAAAATACATACCCAGAGATTATAGATTATATTTATGGCTAAAAAAAATATTTCCATGTGAAAAAATAACCTGAAACAGCTGCATAAAGCTACAGATTAAACTTTTGTTTTAAGATTAATCTTGAGCAAAGGGATTATCCGGGCACCACTTTGCACTTCAAACCGTCTTTCCCAAAAGGGAGCGAATTCCATGCGTGAGGCGGGAGCAGGGCCGCTATGAGACACAGCCCTCGACACACCTGACTCTGGGCGACAGGTCAAAGGAAGCAAAGAAGCAACAGAACCCAGAGGGACGCAGAGCGCAGGTGCCCAGAAACAAGTGGCTCCCATTGCACCCAGCGGCACCTGCGGGGCCTTTTCCCTGCCGTGTTGTCACCAACCTCCTCCCCTGCAGGGCCAGAGGTGCCCCGAGACCCTCTGCACAGGCCAGCAGAGCCGCTGCTGGGCCCAGCCCGCAGAGCCGAGCCCCGGGACCCCGCACAGCGCTGCCGCTGTCCCAGCACCAGGTCCCAGTCATGACCCTCCCTGAGCACCTGGCACTGTGTCATGTTCCAGCATCGCTGCCCTTTCCTTGCTGCCTGGATAATCCATCCCGAGGAATTCCAGGAAACAGCCCTTCATTGCAAGCATTAAAGTTTAAACGGGAGCACAGCCGTTCTGCGGAGGGGACGCTGATATCCGCAGCGGGAGCCGGGCAGGAGAGCACGGAGGGCAGGACCCGCCGCGCTACAGCAACCGGCACCCACCGCGCACGCAGGACCCTCACAGCGGAGTCGGGCAGAGCCGAGCGCAGCGGAGCTCTCCTTTTTCCTTTCTCCTTCCTCCCCCTCCCCCGGTCCGGTCCGTCCCCACACACCTGCGGCGGCCGGAGGCGGCTCCCGCGCGCACCTGTCGCGGCGGCGGCGGCGACGACTGCGCCCCGCTCCCGGGGCGCCTCCGGGCTGCCGCCCTGGGCCCGCCCCCTGCGATGCGGCCACGCCCCCAAACGCGCGACCACACCCACGTCCAACCATGCCCCCTCGTAGTCCCGCCTCCCGCAGCATGGCCACGCCTCCATCTCCATATCAGCGTCTTCGCTTGGCCACGCCCCCTCAGCGCGGTGAGCGCGGCCTCTCGGCGGCTCTTCCCTTCCCCCCCCCCACCCATTATCCTGGTCTGCCAGGGCGCAAATTCCCTCGCGGCCTCTGGCACCCGGGATCCACCCGAAGCTGCAGGAGCCCCGCGCAGGGGCCCTGCTCGGGAGACCGGACGTGACTCCATAACACTGCTGACGTAGTAACTGCTGTAGTGACCTCAGCACTGACACAGGAGATTTACTCGTTCCAGTAAAAATCCCAAATTATGGCCTCGAACACACATTCAGCTCCCAAATTACAGCCTTTGGAGCTTAAGCAAACAGAATGGTCTGGAGGCAGGTCCAGGCGGAGCACAAGTGTCATCAAAGCATGTCCCATAAACTCCTATGTGCTGCTATTAAATGACTGGATGGGAAATTGCCTGTTTATCTAGGTTACCTGAGCACGCCATTTCCTGTCCGATTCAGCTGCCCAGACATAGGCATCTGCTGCCAGTTCAGGCACCCTCGAGACGCAGATTGCTAATCAAATCAGTGACAATCAAGCTGTGTGGGGAAGACTGAAGTCAAAGCCGGTCCTGGTACCTGCCCGGCAGCTCTGCAGCCGTGGCCGGCTCTGCCGATCGCCCCGGAGCTCCATGTGGCTGCGGGATCTGCCTGCGTGGAGCCGTTTCTGGGATTAGTGTGGAAATGAGGCCATGGTGTAACGGGAGGCGCTGCTCACAGCACGACTTCTGCTAGGGACGAAAACCGCAGGAAATCTTTCCTGTCCTTTCAGTCCTCCCTTTTGGATATCTTACTGAAAAGGCCGTGTCCCCCCACTGCTGGCTCCTCTCGTTGCCAAAAGGCCTTCCCAATGGGTGCCGCGCGGCGGGCCGGCGTAGGGAGCTGCTGGGGAGCCGCAGCCGCGGGGACAGCGCTCACACCCCCGCGGCCGTTCTTTCCTTCACTTCTCCACCCAGGCACTGAACTTCATGTGACCCCTCCCAACTGTTCTGGTTTGTTTAATCAGCAATTAAACGGGAGCCTCACTTCATTTCCAAACATACTCATCAGTCCCCGAATTCCCCTTTTTACAGAGCCAAGGCAGGAGGAAATGACAACCTTAAAATAGCAGGGCACAACTTTGCTATGGAGACCTCGTACAGCCTCTTCATTAGATGTGATGACTTTGCAGCTGAACGGCAGAAATTCTAAGTCCTACGGAAAATGGTTACTCCAGAGAGCCAGGAGATGTGACATAATGTTTCTGTATGACCCCAATGCTCCTTCCAACAGCAAGTTTGTCATCTCAGTCGACAAGCCAAACCCCAGCTTCACAAGTGATGTTCAAAAGAGTGCAAAGGACCCTGGAAGTGCAGAGTTCATTGCCCTAGAATGATTCCACGAGCTTGTTCCTGAGTGGAAATAGCGGACATACTCCATTACTATGTAATTTTATTTAGTGTTGCATCTTTATTTGTATTCATTAGTATTTAGTTTTGGCTGCAGTTTTATAGCCTAGGGATTCTGTGTCTTGAGGCCCTTCTCCAACCCATTCTGCCAGTCTCAATATCCAGACTAATTCTGTATCATCCACAAATATTGCTACCTCAGTGTTTACCTGTTTTTCAGATCACTTGGGACTACATTCAGGTCTCAGCACAGATGCTGCCTTATTTTAGCTTTACAGAGTGGCGGCTTATAAAGCAAAATCTGCTATTGCTCTATGAGGAAAGAATGCCGGCCTCCCTCCAGCACAGCTGGCGTGGTTCAGAGTGGCGCTGACCATGCAGCGTGCAACATCTCCCAGCGTGTTCCAACGCCGTTTTTGTGTGCAGGTAACCTTACCCACCGGTGCTCACTGCGAGTTTTTTTCACTTGGGGACACTCACAGTTGCCTCTTTATCCTGAATTACAGAATTCATTCTCACTCAGCCCTCTCAGGGACTGAGGAAGATACTGGATCTGCCTGATGAACAGTTATGGTTTTCTTCCCTTTTGTGCACACTGCAGTTTATTGCAGAGGGTGAATAGATGCCTTGCAGGATGTGAGCTCTCTGCGGGACAAAGGCAGAGCTGCCCCGTGTCCTGGCAGCTCACAGCTCTTCCTGGCATCCATGGTTGCAGCTCTTGCTTTCAGAGCTTGTAAATCCATGTTCCCATCCCAGAGGCTCCAATAAGCAGTTCTGTAACAAGCGAGTACTTCCTAGTGACTGATACTGTGATTTGTTTTGGGAGCTTCCTAATTAGCAATCATTAGGTGACACTTGCAATTACTAGAAGTCCAGGAAGCATCACCCCTTTTTACAATGGGCCAAGGCAGGAATAGGAGTCCGAAATGGCTCCTGAGTCACCACTGTCAGACTGGGGCTAAAGTCCCGTGTCCTAGCCCTGTATTTTAGGCATTATATTCCCCTTCTTAGTGAGACAGTCAAGTAAAGACATAAGTGCCCTTGGGAAGAAGAATTCAAACCAGAGAAAGAGAGATAACAAAGGTACGATCAGGTGGTGCATCACCTCAGTGGCAGAGCCACTTTCTTCCACAGAGGACACCCTTGCCTTCCCCTTGACCTCCTCTCCTTGCACGGCGATGACAAGCAGCACTTTCTAGCTGCCAGTGACAGCTGCTGCACTCGGGGGCTTAATCTGCAGGAGAACATGGTACCCTCCAGGACAAGCCACGAGCCCACGGGGCAGCCGCGGCTGCAGCCAGGGAGGACGGGCAGGGTGGGAGGAGGCTCCGAACATCCCTCTGGGGAGGATGGTTGATTACAGCTCTTAGCCAGCCACCACCAAGCTCTTCCTTTCCTACCGTGTTCGTCCACCTTCCTGGGTGTGAGCCCAGCACACTGCAGGACAGGAGATTAACTGGTTAATGCCGTGGTTTTATCCATCTCCTTTTGGAGCTTAGCAGTTGCCGTGGGGCCTTTTGGAGTTAATTGCCTGCTGGAAGCACAATCCCAGAGCAGTTCCTGTGCAGGCCAAGTGCCTCCCGCGGGCAGCAGCAGGGGCTCAGGTGCCTGTTGCTGAAGGAGACGCTTGTGCTGGGGTTAAACATTAACGTCCTGTGCAGCTCCCATCTGTTCAAGGTTCAGGAGGGGGCCCGTGCTGAGTCAGCCGGGCCGCTGCGTTTCCTGCTCCCTCTCCTCCCTTGGCGGGATTCACTCGCTCCCCCCTTCTGTCAGGACATCCTAGTCCCGCATGGCACAGTAAGAGGTAGAGGGAAACTTGAGCTGCCTGGCAGCAACTCCCTGGCGACCAGCTTGGGTAACCTGGCTCCCTGGCACCCTCCGTGGTGGCCCGTGAGCAGTCTTGGTGCAGCAGGAGAGGGGAGCTCGCAGGGACCAGAGGTGCAGACTGAGCTGCAGGCGACTCTGCAGCCGCTGCCCGCGCACGTGCGCCACGCACTGACCTGCAGCCTCCCCACGCCGCACATCGCTGGCCGAGCACTGCCCGGCAGCTTGTCTCGCTGTCCCCTTCTGGGCAGCTCTGTCCGTGCACTTCAAACGCAGATGTAAACCCCTGTAACTGCGGGGCTTCCAAAAGCGCGCTCACCCGAAGCAGCAGGAGTGGGGCGGGAGGGGAGCAGGGCTCTTCCCTTTGGGCCTGTGGCCACGATTGGCACGCCGGCACTGCCGAGTCTCTGGCCGTGCGTCCTGTGTCCTTGCGCTCCTGATCTGGGAAGGGAGCACTCAGCGCTGCTCGCTGCCCTGTGCTGCACTGAGTGCCTGCGGCTGCTGCCTGGTGCCTCCGGGGCACCTACCCGCATGCTGGAACTCGCCTGGCCTGGAAAGCAACTGTTCGCTGCAGCATCCATGGAAGCTGGTGAGGATGCAGTGGCCTCCGCTGCACCGCACCCAGCAGCGCAGCCGAGAGCCTCGCTGGCTTTGGTGACACTTTGCTGTGACTACGGGGCTCCTGCGATAGCCCTGCTGATCCCTCCAGCAGCGCCTTCTTGCCTTGGGCCTCTTCTACCGGATAACAGCACATTTTAGAGTGCAGAACACAGTCTCCTTGCGAGGGTTACTGACATCAGAAGTGACATCAAGGGTTGCCGATGAAACCAGTGTTTTACTCTTCTGCCTCTACTTCTGCTCCTACTTCCCCCAGGCTCCTGCGGGGCCAGCGGGTTCTAAACACACGTGGCTTCTCCCTTGGCACCCAGACGTGCCCTTGTCTCCTTAGGACAGCGCCATGTATATCTAGTCCTCAAACGCTTTTTGTTCCCAGAGTCAAGTGAGTTAGGAGGGAATGCAGGTCTAAGCTGGACTGCGCCCCTTGGAGACGTGCAGACAGAAATGTATGAGAAATACATGCTCTGAAATGACTTGAGAAGAGCCCTAGAGAGGGCAGAGAGCTGGCAGAAGTGTCAGTTGGAGCTGCCTCCTGCGCAGAGCGCAGCCTGGCTCCCCGGGGCCACCGTCTCCTGTGGGGCCCTGGAAGGCAGCACCCTGCCTGGCAGGCACAGCACCAGCCACCCTGCCCCGGGCCCAGTCCTCCAGAGATGAAAGCAAAGGCTTTGGTGTCCAGATGAATGTCACAGCTTTCAAGGAGAATTAAAACCAGATGTTTCCCACAGGCCTGTGGCCACCAGCCTTTTCTGGCACATTGACAGAGCTGCAAGGAGAGCCGGTCAGTGTCCGCACCCGTCGGTGCAGGGAACACCCTGCGCTCCCAGCGGCGCCGGCTGCCCAGGAGGACCCCACACGTGGAGCGGGGCGCAGATAGAGCTGCCAGCTCAGTATTTATTCAGTGTTTGTCAATATTTACTCCTCACTGATAATGGTGCTGACAGCAGGGGTGTAATTACCAGGCAAAATTTAGCACCTTTTGCCTCTGAACAAAGCAGTGGGGCCAAAAGGCAACTTAGCTGCGTTGGCACCACCTGGGGTTTAGCCTAACAGGCGAGCGGAGACTTTGCCTTCACGGGGCTCCATATATCCTCACTTGAGGTCTGTATTTACCTGTGTGGTTGAAGCCAAGGGCCATTGCAGGTAGAGCAGATGTAAAATATTAGGAAAAGGGAAACTGAATCCTTGCTGCAGTGCAAGTCTGGGAAAGATCAACATTTCCCACTTGGCTAGGGAGTAGCCCGGCCCTTGGGAGCTCTGGGCGGGTGGTTCCAGCTCACACCCAGCAGTCATTAATCTTGCTGCTCTCTGGGCCTGCTCACTACAATAGGTATTGCTCTTTTGCATTTTTCGGTCTGCCCGGTGGTTATAGCAGTCAACTTTTGGCCTCTGAAGGACAAATTCCTGCTGCTGTGCCCTCAGCGCCGCTTTGAGGTGCAGTTTCCTCTTGCGAAATCAGCAGGTGCTGAAAATTTCCCGTTGGCTTTGCTGCCTGGGAAAGGCTTTGCCGAGCGTTTCAGATGGACGTGTTGTTGTGCTCCTCGAATCCCTCCTGTCCCGAGCGCTGAGATGCTCCTGTGCTGCGGCAGCAGGTTGGATGCCTGAGGTCCTAGGTGCTGCTGGATCACCAGCTCCTGCTGGGGAATGTGGCACATTCAGAAAGGGCACCCCAAAGCGAGCAGAAGGAAATACCACAGAATACAGTTAGGTGGCAAGAAATCCCAATTTTAACTTTTTAACTACTAGTGCCCACTCTGATAATCAGATCTTTGATGTACAATAAAATAATAATAAAATCTGTAGCTTGACAACTGCTGCTCCGTATTCCGTATCTGCATCATGCTCATCATGGGTAGAAGATGCGGTTGTTCCTGCTGTGGCTCCAGAAGCAGCTGTCAGGAGAAGGCCCTCGGGAGCAGAGGAGCAGCTGGATGGAGCTCTGGGCAGGCCGCCTGCCTCCCCACCCTCCCCTGGTTAACACGAGCTGGTGACTAACAGGAAAGGCACCAGCACCACGGGAACGACACCCAAATGTTGGTATTTGCCTCTAGGGACGTACGACACCTTACCTGATTAGAGCCTGCTTCGTACCTTGGGCTGCATTGTTTGTGCCCTGAGATGACAAAGTTCCTGTTACAAACCAGGAACTACTTACTAGCTCTACAGACCCCCTCTGCACTTAAAGCCAATGCGGTTGCAGTCTAGGAGCTGCCAAAACTGCAGCTATCCCGACTGGCGCCGGCCACGCCAAGCGCTTTGCTGATGGGCATTTCGCTCACATGGGGCGATCCTGCAGCACCAGCTTCAGGAAAACGATCCAGTCTGAGCACTAACAATCTGCAGCACGTCAGGGCCTGGTTCCAAAGGCCCTGAGCTCCTGTGGCATATCCAGGGATTCAGCACAGCTGGAAGAGAGGCTCCTAGCTGCTTAGCACAACCATTTTTCCATGGGTTTGATATCTCAGTATAAGGCAATGGGCACTAAAAATTAATGAGCAGATTCTGGAGGTAAAGAGCTCTGTAAAACATGGATAATTCTTAACTGCTTCACAGGGGGCACAAGGATTAATGAGTTAATGTTTGCAAAGTGCTTTAAAGATGAAAAGTGCTAAGTCTTTCATCTGGTGGATGAAATAATGAGGAACAGGTCTAAACTCCATAGCGCAGGTGCCAGAAACAAGGTCTGTTTATAAAGTCCTAATACATCAGGCTCTGAGCTACCGCTCTCAGCGACCCCATTCATTTTGCTCCAGGTTCTTTATTCCTTCACACTAATTTGCTTTTCTTTCTGCACGCCTAGGAGATACTGCTCAGTGAAGTTCCTGCAGAACCTGCAAGCTGGACCATCAATTCACAGCAGAGCTTGGGGGGCAGCTTCCCATCTCTTGGATGGACCGTGAGTTCTGCGCTGGCAGCTACCTCAGCCCCCCATTTGCTGGACCATAATTGCCGGTAATCACAGAATCACAGAATGCTGAAGGTTGGAAGGGACCTCTAGAGGTCACCTAGTCCAACCCCCGCACACGCAGGGTCAGATGGAGCACGTGGCACAGGGCTGCATCCAAGCGGGTTTGAAGATCTCCGGAGAAGGAGACTCCACAATCTCTCTGGGCAGCCTGTTCCAGGGCTCTGGCACCCTCACTGTGAAGAAATTTTTCCTTAAGTTCCTGTGGAACTTTTGGTGCTTCAGTTTCTGGGTGTTTCTTCTAGTTCTGCCGGTGGCCACCAGTGTAAAGAGGCCAGCACCATCCTCCTCACTGCCTCCCTTGAGGTACTTCTAGACACTGCTCAGGTCCCCTCTCAGCTTTCTCTGCTCCAGGCTGAACAGGCCCAGCTCCCTCAGCCTCTCCTCATAGGGCAGATGCTCCAGGCCCCTGATCATCCCTGTAGCCCAGCGGGGTCAGGGTTCCCTTGTTGGGCGAGCAGTAGGTGACAGTGTCCTGCCAGGTGAGACGTGGTCCCTTGTCCCGCTTGGTGGCTCTGCGTTAATGCTAAGCGTGCCGTGCCAGGCGTTCACGATTCCGCTTCCCGCAGGCTCCATGGAGTCGCCCTGTGCGCATGAACAGTTTTTTTTTAGGACGTTTAGCCGAAAAGCTATGGCGGGACATGGGGGGGGTTTATGCCGTTTCTCTGCTGGAACAGCCCGCAGCTCCCCGCCGCGGCCCCGAGCCCACGCGCAGAGGCCACGGGAACCGCCTCTGCGCATGAGCACGGGGCCGCGGCGGGCTCTGTCGCGCTGGCTGCTCCGCACCGACACCCAGAGGCAGCCGCGGGCAGGGCGGGAAGCCGCGGAGCGCTGCCGCCGCCTCGGGGGGAACGCGCGGCATCCGGGGGCGAGCGCACGCAACTCCCCGTCCCCGTCCCTGTCCCCGAGTGCCGGACAGGGACGTCTGTGCTCCGCTGTGCTCGGGGCTGCCCACAGCGGCCAACGGCCCTTAAGGGCCGGTAACAGCTGTTAAAGGCGGCTAACGGCCCTTATAGGTGGCTAGGGGCCAGTAAGGGCCGTTAAGGGCGGCTGAGGGCCGTTAAAGGCGGCTACGGGCCCTTGCCGGTGGCTAAGGGCCGGTAACGGTCGGTAACGGCCAAGAACCGCCACTAACGACCGCTTCCAAGAGCGCACGCGCGGCACCGCCCCCCGGCCCGCGCCCTCCCCGGCGGAAGCGGCGGCCGCGCGGCCCGGGAAGCGCTCGCGGTGCCCCGGAAGAGGCGGCGGGGCCGGGCCCTGGCGGCGGCGGAGGCGGAGCCCGCGTGTCCTTCTCGCTGGCGCTGGCGCGGCCGCCGCCGGGCAGCGGGGCGCGCGGCGTGGGGCGCGGCGGCCCCGGCGCGATGCTGCTCTTCGTGGAGGTGAGTGCGGCCCCGCGGCGGCGGCGGCGGGGCGGCCGCGCTGACACAGCACATCCGCCGGCGGCGGGAACGGCGGCGGGGGGGCGCATGGGGGGGAGGAGGGGCGTCCCACGCTCTGGAAGGTTCCGGCGGCGGCGGCGGGGGGGGAGGCGCGGCCGTGACCTTCGGCGGGAGCCGCCGTGCCGCGGCCTGAAGGTTACGGCGGCGGCGCCGCCCGCGCGCGGCCTGCGCGGGCCCGAGGCTCGCGGCGGGCCCGGCCCGCGCCGCGGAGCCTCCGCCGCGCTGCGGGCCCGTCTGGCCGGGCTGCGCGGCTCCGCGAGCGCCAGGCCCCGCGTCGGAACGGCCCCTGCTCGCTCCCTTCCAGGAAGCCCGGGGGTTTCATAGAAACTCGGTGTGTCGCAGAGGCGGGAAGCCTCTCCCGTCCCAGCCTCCCTTTCACTGTGGTCTAGTGAAAGGCATTCAGTGTTCGGTGAAAACGGTTCTCTCGTAACCACTGAGATTAGTTTGTGTTCTGGGAATGACCTGGGGTCCTTGCAGCACCAAGTAGTTTTTATTATTGGCTACTATTGGGTCTGGAGGAGACCTGGTTGTTGCAGAAGGCCTTAAACAGGCTCGGGATGTGTTCATTTTTTGTGGGATTAATTGATTATTAGGTGTAATTTAGACTTATGGGGCAAGAAAGGGGTTGATTTGACCTTTTGAGGTGAGACTGATGCTTCAGAGTTGCTCTGAAGGAATTTCTGGAGGAGAAGCTTCCTTTTGTGCCTGTGGAAAGCAAGGGAAGGGAAGCGGTGCCGGCACGGAGCGCTTTGTCAGCGCGTGGATGCCTGTGCGTGTTCCTAACCTTTGTATCCCTGTAAAGCTTTAACCTCGCTGCGAACGTTCCCGATAGCAGCGGGGAGGGTTGTTCTGCAGCCAATCAAACGGACCCCGCATCTGCCTGTTCGCTGCAGCTAAATAAGCAGGAATGGGTGTTTTGGCCCCTCTTGGAAGGGTGGCCCGTGAGCACGCTGGCTGCGCTCCGGCTGTGGAGCACGCGGCCTCAAAAAGCTTACAAGAACCCAGGATTCTTCTGGGGTGTGCTAAGAAGCTGAATGACATCAGGGCCAGGGCTTGTGGAGCTGTTTCAGCTGCTCTGGTGCTTCTGGTGCAGAGAGGAAGTAGCTTGCCACTGTAATTCGGGCGCAGCCATTGTATTAATAGACCCATTCACCTCTATCAGCCGGAATCTGCTGGTTTCTTAGCGCTCTTTACCTGCAATTTCTGGCCGTCTGCTATTCAGGGCGCTCTTGAACGAGCAGTGTCACCTGCTGTTCTCGAGGTCGCTCGCATGTGACAGAGGCCCTGGTCGCTTTCCTGGAACAGCGAATCCTCTGGATGTGCAGCTTGTCTTTCTTGCTGTGCTGGGAGGGCTGTTCTGGGAGATGGAATGTTTGCTCCCAGTTCCCGAGCAGGTGGCCTGCTCGACTGCTGTATTTTTACATCCCGAAGAGGCCTGTGCCAAAACGGTCATCTCTGTTCTGCCCTCTCGTTATGGGCTTGAACTTCTGCCGTGTTTGGAGCTTTTTGGGGCTGGATTTGGGCTTGTCCTTGTAGCAGATATCTTTGGAGCTAGGTGTGACCTTGGCAAAGGAATTATCTCTAAAGCTACTCCAACTGCTTCCTTATCCTTCTGCTTTATGTCTGGGGCCTACTAAGCCACTCCTTAATTTCAGACTTGAGGAGGCTGGCCTCTGAATACCAAACTTCATTTTTTTCTCAAATTGGATGAGCTTTGAGCTCTGTTTAGAGGCTTTTGCCATATAAATTTAAGCAAGTGATGTGAAAGAAGTGTCTGTTTTATCCAGGATTGATATTTTCTTCAGGTAGGTGTCATGACTAATCAAATTCAGTAACTCATCAACTTACTTTCCCTGAGATATGGCTTTTTTCTTTTTGTAACCTTCCTTTCTAGGAAGAGGCCTTCAATAGGGAAAAGTTCCCTTTTTGGTGAAAAGGGATTGGAGGATTGAGAGTCAAGACCTTAAACTTTATGGGCTGTCAGAGTTCTTCCTACCTAGTTGCTTCTTCTGATGTTATTGGATGTCAGTAAAAGAGCCTGGAAGCAACACTTGTGATGGAGGTAGAAACTACCTCCAATACCTTCAATACTTGGAAAACCCCAAGGACTTTCCAGTTTCATTCAATGAAAAATGATGTTGGTGCTTAATAGTTGGTTAGAAACTTGTGATGCATAATTGCATAGGAAATTGCTAAATTCAGCTGTCTTGTCTGTCTGACTTTTAAGTCATTTTTGGTTTTCCTCTTCTAATAGAGGTGTTCTGTTCTCTTCAGCAGGTAACATCGAAAGGTGCTGGCTTGAACCCTAATGCAAAAGTGTGGCAAGAAGTCCCCCAAGGGAGTGGAGAGGCCGCGCCAGCAACCAATGGCGCTGAGCACTCGTGGCAAGAGACAGCGGCTGTGCAAGGGCCTCTGGCCGAGGGTGAGGCGTCGCGGCCCGTGTCTAGGCGCTGGCCCCATGGGTCCTTGCTAATTAGCACAGAGTATTTGCTATGAGACTCAGTCTAGTCATGAGGTGCCATCTCTCCTCCTTGAGGTTATTAGTGCTGCTCTAGTCATGAGCATAAATGAATGTGACAAATGAGGAGACAGAAAGGTAATTGTTTGTAGAGATAAGATGTCTGAGCTTTGGTTTAGGAATTCAACAAGGCATCCAGAGCGGATGCTGGAGCAGCAGCAGCAGTGCTCAGAGGGCCCAATGATGACTGAGTAACGCGCTAAGAGGGAAACAGGTTGCTAAAGGTGTGGAATGGCTTCATGATTGTCTTTCACCATTGCTGCACTTTAGTATATCTTGACCCTGTGAACAGGAAAATTATATCTCTGAGGGCTACCTCCAAGCCTGGTAGATTGCTGAGCTGCTGCTGAGAGCTGTTGCACAATGGCATTTGTGCTGGACTAGAAATTGCAGAGCATTTTTAGCTAGCTGCTTTAAGTCTGTATTCACTTTCAATCCCTATTTTCCGTCCTTACCACGTGGTTAATCCCATTGTCCAGAATTAAATACAGTTTCCAGTGGTTTAGATCTCGATTCATTTTAGAATCAACGTGAATTGTAGAGCTGAGGATACTTGAAGCAGAGTGGGGGTCTGTCAAAGTAGGAAGCAGAAGATTCCCTGGAAGAGCTTTAGGCCAAGTTAGGAATCGAGGGAGGGCTCTGCTTGTGTGGCTGTGTGAGAAGTTCCTGATAAGTCAGGAGAAACAGAGCCGAACTCGTGCACTGGGCAAGAAGCTCGTTTGTCTCTTCATAACAACACGAAATAGTCACATCAACGTTGTGCTGCTTGAGAAGTTAAGGGAGGTTTCTCCAAACTATTTTATGGCTTTACAAGCAATATATACTGTAATAGTAAGTGCTTGAGCAGTCTCACTTCTAAAAGTACCATTTTTGTGGTTAGTCATTAGCGTGGAAAAGATCTAGTGGAGCAAATTTGATTCTGAATAATCTTTCCTGACTGTGGGATTAAACTGAAATTTTATTTGTTTCTATTCTAAGCAGCTGTTGCTGGAGACTCAAGTGTCTTGAACAAGAGATTGGCCAATTTCAGCATAATTCAAGTGTGCTTTTATAACAATCACTTGATGCTCCTGAGTCCTTGTATAAACAAGGATCATGTAATATGTTGAATAAGTGTTTTAGTGATATAAGCTATATAAGTGCTTTGTTTTTTAGGAAACTGAATTCAGTATTTTAAATATTGGGTGGTAAGCATGTTGTTAGATCCTCTGCTGTGTTATGTGGTCTTACAATTTCACAACTCTATTATTTACCCACCCTTTTTGATAAGACTCTAGTGCAAGCCAGAAGATCTTTCTGAAAATAGGTAGAAAGTGCAACCCAATACAAAGTAGACATTGAAAGTGTTAACTTTTCAATTATTGCACTTATTCTTTTAAAGTTGATAACTTCTCAAATGAAAATTATTCTGGAGCTTCTAGTATTCTTTCTGTTGATAGTATGTTTTTTGCCAGGTAACCTAGAGATTTCGGAGGATAGCTGCAAGCAATATGAAGTGATGTATTCTCCGTCTTGTGAAGCTACAAGAAATGGCACAGTGGTTGATGAGGCTTCTGCAAATGGAATGGTCCTAGCGACTGAAGACCTTGGCTACCAAATCTATGAAGTTTCTGGTGAGGATTCATGTGAAGTAACACTGTCAACTCCTGTGATTCTCTGAAGTCTCATGCAGTTAATTTGTCCTTTCTGGCTGCTCTCTGTCCGTCTCTAGACATTTTAAAGTCCACATGTTTTCTAATCCAGAGAAGATTGCTTGTAAAGCCCAGGCATTTGGAGAGCGCTAACCCAGCTGTGTGAGCAGAGCAGGAGGCTCCTTTTCTGTAGTGTTTAAATGTTTCCTATCGGCAAACCCTGCTGTGGTCGCTTTAGGTTGTTTATACTTTTCCACCTGTAGTTTATACATTGTTGTGTATTAAAATCCTGAAAGTAGAATTCCACTCCTGCTCTACAATTTAACTTCTAATTTGAATTTTAATGCTGTTACGGGGGGAGGAGATCTTGAGATGTTTAAGCACAGTTTGTACAGTAGGTTAGCAGAGTCCAATGTCTTCCTCAAGATAGAAGCGACTGATACTGTTCTTTCTGGACAGGTCTTGAAACTGCTTAATGTAGCAAACACACGTGTGCAGATATGAGCTGTTAGTGTAGTTAGTAATTAACCTAGCTGGCCTGTTGTGTATCTCTCTGCTCACCTAGGGAAGTGAAAGAACAAGCAGTGTATGTGCTTGTGGCCTGGCTCGTGCAGAAAACAACCCCTGGCTCTTAGTTTAGTAAATGTTTTCCACGTTAAGGTATCACTTGTAAATTCTTAGTAGAAGCTTGAGATTTTCCAGTCAGTGCCTGCTTAAGAGGACCTAAACCAGCCGTGGCACCTGGGCAAGTAAAAAAAAAAAGTGGGGTCTGAATCGCTTTGGCAGGATCAGTGTGACCTGGGATGCACAATGTGGTGCTGTTTAAGAATGTCCCAATTACCTTTCCCCCCTCTTTATCCAGAAGGATTCACACTTATGTTGCATGATGAAACTCCTTGCATTGTGTTCTCAGTGTGCAGCTGAGACCTGATGGTATTTTGTAAATGTGATAACTTTTAGGTGAAGGCAGCTCTGCTGTGTCCGCAGAAGACATTAGAGAATGTTTGAAAAAACAGCTTGAATTCTGCTTCTCACGGTACAGTACAGTTAATTCAGCTGCATATAAAACCTTTATTAAACATGTTGATGGATATTTCATTTTTGGCTCTATATGTGCTGTGTTTGCATTTTCTTTTATAAAGTTAGCTGTGGAAGGGGGTTGGTTGGGATATAAAGCAAGTTTCACTGAAACGTTACAGGAACGTTGTGGTGGTATCAATGGTCTCAGTCTTGTCCTTTAATAAAAATTCAGTTTAACTTCTATGTTTCGCAGTTATAGGATGCTGGGATAATTTAGCTGGGTATTACCAGCAAATCTCTATCTATTGAAGGCTGTAGTTCTTGTTTTGTTGTCAGAGTTCCATTCCTGATGTGCAGGGCTGGCTAAAAGGCTGTGTTGATATATTTCTAGGGAGAATCTCTCAAAGGATCTCTATCTGATGTCTCAGATGGATAGTGATCAGTTTGTTCCAATATGGACAATTGCCAACATGGAAGGTATTAAGAAGCTGACAACGGATATGGATCTCATTCTTGAAGTTTTGAGATGTAAGTCCGGGTGTTTGATGTCTCTATTGGCAGAACAAACGCCTCTTGCTTGCTTTAGAGAAACGTGTTGATGTCTTAGCTGGTTATGACATATTGTTCCAAGAAAATGGTGAAGGGAACCTGTTTCTCCAGATGATACTTGTGTAACATGGCTGTTCTAGACTGAATTTAATTTGGGATTGAGTTTTTTGAATACCTGAACTGTGGATAGAGGCAGCTTCAGACATGTAACTAAAATATACCAAAGACTTAGCAGAAGGAAACTGGTAACAGTCCTTTTGCTCTGAATTTAAGAAATCCATGTTGTGTGGCAGTTTGAGGAAGTTCTCTTACAATTTGGATATGAGGAATCTAGTACTGCTGAGAGCTTCTACAGTATCCAGTGTCCACTATTAAGCCACACTTTGTATTTTAATTTCAGCTTCTCCTATGGTACAAGTGGATGAGAGAGGGGAGAAAGTCAGACCAAACCACAAACGATGTATTATTATTCTTCGTGAAATCCCTGAAACGACACCTGTAGAGGTAAAAAAGGGCTCTACCTGAAACTGAAACCTGTGTTGCTTTAAAGGTTGACTAGTATTTAATTGAATTCAACTCTGGTATTTCTTATAAAGCACCAAGGAAGTTTTTCCTGCCATGATTTATCACCAAAAAAAGCTAGACCAAAAACTTGTCCCCTTTCCATTCTTTTACTAATATATTAAAATGTGTTTACGTAAGTTGTTTTTTTTTTTTTTTTTCTCCATAGAAACTTGAGTTACAAAGGCTTTTCTGGAAGGGTGCTTGAACTGGTTTCTTTTCAGATCCAAAAATAAAATCAGTCCAGGGCATGACTTGGAATTCAGACTGAATTTTTGTCACAGCAGTAACTTTACTTGAAGTCAGACGGTTGTTTTGGCAGCTACAGACATTATTAAACATTTCTCATTCATTGTGACCCAGTGTGAGCTGAGCTCATTATGCTCAGAGAAGGGAAGATAATGAAATTCCTACTGACATTTGACTCACAGAACAGTTTAGTTCTTTGTTTTTTAACATTGTAACACAGGGTGTTTGTCAAATGGCATTTTTAACTAGTGCTTTTAATGCAAATGCTGAGCAGCTGATTTGTCCCCTTTTTAAGCTCTTCTCTATTGCAGAGCTATCAGGTTATCTTGGCTGGGTAGTATTCCTTGGTTACTCCTCTATGGATGACTCCTGATCTAAGAGTTTAGTGCTCAACTCCCATCTTAGAGCTTGGCCTAGGTCCCCATAACAACAGAGTTTTGTCTCCCTCAGGAGGTGAAGGCTCTGTTTAAAAATGAAAACTGCCCCAAAGTGATAAGCTGTGAGTTTGCTCACAACAACAACTGGTACGTTACATTCCAGTCGGATACAGACGCGCAACAGGTAAGGCTGCTCTCGCCTTGGAATGATGTCCCGGTCCCGCGAACACTTTCCCTGTGCGGGGCGGCTGTGTGCCTGCTGCCTACAGCCAACAAGCTCGTTTATTTGCTGATCCCCCTTGGGAATTTTAAGATGTTATTGGCATATTGTTGTCGATATAGAAGAAAAGCTGAGGGTTGCAGTTCCTCAGCGCTCTCTGAGAATAATAATGAAACTACAGCACCCAGCCCCTGGGTATGTGAGGGACTGACATCAAATATACAGAATTTTGAGGGGTTAGTGAGTTTAGCTAGCCCCTAACAGGGAAGCGCATGGCTAGGATTTGATGTTAAGTCACATAATGTCCTTTAAGTATTACTTTTATCAGCGTGTTCTAATGTTTGTTTTGTATACACAGGCATTTAAATACTTAAGGGAAGAAGTGAAAACCTTTCAGGGCAAGCCAGTAATGGTAAGACTGTTTTATATGGTGAGAGATTTCAGAATAAAACATTCTTATTTGAATAACATGGTGAATTTTTGGAAAAAAATAGTAAGGCATTAGCAGCCTTGTTGTGGGAGATGACAATTAGTCAAGTGAACAGCATCTGCTGCAGATTTAAATCTGTCATTTTCTTTGTAAATTGTTGAAATTGGAGCCTAGACAGTTGCTGCTTTAGACAGCATTTATTCTGAGAACATGAGAGATTCTCCAGCTAAGACAGCATGCTAATCCTTCCCTTTAGCATATTTTGACTATCATCCAGAATGATTTTTTTATAACAATTTCTATTTGTAAGCAGTAGTTAACCTACTACCTCACCCCTTTTGTTATAATTTCAGTAGGCAACAAAAATCAGAAGTTCTGCTTCTCTTCTCCCACATGCTGCATTTGATCCCATTTTTGTCTCTTGCAGGCAAGGATAAAAGCCATCAACACATTTTTTGCTAAGAATGGCTACCGGGTAGTGGATTCTAGTGTCTATACTCAGCCAGTCCAAACGCAAGCACAGTTTGCCTCACCACTCTTTATGCAGCCTGTATATAGTCCTCAGCAGTACTCTATTTACAGCATCGTGCCTCAGACGTGGTCTCCAAGCCCTGCACCTTACTTCGAAACCCCCCTGGTGAGTAACAGCCACTGACAGGGAATGAGGGAGGGTCTGAAACTGCTGACTAGGGCTCAGGCCTGAGAGCACAGGTTGACAGCCAGCCCTAAGCACAAATAATAATTTGGATAACAAAACCATGTGTTGACGGGTGTTTTGGCTGCAGGATGCACAGATTTTCTAGTCAGATCCCTCCGCTTCTGTGCTGCTGAGCTGAACTTCCCTTCAGTTGATGTGACGGACCTAATGCAAGACTCTCAGAGGAGCCATGTGGCTCGCCACTGGCTGCGGTTTATCTCAAGGAATTTTGGTGTGAAACTCCATTTATCCATAATCTAGTAACTCATGTTACTGGAAGAGCTTTGTAGCTTTTTCTGGAATCAGAGGACTCTAAGACTAAAGTAGATTTGCAGATTGTTAACCTGTGGGGGCCCTTTTTTAACTAGTGAGATTGCAATTTATTGGATGTGGTAGCCCAGTGTAAAAGTAAAAGAGGCTGGATGATAACTGCTGAAGCTGATCGCGTATAACTGCAAACATTTCTTTTTTTTAGCTCAGCCATTGAGACTGTTCTGTCTGTTGCAGGCCCCCTTTCCTAACGGTGGATTTATGAATGGCTTTAATACACCAGGATCATATAAAACAAATGCTGCTTCTTTGAGTATAGGTCGCCCATTCCATAGAAATCGGTAAGATAGTTCTGTCAGTTGCTTTGCTCTCTGAGAATTTACAGTATTCAGATCCTTAAGTGCTCCTCGTGCTTCTGAAGTGCAGTGGCTTGTAATGGGGCTAGGTTACTCGCTTTGTTTATCAAATACACATGGCATTTTTCAACTCAATTAAAAAAAATGAAGTTGGCAGTTTGAGATCCCAAAATGATGGACATATGTGCTGGAGAGAGCAAAGGTATCTCCTCTAAAACCCGTGGAGCAATTTCTGCAGACACATCAATAACCCCCTCTTAAGGTAGTACTTCTAATGGTTTGTTCTATGGGTTGTAAACTGCTGCAAAACCAACTTAAGCTTCTCCTGTTGTGTGAGCAGTTTTGTGAGAGCCGGTCAGTTTGTACAGCGGGGAGTTGCATGCCCTGGCTTCTGTGTGCTGAACTGCTTGATGCTGAGTCTGTCGCTGAGATTTATTTGCTGTATTGCCATCTTTCCAGATAACTGTAAGGACTCGGCTCCGATATAGACATTGGAGAGGAGGAACCAGCTCTATATTTGCTGAAACAGTGCTCTGGAAATATAATGGGGTAGTAATCTGTGTGTGTGGGTGGAAATTGTTTCATTTGCAAGTTCTTTTACTGTATCCGGCATGTGGGCTGATAGCATAGGAACAGCTTTTTATCCTGTTTGAGAAGTCAGTTGACACCTGCCAGTACTGGCAGTGTTTTTGTGATGCAGCTGATGGCAAAAGGTGGGTCTGCACTGCTTCAGCGGTGGTGCAGATGGGCCCAGAACACCAGGCAATGGAGCCACTTAGAGTTGTGCAGCACCCAGCTAAGGCCTTCTAAAAAAAAAAAAAAAAATGCCTTAAGTTGTGCTCAAAGAGTTTTGTGAGTGTCATATGGATCGTGCTGGAGAAGCGTAGATATGAAACTGTGCGGGAATTGTATTTACCTGAAGACTGACATCTCGAAATGCCCATACATTCATTCCCTGCTTGTAGATCACATTCTGCCTGATAACTTTAAGCTTTAAAAACTCTTCCTGATTATTTTAAGACTTTAATTTGCAAAGCTTCAGTCATTTTAGAGTTACAGCTTCAGGGCCACGTGTGTACCGGCTCTGCTACTCCACCTGGGTTGTGTTCCCTTTACTGCCAAGCTTGCTCAGCCTTCGTGCTAGTACAAAGCTCTGCTTTTGCATTAATAGAGCTTCCGAATCTGGAAGCAGGCATTAATTATGCTCCACCAGGATTTCTTCCCAAAAGGGAGCCTGCAAAGGTAATAGTGAGGTGCAGACGTGCAGGTTTGGCCCAGTGATGATCAAGTATCGCGCTTAGAGAGAACTGGTCCAGCAGTCGGTTGCCTGGGCAGCCTGCACTTTGCTTTTCCTTCTTTCTGCTCTCTCACGTTCTGTTTTCTTCTCTCTGCTTTCTTCCTTCTTTTTCCTTCTCTTTTCTGCTTTGCTCTTCTGCCCAGGCTGAGATTGTGGCCTTCTCAATGACGGGTAAGATTATGAGATCTGAGGGCTGAATAATGACTTGCGCATCTTTTCCCTTTTGGTTGCCTAATCTCCTCTCTCCCGTGCTTGCTGCTAATGGAAAACGTCACTGGGTCTGAAATGTGCTTCCTAATGCTTTTTGAAGCTGTAAAATATGAATTAGTCTTTGTTCAACACATCTCCCCTTGAACTGCAGAAGATTCTTTCCCAGAGGAGATGCTGCCGCTTTGTCCTGTGGCCCATTAAACTCAATTTATTTTGTCACACAGGCAGCCACTAGTTAAATACTGGGCTTTTTGGTCTGTAAAAACAAACATTTGTTTGAGCTGGTCGTGTTTATTTTGTCCTCATTTGTTGCAACATGCTTGTGGGAATGGAAGACTGTGTCTTGTGACGGAGATCCTCAGTGCTGCCGTTGGTTAAACTGGTATTTTTCAGTCCACTCATTTAAAAGATAACTGAAAATCCGTTTGACGGAGCAAGTGCATACGAATACTCAAAACTGGACTGTAACTTCAGGTGAAACTTTTTCCACTTTTTTGTTGCATATAAAAGGCTCAAAAGCTTCTGGCCGTCAAGTGCAAGGCTATGGAGAAGTCTGTCAGAGTCATGGAGCTGATTTAAAATCCTCTGGGAGAACGGCAGAGCAAAGCGAAGGGTCTTGTGCTGTTAGGACCAGATCAATTATTGCTTTTCTGATTCAGCAGCCCCGTGTGGGCAAACGATAAATTGTTGTCGTTCATTAATTCTCCTGTGTTTTCCTCTCAACTTTAATTTCCCTGGCCCAGTGGGGGGGAACAAGTTAATGGGTGGAAGCTGGAAGGAAACTACCTTTCTGCTAGTCATTTTAGAATCGACAGCATTCATTCTGCAGCAGATCAGAGCAACGTGAGTTCTGTTCCCAGACAGGTATCGTAGTTTGGCAGTGGGAGAACTCGCTCCTTGATCACGTTGTATTAAAACACTCCTGCAGTAACTTACTGCAAACATGCAAAGTTCTGTCCTCTGATCGCATGAAGATCCTAGTTTGAGATGCTTGCCTCATCTGCTGAAACTAATTGGTGCCAAGTTGGAAAGACAGTGAGTTGTGGAAGTAGCCTGAGTGAGGCATCCAAATGCCCCTGTGGAAAACTGGCTTTCCTCCCTGCTGCTTTTCCATGCTGTGGTGGGGCAGAGGGTTCTCTGGGTAGTTCTGTGTTTGAGACCAGAGCCTTATCTCGCAGAGCCACTGATGTGTAGCTGCATCTCGGTTCAAAGAAAATACAGCTTTGATGCTGAATAATCAATAACTGGGTAAAGAGTCTGGGGTGCTGCAGACTGCAAAGTCAACACTACGGGCGTCTGATCACGGAAACACAAGGTGAAGATCCTGGCGCTCGCGGCTCTCGGCCATCCCAGCCCCATCTGCCCTGCTCTCTCCAGCCGCTTCTGTCCTTGTCTGGTTCTGGCTTCTTGTTCCAGTTCAGCCTGTTCCTCGGGTGATTGTCAGTTCTCCAGGACACTTTCAGGCACCTCATGGCCTAGACAGCTGCAGGATCCTTCCTGGGATTCCAGCTAATTCCTGCCCCCGCCCCCCCTTTTTTTTTCCTTTAGTATTTGTCAGTCTCAATATTTTGTCACTCAATATTTGTCAGTCTCAGTATTTGTAGTCTCAATATTTTCTTGTAATGGCCACACTTGTGGGTGGGGGGTTGCAAGAGAGCTAGAATGAAAGGAGTAGATGAAGGTCAGGAAGAACATTTGTTTGTTTTGCTTTTGACAATTGACAAACGTATGTAAGAAATTACCCTTCTCTGAGGACGGAGTTCCAGTACTTGCTGATCTCCTCTTTTCTCGTCATCTACGAACTAGCTGTAGTTGGTGGCAGAGTTTGGCAGTGTGTTTCTAAAGCCTCTCGCTGTGCCTCCTGCAGCGTGAAGCCTCACTTCCGACCGTCCAACAGCTCGGAGCACGCGGCGGAGGGGCCGACCGCGGCCAGCACCGTGGCCATGGCGGAAGGACCACTGAACAGAAGCAGCTCAAGGAATTTTGTTATGGAGCGGCATAACAGCACGTTGACAGGGCACCAAGATCAAGGCTATTCCCAGAAGGACTCTCCTATGGCGCAGATGGAACAGAATGGAGATTATGGCATTGGCAGGGGCAGGTGAGGAGCAGGGTGTGCTGTGAAATAGCAGTGCCGCAGGCCGACGTGGCTTGTACGAGCCAAGGAATGTCAGCCGCCGACATGATGCCTGTTTCTATAAACAAATCGGAGAGAATCAGAGAGAATCATTAAGGTTGGAAGGGACCTCTAGAGATCATCTAGTCCAACCTTGTAAATGTTATACAGAAGATAATACACACAAAGATTGTAACACGGTTGTATTTTCCCTTAAAAGCCACTGTCAGTAGGGTCATGGACTTACTATACAGACGTGTGACTTCAATGTCTTTAATTGATAAAGGGGAAAATTTAGGTTACAAAAGAAAAATGTATCAAGTACGCTCTTCACATCTATACTATGATTTTAAATAATGGCCTTAAACATTCTCCTACTCCACCTTCAACCTCAGTGGAGTAGCACTGTTAGCAAACAAACTCTGGAGGGACAGTTCTAAGCTATGAAATGAACAAGAAAAAATGAACAAGAGAAAACTACCATTTAAGTAAACAGATAAATATTTGGCTCTACTAGGAGCATGTGTGCTTCCTGTTCCCCTACGCATCTATTAGTTGTACTACCAAGACCTTTCAGTAACAGACAGTAACTTTTGTTTTAAAAGGACTGACTTGCAGCCAGAATTAAAACAGCCAGTGAAGTAAACCTGGAATGTATATTGCCATAAACAGCGAAGTCTATTATATTAAAGTTTATCCACTTGCTTAGATACAGTGCTTTAGGGTAGCTCCTTCAAGGGAAGAGTGATTCAGTTTCCCATATTGGCTGTTTTTCAGGATTGTAGGAGCTTCGAACCCCTTGAAAACAGAGAACATCCCATAACTGTAGCTTGAGAAACATCAATTGGCTGCTGAGAATTCCCTGCCCCAGGCTCCCCTCTGTGCAGTAGAGTGTGTACTTGAGCTAGATGAATGCACTTACTGCCCTTTTTTCTCTTTAAAGGAGGAATGTTTTCAGAGGTCGGAGGAGACGGGAAGATGATCGTATTTTAGTAAGTTCTGCTTCCCTTATTGCAGCGATTCACATGAAATGCGCAGGCTTGTTTCACATGCCAGGGGGTGGAAGCTTGTGCCTGTTTGTAAAACAGATTGCTTCTTTGTCCATAGTTAGGTTTTTAAGGTAACTAAATGTTGACTATCTTAACAATATCTGTAGTAACTGCAGATAAGAATGAATAGAAGATCTCATAATTCACAATTCCTAAGTAGTTTTAGACCGGTCATTTCCAGAAAAATGTTGCTGCGGCTGACACCAGCTGCAGCGTGTTGGCTTTGTGTTTACTCAGGGAATGACACACACAAGTCCTCTGATCAAACTGGGGAGGTTTGGTGTTTCTAGGAAATTTCCTGACACTGGGTGCTTTGAATGCTGGAGGATACAGCCCTCTTAACAGGCCTTTTCTTTCTCTAGAGGCCTCAGCCTTCAGCAGAAACAAAGACTCAGACACCAAAGTTTGACTTGCTAGCATCAAATTTCCCACCCTTGCCTGGCAGCACAGCAAAAACACCAGGAGAGCCTGTCCTGGAGAGCAGGATGTCTGACATTGTTAAAGGCATCTGCAAAGAAAAGGTATTTATTCTTCTTTCATGCATGCAAATAATATGCATGTGTTGTCTGTCTGTCTCTCCTTCCCTGCTTAAAACATCTATGTATGTTAGAGCTATGCCCAGAATGTTGCTGTGCCCAGAATGTTGCAAGTCCAAATGTCTTGAACTGGCATGTGCTTAAATTAACCATTGCCATCTTCCCATGTTTTGCAACTTACGCTTTTTGTACAGGAAAGCAAAGATTTGCTGTCCAGCTCTCCAGCCCCTGCTCAGGAAGAACAGATGCCCAGCCCTGCCCAGCAGCCTGTCGCAAGCACGAGTTCACCGAGTCACACTGAAGCCGTGGTGTTAAGGTACGCAGCTTGCTTGAAATAAGAGTATTCAGACTTGCTTCTGCACGTTCCTGCAATGGTTCTAGGTGGTATTCTGCAAGCTAGTCACAATACTTCATCTTCCTTCTCTGGTTGTGGCAGACAGCCTCTCTAGAGGCCACCAGATGGAAGTCACAGTCATAACAGCCAAACTGTCCTACTTTGCGAAACCTCTAGCTGTGTCCTCAAAGAGAAAAAATACCTTCTCGAACGTAATTTTCGTATTTGTACATTCTAATGTTAAATTGTTCTGGATTCAACAGCACAGTTCAGCCAGATAGCAAGCCCGAAGAAGTATCTGCTCAGAAAGATGTCCTGAGCCACTCTTCGCCAGCGGTGTCTGCCTGTCCGGTGAGCACTGCAAAGCTGCCGAGGACAAATGCCACTTCATCCTCTACTAATGCGAGCGCAGCACCCGCTGTGCTGATGCAGGTACGGTGCAGAGTGGGGAGCTGGGTGGGGAACGTGGACAGGTGTTCCTTCATCTTGCTCGTGTAGCACCCGGGACCCCTTGTTGGTTCGGGAGCCGGCTTGCTCGTGCACTCCACTGTAGCTGTGGTCTGCTAGTTCACTGCACCTTAACGCTGAGCCTAGGATAGCCAGGCAGGAGGCAGTGGTCAGGCTGCTGTGTAAACTTTGTTCTTCTACCCTTGATCCCAAAGGAGCCACGTAAGCTCAGCTATGCTGAAGTCTGCCAGAAGCCCCCAAAGGAGCCTCCTCCAGTTCCTGTTCAGCCTCTTAGGGAGCTTCGCACCAACGTAGTTTCCCCTGCCAAAAATGAAGAAAATGGTACCCCCGAAAAGGCTGCAGAGAAGACTTCCGAAAAGGCTCAAGACAAGGTGGAAGGTCGGATGAAGGATTACTCTGGGTTCCGGGGCAATGGGCCTCCCAGGGGAGCTGCTGGGAAAATCAGGGAACAGAGGCGCCAGTTTGGACGCAGATCTTCGCCTCAGGGAGCACCTCGACGTGTCGGCAAGGAGCAGTACGTGCCACCCCGGTCACCAAAGTAACGCGGGTCCAGGCAAATATTCTCTATTTAATTTGAGCTGTGGACTAATGAGCAGCAAAGGAGACTGTGAGAGAGAAGTATTCATGAAGGGGAATACTGAACCGAAGTGTGGCCTGTAGGGAGAAGTGGAGGGTCCCAAAATTCATCTCTAAAAGTGATTTCACAAATGCTGGAGGATTCCAATCACTATAAATATAGAGATTATAATTTTTGTATTTTTGTTTTTAATTTGCAGAGGGTTTCCTGCTTGAAATCAGTTTTGGGGTTTTAAAGCTAGCATTTTGACAAGGTGAAAAAATAAGAATTGACAAATTAACATGCCCCTCAATGTGGGAGGAAGAGGCTAAGAGAATATTATTTTTGAAAAATAAGCATTTCTGTAAAATTAGAACTTTTTTAACCTATTTAACATTTGGCTTGTAGGATGATGTCTGCCATGAATGGCCTTGCATTGCAGAGCACATCTGCAGCTGAGGTGTTTGGCCAGCGTGTTAGTTGAATGAGTGCAGCCAGATACTGTCATGATTTAGTCACTGATGATAAAACTGAATGTACTACTGTAATAAACTCTGTGTTTCCAGATTGAAGTATAGTCTCTTGAGCTTACAGACTCATTCAGCAAGCTTTTAAACTACAATATTTACAGGAGACTGGATTGCAAATCAGAGCACATGGACAGCAGAAAATGTCTCTAGATACAGTTGGAAGGAGGTGGAAGGGAGCATGCCAGATCTGTCCATTTGCCCTTTCCCCGCCTTCTTTTGAGGGCAACTTTTTAGTGTTTTTTTTTTTTAATTATTATTATTGCTTGTTACTTTCTCTAGTCTCTTTATTACAGACTTTTGTG
Organism: Tinamus guttatus; assembly: GCF_059628265.1. NCBI lineage: Eukaryota > Metazoa > Chordata > Aves > Tinamiformes > Tinamidae > Tinamus > Tinamus guttatus. The sequence continues at coordinate 115,360 of NW_028288630.1, forward strand.
CATTTATCTTGGTATGTTTTCCAGAGGCAGGCCTGGTAGAGGATTGATGGATGGCTACACATCGTGTTAGCTCTGCATGGGAAGAACCAGAACTTTCTGTTCCAGACAGGGAATTCGGCCTTGCAGGTGGGCGCTCTGAGCGCAGCTCGGGCCCCTTCTCCCCAAGTGTTCAACCGATGTCTCTTTTGGAACAGTTTAGCGATTTGGAGATGTGGCCAGGTTTCCATATAGTGACCCGTGTGTTCTGGAGTAGGATATTGGATGCTGTATAGGAGAAATCGGGGTTTATACATGCTGGGAACTCGCTGTCTACAGCTCAAGTAGTAGCGACTGACTTCTTTATCTTTCAAGTGTTCAAAGTGAAACTAAAAGTGAAGAGCTAAACGAAAAACCCTTGTGTTCAGAGAAGCTACTGGAAGGTAGCATCTTTCCTAGCTTTATGCTGACTAAATTTGCAACACTATTGTGAAGAAGTGGTTAAGTTTACAAGGTGATTACTGTAATGACCGAAATAGGAAAATAAAATGCATTAATCTGCCAAAATCAGCATGCCAGGGTTCGAAGTTCTGTATAAAATGTTAGGGAAAAGTAGCTTCCAGCAGTAAGAATCATACCTACTATTTTTTTTATTTTTATTTTTATTTAGTGAATAGCAAGTGTACAATTTAAAGTCGTAAGTTGTGAACACTGGAAAACTCAATTGTGATATATACCGTAAACATCTTAGTAATATATGCTAGTGTTGCCATTAGAACGAATGTAAGTGCCAGTTAAAATAACTGTGAAAACTTTCATCTTCTGATTTCTTAGCCAGATAACCCTTGGCGACTTCTTACTCAGTAGGCATTCTTTATCAACTGCTTTGAGAACACTCATATCTATTTTTATAAATATATATATAAAGCCAGAGTTGTCATTTCTCTAACTTATTATTCAGCTTGGCAATTGCTTTGATTTGATTCATAACACAATATAATATATTTATGCAGTTAACCTTTCATTTCTGCGCATGTTAAAATATACACACACACATATATATATATATATATAAAATCATTATTCACTTTTAAACTACCTGTACTGGGTTTGGGATTTTTTTAAATTTAGTAAAAATCATTGATCACATCTATAGGTTAGGAATGCTTACCAACCCCTTCTCCATTTATTTGGATAATGCTACATTTGATGGCATAATAGAGAAGTTTTAAAATATTTAAGTGTTAAAGCTCTGAAATGCAGCGATTTCAAAGTTAATTTTAAATCATTTTAAAGTCTATAAGCAATTACTGCAATCAAACTGGAAAAAAGTCTGTTATGTACAATAGTCACAAATATTTTAGGATAGATGTGCACTGTCATTGCAAAGTTGAATGAGCATTGGAATGCCAATAGCCGCCTTAGATGGCGGCTGGTCGGGAGGAGCCGTCGGGACGAGGTGTGCGTGGATGTCGGGCTCTGGCCTCCGCAGGGAGGCTGGTGTACGTCACCCGTGCGACCTCTGCTCCCAGTGCAGTGCGTAGAGTAACCTTGTAGTGCTGAAAGATTAGCATTTGAATTGGATTTCTAATCATTGTGAAATGTAGCCTGTTCCATTTATTAGATGTTGGGGAGGAAAAAAAAATATACTACATCTCAATCTTTCTTGTTAAGGTGATTGGAAAAACTTGACTGTGGAAAGGATGCTTTTGTATGTCCTGGGTGTGCAGCAGCAGATTACGGCTCTTGTACAGTGTATGCAAATAAATCTGTAAACCTGTTGGCTTTTTCTAGCATATTCAAACTTTTATCAGATTAGGGCACTCATAATTATTTATTTAATACTTGCCTGCAAGGATTTAACAGCATTCCCTTTCCTCCTCCTCCCCCCACTGCAATTTATACTGAGTTTTTCTTTTGTTTCCTCTGTTTGTTTTTTTTTTTTTTTTTTTTTTTGTGTGTGTGTGTGTGTGTGTGTGTGTGTGTCGGGGGGAACAACCAAGTAAATATAAAGGCTGTGAAAACCATAGTTTTGTGTGCAAGTTCTCCTGCAGTACTCGTATTGCATGGCAATCACATAACTTGGACTGACTAGCTGCTACTTTCTCATCCCCCTAACGGACTCAGGCAAACTGTCGCATTTCGGTCTGCCAGGTTTGATGGACCCGGGAAAAAAGGGACAAAATGATCCCTTGGGAGCCAGGTTGAGTGCTGGTGCAGCTCAGGATTCAGATGAGTTGTGTCGTTCTTAGCAGAGGTGTGAAACTGTCCCCTGTCCTGCCAAGATGCTCAGGGCGCAGCGGAAGTGAGAAACACCAGTTCTCGGTTCCTTTCTGGTAGCTCACCACGTGACGTAAACAGAATTTTTATCCTACTCTGCTGATATTAAATACCGTAAGTTCAGTTTCGGTTTCATGAACTGTGACTTGTTTTCAGAAGTAGTGACTTTTGTTAGCTGCAGAAGTAAACTTCCCCAGTTAAGTTCTTTTCCGAATTATCGTGCATGGAAAAGATCGGGCAACTCTCCTGCACTTCTGCTCAGGAGTGAAAAGAGTAATCATCTGCATGTGATAGTAAAATTAAAGTGCAAAAATGCTTTCTTTTCTAAAGTTACTAGTTTTTGTAGTATCTTACATTCCTGCTTTCTTTTTCTTAAGTTAGCCTGGCACAGTATGATGGTGCAGTTTTAGCAGTAGATTTAAAAATAAAAAGTAACCCACCCTATTAACCAAGAGAGAAAGATGATACTGTGGCAGATCGGTAGCAAATAAGTGACTTAATCAATGCTTTACTGTAGTTACATAGCTATGGCCTTACTACTTTGTCAATATCAGTTTAGTTGTCTTGAAAATGTCCGCTATTTTTACTGTTACCCAAGTGAATGTTCACCTGGGGAAAAAATATCTGGTATGTACAGATGATATTTTAAATTTGTAAAATGCGCCATTGTATTACAGACGATGCAACAGAAATGCACTTCGGGGGGAAATTGCTTCTGATGAGTTTTTTTGTAAATCCTTGATTACTACAGATATGCAATAGAATTTTTGTTTCTAATTTTAGTATTTCCTTCTGAAACATAAGATTGTTGCCATTAATCTGAATGATTTTATCATGCTCTTCTTTGTGTGTATATATTACTTATAGTCTGAGCTTCCTTTAGGATGGTACATAATTTTGGTTTGTTGTAGTATTTTAGTTGGCTCTTCTCTTATGTGCCTTTAGCATAGGCACTTCAAGAGGTTAATTGAGTCTCTTAATGTACATTTGGGAGGACTTGAAATGGAGTTAAATCAACTTATTTCTGGAAAAAAAATCCACCTGCAAACTAACCTGTAACCACCTTAAAATTTTATTTTTATGGAGCTTCAGTTATGGATACCGTTTCCAAAAACAATGCAACTTCAACTGTAAACAGCCTGCGCATAAAAGGTGTGTTTTTTTTTTTTTTTGGTTCTAATTTTTATAGAACACAAAATCTTCAGATAATATATTGACATCTTGTTCCTCCCCCATGAATCCAGCTTCCCCTTGGCATTTATGATCTCTCTTCAAAGTGGTCGGGCTTCAGGGAAAGGAGAGGGGGGAAAAAAAAAAAAAAAAAAAAAAAAAAAAAAAAAACCTCAGCCACCTATCTAGCTTCTCTACTTTTGTCTGTTCTGGTATATTCCTGTTGTCAAAAAACTGTCCAAAAAATTGTGTAAAGTAGGTTCATGCTTTAAATGTTAAAAGAGGAGAAAAAAAAAAAGAAACATGTATTTGTATTTGTTTTTGACATTGCCAAGGTGCTATGGGAAACTGAAATAACAGATAGAAAAAAAAAATAAAGCTCATTTAAAAGAAGAAAGAAGGAAAAAAAAAAAAAAAAAACGCTTAACCCCCCCCCCCCCCTTTTCCTGTGCGTCTGTGGCCGTGGCGGGGGCGGGCAGGGCGCGCGGCCTCGCCTCAGCGAGGGTGGGAAGGGCGCGCGCGGCCGCCTGGCCTGAGGCGACGCGCGGGAAGGGCGCGCACGGCCGCCCCCGCGCGAGGCCCGCGCTCCGGGCTCCCGCGTTTTCCGCCCCGTTCCCCCCCCGCGCCGCTCCGGTGAAGGCGATGGAGCCCTCCTGCCGCCCGCCAGCGCCTCCGCGGCGGCTGAGGGAGAGCGGCCGCCCCATCTGCGCGGCCGGCGGGGGGCGCCCGGCACAGCGCGCGAGGAAGCGGGGCGGGCGGTGCCGTGGGCCAGGGCGGCGCACGGAGGCGGAGCGGCGCCAGGGCCGCCCCGTCACATGACGGCGGCGCTGGAGCGCAGCATGGCGGAGGTGGCGGCCGCTCCTGCTGCGCCCGCGATCCGGAGCCGCCGGCGCTGAAGCCGGAGCCGCAGCCGAGTCGGCGGCCGGGCTTGCCCCGCCGTCCCTCCCGCGCGCCCGCCATGGCCGAGCCGGCGCCCGCGGCGGTCTCGTCGCTGCCCCGCGAGGTCCGCGAGCAGTTGGCCGAGCTGGAGCTGGAGCTCTCGGAAGGTGCGGGGCACCGGGCCGCGCTCGTGGGGGGGACGCGGCGCGAGGCTTCGTGCGCGGGAGCGGAGGCTGCGAGCGAGGCCGTGTGGGGCGCGGAGGCTGCGGGGGCTGGTGAGCAGGTGCTACGTGCGTGGGGTCTCTGGCGGGGGGTGCCCCCTCCCGCGCTCCTGAGGGTGTCTCCCCTCGCGTTCCGTTTTCCATAGGCTCTTCCCTGAGGATATTGGGGGGGATGAGGGGGTTTCTCCTCGTGTTCCGTTTTCCATAGGCTCTTCCCTGAGGGTATTGCGGGGCGGGGGGTGGCTCTTGGGACAATCGGTGGTTCCGGGCAGGGGGGAAGTAGCGGATCTGGTATAAACGCGGGGATCCAGCCCGGGGTGCTGGGCGCTTCGCGGGGTGTTTGGTGTCGCCCCAATCCGCGCGGGGTCCATGTGTTCGGCTGAGAACAAAACCCAGGAAACTTGTTCCCTTGTCGCCCTCGTGCTTACGGGCTCTGGACACGTCTTTGCTGTAAAACTCCTCTGCAAAGTGAGAGGCGAGAGCTGAATCGAGGCAGAGCGAAGGTTGCGGTGCAGGGAGCTCCCTCCTGCAGGTCTCGGGGCGCCCCAGTCCCAGCAAGTTGCTGCCCTCGATGCCGTGATCGATGCGCTGCCAGAAGGTCTTGCCGCGTGGCTGCCATGATCCCCCCTTAGCATGAAGATTTGTGAAAAATCGACTTGTGGTTCTATCTTCCTTTGCTTTGGCCCTTCGTCCCATAGCGTTCGGCATAGCAGGGAGAATCTGTTTGCACTTGTCAAGATCAGGAAGGGATCGCTGAGCTCCTGCTGCCTCCACTGGTGCGTTGTGTTTGGTGTTTTGCAGGGTGGAAACACTACAGTAATGCTCTGTCCGCCTTTGGGTACCTTGTAGTGAAAAAAAGCACTAAAGAACACTCCTTTGTGTTGTTCAGAAATGTAACATGAAATATTTTTGGTGAAGAATTTACTGAATCTTTTTGTGCTGAATAAGCGTTTGTTTTGTAGTTTCTGAAACTTGCTTTTTATGGTACTAAAAACTCATTATAGTTTGACCTTTTACTACATAATACTGTGAAAAAAATCTTTTCCTAGAATGACTGGTTGGCACATCCTACTAATCTTTAGGCAGTTTCTTTAAATCCACTAGAAGTGTACAAGTTTAATACCCCGTTTTTGTAGTAAGTGCATTATGTATTTGTTGTGTAAATCACTTTCTCCCTCCAAAAGTCATTGGTACAAAGACTCTTCCATGGCTCTGTCCTCAAGCTCCCTGGAAACGCCTTTCGCAATGTCGTTAACTGGGCCCTGACCCGTAGGGCAGGGGGACTCTCAGTGCGGGTTTCTTGCAGAATAAACCTTAGTTTGCGAGCATTAAGCTTAAATATGTTAAGTTGCGTGCGTGCCTTGTTCTAGTGAGTATAACTATGGGTTTGTTTACAGCAAACAATATTGAATAGTAGTGTTTTATTAAAAAAGGCAGTTGTGGTTCATGCTGAATTAATTAACACTGCTCAGATAAGAATGTTTGAGTCTTTTTTTTTTCTTTTCCTTCCCTGTTGCGGCTTCGTTTGGGTTTGCTAACCCACTGTGTTAATGTTGTTGCCAGGCTTCCTGAGAAAGAGCAGCTTCTCAGGGGAAGGGCTGCATCGTTTGTGAGCGTGAAAGCGAAGCTGCCCCTGCAACGTGCCCGTGCAGGCCAGCCAGGCGCCGGGAGCACTGGGGACACCACGCTGGTCCTCGCGTCGGCTGTTCCGCCGGCAGCCGCTGGGCTGGAAGAAACTTCACATACAGTCGGACTGTGAGGGGATTGTGCACGAAGCCTCCCAGCTGGCTTCGTGCAGGTCACCGTTGGTTAACATGGCTTAGAAAACTTGCAATGTTATGGGGGGAAATACAGTGTGAAAATCTTCGCTGATGCTGTGCTCATGAGGGGTGCAGTGCCGCGGGTAGGATGTGGAGTGCGACAGAGGGGTTAGTTTAATGTGTGTTTGAAGTAGAAACGCTGGTTTGCAGTGACAGGAGCTGGGAGGCGCTTGCCAGGCGCACTCTGGGCGGACAGAGGAACAGGACCCATGTCACCTCCATGTCTCCGGGTGAGCTCCTGGCTGGACGCTGTGGTCAGACGGCCGTAACAGTAGTCCCCTTCCGGAATGTGTTCAAAACCTCCAAGCAAAACAGTCGAATGGGTTTCAGGAAATGGAAAAAAGCCATCTCTGCTAGTGCAAAACAAGTGTTTTGTTTGTTGGTTTGCTTTGTCTTTCATTTTGCATCTTTATTTGGCCTCAGTAGTCGGTTTGAGGTTAACTCCTTTATTTCTAAACGAGGTTGCAGAAGGATTCAGTAGCCTGTTTGGAGTGAATTACGCCCAGTTCTTAGCAGCATACTTCTAGACATCTAGTTTTCTTGCAAAAGAAATCAGTGCTCCAGTTGCCTCCAGTGAAAAATCTTGAATAACAATGACTATTTAAGCAAGGAATTAAAATCTGGAACTGTATGACTGACCTCCTGATTACTCATGTTTTCCTTTTTTTTCTCACTTAGAGATTTTGTTTTTTCTTTCTAGTGCTTTTCTTCATCTGTGAGTAACTCCCACATGGAGCATCAGTAATGATGGGCAGGGCGGTCTTTGAATTTGCATCTGCTTCTTAGTGAGTTAAAGTGCCAGGGATCTAACTTTAAAGAAGAGTAACTGCCAGCATGGGCTGCGGCTTGAGAGAACGGAGAGGTTCCAGGTTTGTGGGCACAGGTTTTCACCATTGGGGGCTGAGCTGCAGCCGTGTGCGAAGGTGACTCCGTGTCCCCTCTACGGTGCCGTTCCTGAAGTGTTTGCAGTTTGTGTTGGTGAAGGCACCGAGCATGGTGGGTGCTCCAGTTCCTCCTAGGCTTGGTTTAAAATGCTGGCATTAAAGCACTTCAGCACTGCTGGTGGGGTATGTGGTTTCTCCTGTGCTTTTGGGCTGAGATTCTCTCGCATTGACATCACAACGATGCTGCTAAGAGGGCTAAGAAATTCCGAAATAGCCGCGTTCAGAGGGTGTAATGATACTGGCTGCGTAGCTCCATGCGGTGCGGTGCCTGTTGCGAGGCTGCTGCTCGTGTTGGCTCTCCCGGGGCTGCGTAGATGAGGGTGTTCCAGGAGCTTCTGGCCATGGAAGGAGGGCATCTGTCCCCTGTCCCGCACGCTGGCGCGGCTGACCTGCTCTGGGAGGCTTCAGAGCTCTCCTAAAGCGCTGGTTTGGCCGCCAGGCCTGTCTCACTATGGGTTCTGTCCTGCTTGATGCCTTTGAGTAGTAAAGGGATGTCCGTGGAGTGAACTTCGCTCTATGACACCATGAAAGCATGGAGCAATGGAGGGGGAACTCCACCTCGTCATAAGGAAGAATTTCCCCTTGCAGCAGCTCAGGCCCTGGAATACAATCGGAGTCTTTCCTGGCCTGTGTGGCAGGATTAGCAACTCGTCGCTCTTGCTGCTTGGCTGAAGGAGGTGCTTTCTGTTTCCTTTCGTGCTCACACATGCGTTTGCCATCTGCCTGTGGCTCCGTGGAGGTGTTTGCGAGTGGCTTCGCGTACCCCTTTGCTAATGGTCTCTTGCAGCGCGGCGGCTCTGCACGTGGAGGAAGCCTTTGCACTTGGGTGTTCACTGGCAGGAGCAATCGCAAGCGTGGTGTCGCGTCTGGAAAAAGTAGGGTCAGCAAAATGCTTGAAACCCGGGTCTGAGGGCCTGCCAGAGAGAATGGAATCGGACTGGAAGAAAACATGTTGACTCAGGCAAGTGGGTAAAGTCTTTATTTTGCTTGGCTTGAAAAATTAACACAGAATCACGGTATTTTTCCGTTCTTTTGAAAAATGTGCATTTTGGTTTTCATTCTTTGATTACGAGGCACCTTTCAAAGTAGGCGAGTCGGTTTTCTTTCTCTTCTTTTTTCAGATTAACTGAAGTACAGAATTTAAGTAGACCAGAGAAGTCAAGTGGAGTAGTTGTCCGAGCAAGGCCTGCGCATGTAGGTCTTACTGGGCGGGCAGAGAGGTTTCACTGCAGTGATTTCCCCTTGTTCTGAGAGGAACTGTGGCTGTAGCAGGCTTGAATGTGAGGGCTGAGGATAGAAACACAGCAAGTCAGTTCTGATGGCCTTGCAGCTGGCAGGATTTACAGGTGGGTTTTGTGCATTTTTGCAGCATCACACCCGCAAGTCTTACGTTAGGCAAAGCTGGGAATGGGAAAACTTTTGTGTTGCTTCCTTAATCTACCCGCGGGACTGACAGCTGGTGGTACCAAATCTGCTGAGAAGCCTGTGTGTGCCTTTGGCACGGTCGCTCTGTGTGCAGCGAAGGGCCCGGTCGGAGGCAGGGCTTTGAAATGCATAAAATTCCTTCTGGAGCACGTTACAGGGATTGTTTACACAAATCTAAAGATCATAATTCCTGCTTTGTTTAACTTTCTCAAGATTCTGATAAGAGCCTTCACTTCTGATGATACTTTTTCTTAGGCCTTACTACCCAGGTAAGCGTGATGCAAGCCTGGTAATTCAAGGTTTCCCTGCAGTGTCTGTGGCTCAGAGGAAAAAGAAATTCTGCTCAAGTCATACTTGACAGAAGAGCAAAGTAACAAAACTTTCCTATTATGAGTGCATCAAACAGCCCGTAAGCTGGGCACCCATTTAGACCATGCAAATGGACAAAGCAGAGTGCTGAAAAAGGGTTGGACAGAGTGAGTTGAGAGCAGGTATCAAAAGAAAAGTTTTGGCTGGACTGTGGCAGGGAGGTAGGTGTTAGTGTTGGTCCATGATTGAAGTGCGCAAATGTGATGAAATAGGGAATCTGAATTGGAATGGTAAAGCAGAACAAGATCTAAAGCACGTGCGTATTTTTCTATTCTCTCTTTTATACTTAGGAAATGAGGAGTGAGGTTTGGGGGGGAGTTCAGGCTGCAGCTTTGACCTTTCGCCTTGGGGAGAGGAGGAAATTAAAGGCTTTGGAGAGAGTCTTCCGCCTCCTTCCTGATTGCTCCTCTGAAGCCTTGCTGGAGTTGGAACCAGTTTTCCTCTGCTGGGTGGAGGGGACATCTGGTAGCAATGATTCCTGCTTTGTCTTTATGAGCGTTACTATTTCTAGCATGGGTGATCCTTGCAGCTTCATCTGGATATTTACGTTACGGTGTTAATCAGAGCTGTTAGCCAGACACGTCTCTCAGTCTCCTCTGGCCTTTTCATGTCCTGGGTAACCGATTTCCAACTTTCCACGTTAAATTCTGTAGCGTGAGGAACAAACGTGCTCGAGGGTGGCCAAGCTGCGTGGAGCCGCGTGCCGGGCATTCCCGTGTGCTGCCAGCCCTGCATGGGACTCGCATCTCCGGAGGGCCCCTCATGTTTCCCATTCGCTTCCAGCTCTGGAGGGGGTAATGGGTTCCTTCCTAATTCTCTCCATCGGATTAGATTGTGTCAATGAAGCGTTTGATTCGTTGGATTTATCATGTTTGTTCAGGGGCAAGTTTCAGAAGCCAAAGAGTGAACTAATGGTGAGGAGTCCCAGAGGTGCAAGCAGAAGCTGAATGGTTTCCTGTTTTGATTTGCTTCAAATAAAATGTTCGGATACTTTCTTAAAATGTTTTTCTTTAAACTGTGTGCCTGAAAGTTATAAAAAGCATTTCCTGAATTTCACAGCAAGTTACTCAACTTCTATAGCCCATGCTCTTTGGGCCTGGCTGGATGGATAGAGGAATTGAAGGGGTTCTCCCTTTAAGTTTGCTTCAATCCAAGGTTTTGTTTGTTTGTTTTTCTTAGGGCTCTGAAATCAGGGAAGAGTCATCAGGCTGCGATATCTCCTTGTATTAATTAGAATCGGGGAATCTTAAATTTGCACCACGTGTGAGAGGAAGCAGTGATTTATAGCTAACGGATGCTCTGCAGGCAGTAGCATTCCATCTGCTGCACAAATTTTACCCTTACATTTTGATGAAAAGCCTTGGGAAAGCCTCACACCTGTATTTCCCATTCTGAATAGCGCTTGGCAGCAGCGGGTTGTTGCTGCAACCTGCATTTTGCGGGGGGAGTTTTTCTGTCCGGTTGCATAACGTTTTTCCAAACTGCAAAGCTGAGAGTATCTGAAATAGTGCTTAGTCTCTGCTGCTTGTGTTTGATGTTTATGCCAAAGATAGCCAATGTAATGGTAACTTGTGCTCTTTTCTATAGTAAACACCTCATTTTAGTGCAACTTAAGCTGCTTTAAAAAAAATTAAAGTTTAAATGCTTTTCTGTCAAAACATCCTCTTCTAATTCTTGTTGTTTTGAGAATTGCTGATACAAAAGTAGGCCTGGGAATGCTGTGGGATGGGAACCTGCAGAGGGTGCATTAATACATTTGGGGATCCCAGAATGCGAGCGACTGCCTCAGTGATCAGCAGCAGGGCCTTGCGGAACCGCTCCGCAGCCGTCAGGCGACCTGCTTTCACCAGCCCGTGTCCCTAGGGAGCAAAAGCAGCCGAAAGAATTGTATCTCTGCCCGATAAAATTAGGTCTTCTGTATTCTCTCTCGGAACAGCCGGATGGCTAGCTGCCTTGAAAAACATATGTTTTAATGCAAGAGTAATGCATTCCATTTAGGATGCCCATAGCCGTGGGAGCTGGTTGACTTGGTGGATAAAACATTCCCGTTTTGCCTCCGGGATAAGGACTAATGTCAAACATCGGGTTTGAAGCGCAGTAGTGCACAAGGCTCGTCTAGGATGTTTTTGTCTGTTTTCAAATCCCGACAGGGCTCTTGCTCGGGTACCTTAGTTCTAAGGGAGTTTGTGAATGGACTCTCCTGTCTCTGTAAATAAATCTGCTTCTTTGCAATGTGTGCTTTAGTGCTTGTATTTCTAGATTGTAGCTCACTCTGCACGAGGAAAACTTATTTAAGCATAGCAGTGTTGATGTTCCCCTAATGAAAGTCCCTAATAAACTCCCCTCAGAGCAGCATGTGGTTTGCTGCAGGAACGAGGGATTGGCAGTCTGGGTGCTAGCTCTGCTTGTCCCCAAGGGCTCCCGCGCTCCGAGGAAAGTCCTGAGTGTCACTAGAGCTGTGCACGGCCCCACGCAGACAGAGCCCTCGTTCTGCTGGGCCGCGACTGGCTGTGTGATGCTCCCAGCTCCTCCTTTCTAGCTGCTGAATTTCATTAAAGGAAGCTAGGAATAAGCATTTTTTCCAGGAATGTTTTGTTTGAGCAATTGCCGTAGCTGCCCCAAGTGTGTTCTGTGGCTGAACGCGGGGCTGAGTGGAGCCGCTGCTGTGGGAAGGGGTGGCCAGGGAGGCTCCCGAGGGACACGGAGGGCAGGGCTAGAGAAGTGCCAAATTTGGAGTGAGCCGCCAGGGGCAACAGGCTGTTCAGGTGCCAAGTGGAAGGGTCTGATCTATGACGGAGCAGACAGCACCAGGTCGAGAGCTGGGAGGTGCCGTATCAGTTCCTGTGTGCGGGGTTTCGTTGCTGGGCTTTGCAGCCACCGTTCCGGAACGGAGAGTCGGATGAGGATGTGTCAAGGAAAGTTTTATGTCACCTGCTGGCCCATCTGTGCCTTTGCTGCAGCAGCTCTTCATTTAGAGTGGTGATTAATCTCGGAGATGAAGAGCCATCTCGGTGTGAAGCACCTTTTTTGGAAGTGCTGTAATTTGCTCACCGAGAACAGAAGAGAATGCATGTATGTCCGTATGGATGTTCAGATAAGACCGTTCCCTTTGCCTTGTCATTGTGTCTTTATCATCACCTTTCTCTGTAATTACTCACAAGAAACTTGCCTGGAAACAATGATCCCACAGATCCCCAAGGAAACTGAGGGGAGAGAGGGTTTTCCAAGACTTCTGGTGGCTTTCTGGAGAGCAGGGTGAGCAAAGTCAACTAGCGGTTGCAGAGGGTCTCCGTTCACCTTGGAGGACGCGCAGCGAGCAGGGCTCTGTGCTGAACAGCAGCAGCTGCCCTTGCCCTTCGCAATGTGTCCCGTCCTGGCAGCAGGAGCAGGAGCCGCTCTGAGAGCTGGGAAGTGACGCGGTGAATTCCAGGCTAGGATTATGCACTGTGCACTGGGGAGCCACGCGGCGATCCACATGAGAGACGTGATCCTTCATCCCCAGCCTTCTGGGAGAAGGGTAAACAGAACTACAGCTTATTAAACCACGGTGCCCTTTATTTTCCGTAATTGAATATAAATGGTAAATGCCTGGTAAAGGTGTTCCATTTCTGGTGTTAACAGATTGCTGCATGCCCCATGGGGGTGTTTCTAGCAAGGTAGCTTTGGAATTGGGTTGGCTGAATGCAGGACTTCTACTGCTCAGTCTGGTGTTTGTGCAAGTGGGGTGTTGCTGAAAAATTTACTCCAGATGATCCCTGTTGCATCCGCAGGCAGGGAAGAGCATTTATGTTCCTGTGGTGCCTCCTCATGTATTCCAGCGCGGGTTCACAGAACACTCTGCGCACTAACATAGACTCAAGGTGTTCTCAGTTCCCTCTGCTGTGAGAGCAGCGGTGTCAGCGCTCAGCACGCTCCGCGGAGCTGTGGTGGCCTGGACAGGAACCCACTGAATCCCCGGGAATGCCAGCTTCATTCTCTGGTATTGAACCATGGACGTTGCTTCGTGCGCAGCAAAGCACTCGCAGTCCATCAAATTCACAAGGGATCTCTGTGCAGATACTTTAAAAACTGGCAAGTCTGGAAAAAATCCTGAAGTCTGCCCTGTGCTAAGGTAGGACAGCAGTAAAGAGTGCATGTAAATGTTTTTCAGGACTGAGACCTTTGTTTACTCTTAGGGTAGAAACTTGAAAGTGATCCCTTGTGGATTAAAAAAAAAAAAAGTGAACAATTCTTATTGTAACTGGAATGAAAACCTCCATGGTGCTGCAATTTGGGATTGGAAGGTGCCTCAGTGAAAGGGGGGAAGTGTGGTTATTTTCGGTTCACAGGCAGGAAGCCGAGATGCACAGGGGCGAGGTGGCTTGGTGGGTGTCCCGGAGGAGCAGGGCCGGGAGCATGGTGGGAGCACGGCTGGGAGCACGGCTGGGAACATGGCGGGAGCACGGCTGGAGCGCGGCTGGGAAGGCAGGTGCTGGCGCCCAGCCCCGTGCTCCGTGCAGGAGAGCGGCCGCTCTCCACGCAGGAGGCCGGGGAGGTGCCGGCTGCCCAGCTGGTGAACGGGTGATGCCTGCGGTGCCGAGGCCTCGTGCCTTCTTCAGCAGCTCAGGTCAATCTGAAACGGGCTCTGCTGGCGGTGCTAAGCTTCAGCAGGGTTCAGGTCACTGCATCTTCGGCATTCCTGAAAGATGCATTTTCCAGGTGGAGGACTTGCCCAGTGTCACCTTTTTTCTTGTCCTCTTTAAACTCCTAGTCCCCCCTTTAAAACGTCCTGAAGTTGGAGAGCCCAATGTTACAGAAGACTTGGTTATTGAGCCCCAAGCAGGGAGAAGAATCATAGATGAAGACAAAGCAAATGAGTCAGATATAAATAATCCTATTATGTCTTGGCTGCAGCCACGCCTAGAAACCTTGAACAAACATTGCTGTTCTGTTTAGTTATTCCTGTGTTTGATACACTTTACTTGTTAAATCCTGTTTTAAAATTGCAGCATGTGAAAATTGTGTAGGACTAGTTGCCATTCGTGTTAAATACTGCCAGTGTTTTAGTAAGCTTGACCTGAGACACAGATGCAGACGGTGTGGTTGTAAAACCATGTTTGATGTGTCGTGATCGCTGTCATGTAGCCTGCTAGGGAATTGGTTACCTCAGAGCACACTTCTCCTTCCCTCATTCATGGTGAAGAGGCTGATTTTTAAGAAAACTGAATGAAGCTATTTGTTAGATGGTAATAAATAAATAATAAATAAGTAAATCAGGCTCTTTTTCCTCCCTGTTGTCCACCCTTAAGGGGGAACCGTACCTGTTAAGCAAGGCTGTCATTAATTCCAAGGGTTTTTCCCTAATAGAGGATTGGGTTTATTTGCTGCTTCTTGTGCAAACACATCCCCTTTGCTTCGCATTTGTCCTGACCGCCCTCCTTGGGGCTTCCTATGTGACCTGCGCAACGCGATTCCCTGCCTGAAAAGAGGAGCAGGATCTGCCCTGTGCCTGCCGCCAGGGTCCCCAACGTTTGTCCCTGCTGCTCCGCGGCAGCGCTGATACCCAACCCCTGCGTTTCCCTGCAGTGACAAGGGGATTCCTCAGTTTAAACCTTATGGAGAAGGTCAAGCAAAGGTTCACACGGAGGCAGCCCTACGGGGCCTGTGTGCGGAGGCTGCCCGCCATCTGCACTGGGTCTGTGGCAAAGACGACTTCCCACGTCCTCGAGATGGGAACAGATGCAGCAAAGCAACAGAGGAGAGCATGGGTAAAGGTGCATGGTGGTGAGGAGATCATCGTGCAGTGCTGGGTGCCGTAATCTGCCCTTTTCTCCAAGAAAGAACACAAGAAAGTAATTATTTCTTGTGTTCTGTTGCTTAAAATTCCAGAATATCTTCCTGTGAAGAGTAAAGCGGTGTAAAGGAGGCACAGGCAGCTTGTGCGGCACTGCAGGCACACTCTTCTTCCAGCAGAGACAGAAGTATTTGGGCAAAAGAATAAAAGGGAAGACTTGGCATGGAAACTGGGGGAATGAGTAAATAGTCCTCTCTGAGAATTGTGTTTGGCTTCAGGTTATGACAGATCTGGCAGCAGGACAGCGGGGAACGTGTTTGTTACCTGCTCTTGCCCTGCGCCGAGACAACCTCTCGCTTGTGCTGGGTCTCTGCTGTGAACTGCAGTGAGGAGCCGACGGGCTTAAAAAATT
The DNA here is from genome assembly GCF_059628265.1 of Tinamus guttatus. Taxonomy (NCBI): domain Eukaryota; kingdom Metazoa; phylum Chordata; class Aves; order Tinamiformes; family Tinamidae; genus Tinamus; species Tinamus guttatus. The sequence continues at coordinate 130,629 of NW_028288630.1, forward strand.
AACATTATTGACCAAGATTGCTGTTGAGCACTCGCCATGGTGAGAGAATAGCCTGCTTCAGGAAAGGAACAATGAACGGAACTGAAGAGGAGGAGGGATTTGGAAAATGTAAGACTATTTTATTTTATTTTATTTTATTTTATTTTATTTTATTTTAGCTTTAATTCTGCAGTCATTTTTGATTTTAGTCTTGCTCTTTCTCTGTCCTGTATGGCAAGCGGAGGGAGCGTGTGGGGTATTAGAGGAGGCAAAATGTCAGCTGAAGGGGTGGAAGGGACAGGGAGGTGTTTGCTTGGCGAGCAGAGCTGGCAGCATCTGCTTCTGTGAGACCGGCTTCAGTTCAGGAGTCGTCAAAACTGCTGCAGCAGGGTTGACATGAAATAATAATCTTTGTTTCGGAGGGTTCTCCCAAAGGCTCTCAGATGGTTGCTATTCTCAAATGTAAGAATAGCTTAAATTTTCTGTGGCTGAAGTGTGGCAAAATTCTCGAAAGAGTTATGGTCACAAGCAAGTAAGCAAAGAGGTGCTGGGAGGTTTCCATGGGTTAAAGGGGTGGTTTGAAGCTGTTTCATAGTTTCTGAGTTGAAAGGTAATTTCTGCTCCTTCAGCACGTTCTGCCTCCTGCAAATGCAGGCGGCATCTCTCTCCTTAACTCACTAAACCAGTTAATGTCCCAGCTTTGAAGGTATTGTCTGCTATTTGAGTGTCACATCCTGTTAGGCTCTAAATGAAATATACCCCCCTCCCCCGTGTTGGTTGTTCCAGGGAGCTACCCCACAAAGGGGAAAAGCTGACCTGGGTTTCCTGTGATACCCTTCCCCTCTGCTTGTGTGGAATTCACAGCCTCCCGCGTATCTGTAGGTGGAGGCGCAGAGGGAAGGGAGGACGGGACAGGACAGCCAGGCTGGGCCGCTTGCCAGTGCCTGGGAGCCTTGTTGGAGACAAGAGGAACCTGTGCCGTGGAGGCACTGGTGCCGCCCTGGGGGCTCTCCTGGCCTCATGTGCAGAAGACGAAGGCAGCCGCGTGGAAATGATTGCACCCTTCTGCACGTCAGCCTCCATTAGCTCCTCGGGCCTTAGCTGCTGTGTCTCAATGCTGAGGTCCCGCGTGTCATTCCCGGGGTTTGTCTGCAGAGCACTCAAAGCATCAGTGCTCCTGCATCCTGCGAAAGCGCCCTGTGCATGCAGGAACATCTCGTGGGAGCCTCCTGAAAACACCAAGGGATCTGGGGCTCTGGATGCTCCGGCTTGGCTGCCCCTGCAAATCCAGGGAGCGTCGCATCTGGTGGCAGTGTCCAAGCTGGCTTAGCCTGGGAAAGGTGTTATTTATTTGTACAGAAAAGTCTTGTGCGTCTAGACCACCAAATGTTTTAAGAAGAAAATGATCATGTTGCGCAAGGGATAGTGAAGAGAAGGAGTTGCATTATTTCTCAAACGTCCTCGTTTCTCCTAGGAGTCAATTAAGTACCGTGGCACAAATTGAACTTATATGAAACATATGGAGTCAGCAGGCAAGTTTTACTGAGCAAATTGGAGGGCAGTATTCCAAACCAATGCCTCTTGTCTGCATTCCTCATTTTTTCAGAGCTTTTGCTTAATTACAAACTTTCTATTTGGACTTTAATTCTCAAATTTTTCTTTCTTGGCAGAATATTGTGTCTCAAATGACTGCTGTCAATATTTCCTTAGCTCTTCCTGCTTCTCCTCCTTCCTGCCCCCCAAATGTGTAGTGCTCTCTGCGGTGCTTCAAATTGCTACGGAAAGACCACTACGTTGATAGCTGAAACAAATCCCGCTGCATACACTGTTTTAGAAAAGACGATGCAAGCCTCTTCCTGGTGATATTATTGCACTGACGCGCTCGTTCGATGAACGACGTAGTGTGCTGGAACGGCTGGTGCCTGGTGGTGCGGGCGCACCGCGGATGGTCAGTGTGCAGGTGCATCGGCACGTGCAGCGGGAACACTTCAATGGAGCTGTTCGGCTCTGCTCTCTGCGAGAGAGGAGCCTCGCGACCAGGGCATGCGGGGCCCTGTGTTAGCGATGGGCTGTGGCTGCAGGCGTGCAGGCGGCCGTGGCGCTCCAGCGGGGAGTTCGAGGGAGCTCAGCTAGACCCGCCGGCCAGGAAACTGCCCCAAACGCCCCCTTCGTGCCCCAAAGGAAGGGCAGTCAAACTGTGGACATCGTGGGGCTTTGCCGGGGAAGCAACTTTGCCCAGCGCCTCCGGTTGCCCTTTGTGCCCTGTGTTCACTTGTGTTCCCTGCGGCAGGGAGCGAGGAGGGATCAGAGGTTTCCGCTGCTGGTCCTGAGATAAGTCTGACTTTGCCTCGCTGCGGGTCTTGCTGTGCTTTCTCTGGCAGTGCTGCTGGTGCTGCTGTTTTGCACTTCACAGTTGCATATTCTTCAATTTGATTCTTTCTCCTCCTACAAAGACCTTGGCCTTCACTTCAGCTTTTTTCCGGTGAGAACCACAGGGGTGACATTCTTCCCTTTTCCACGGGGATCCTCAAGGGCTGGACATGTTTTGCTGAGTAATAAAACCAGGCTAATAGCATTAGTTAAATGCTAATGGGAAATAAAGGAATAAAAATCACTACCTTATTTAAAGTAATGCTGCTTGTACCTTTGAGGGAGATTGGCTATAGCTAAGAGAAACTGCACACTCACCTTTGTATTAAAACTGTTTTGGAGAAATAAAAATGTGATCTCATTCTCATTAAAATTATGTACTGATGTCATCACTCAATTAGAAGATTTTCCTGGGAGTTTTTGGCAAGTCCCTCCGGGTTGTTCTGAAGAGCTGCCGAGCCAGGCATCCCTAAGCGGAGGGAATAGCCTGGTTCCCTGTTGATGCACTCAAAAGTTGGTCAGCGGGAAGCTCCAAGAAGAGCGTTCTGAATACGAACGAACAGCAGAAGCGGCTTCAACGGAGGGTTTCTAATTCTACCCTCTCTTTGCCTCGTTTGTTTGTTTTCCAGTGTGCGAAATGTGGCGCCGGGGCCGGGCCCATATCGATGGTCTCTTGGCTCTGCTTCCCCTCCGCTGGCGGTGCAACAATTAACTGTTGCTGCTAATTTACTGTGGCAGTGTTTTGTTGCTGATTGCTTTTTCATACAGTTTGCAGTCCCCAACCTGTGCAGCTATAGCCTGCTTTTTTTCCTGTTTATTCACAATGCCACCTAGTATGTTTTAAATAAAAAAGCGTGCCTGATTGCAAGAAATCTTTCATCTCTAGCTCTGGGCTGTACAGAACTGGAGTGGCAAAGGCAATTTGTGTGTGTAGGTTTTTTTTTTTTATGCTGGCTTCATCGTTTTTAGAATATTAATATTTAATTTAGGGTTTTTAAAGCTTTTAGCAGACTTGTCAGGCTCTCGTCCCTGCAGTGGTGTACGTGAGGTCAACTCAAGAGAGCGTTCTGATTAACAGACAATCTGGAATGTGGTTTTCTTTATTTTGATCTATGATTGATAAAACGTTGAAGAAGCCCATCCTGTTCTGTGAGTAACTTTGCCATAAACGTAACCATCAAGCAGATGTAGCAGTTTTTCCATCTCTTCAGCTAGTCCAGCGATGTCTCCTGCAGGGATTGCAGCTTGTACACAAATGCGCTGCAGTCTTGATCAGAAAGCAGCTTTCTCTTCATCCCAATTACAGATGTTTGTCCAAGTGGAATGCATAGAGTATAAGGGCGATTCTGGCCCAAATCGGTTGCCTTTCAGTCCGGGAGGTCACTTGGCCTGGCCAGGCTCTGGGCCTTGCTCCCAGCTGGGTGCCTGCTCGAGCCATGGTCATTCCAAGGCTCGTGGTCATTCCAGGGCTCTTGGTCATTCCAAGGCTCTTGGTCGTTCCAAGGCTCATGCCGGGTTTGGGTTTTCCAGCTGCCAGCCCTGGGCCGCTGAGCCCCTCTCCAAGCCCTCCGAAAGGGAATGTGGAGCTTGGAGCAGAGACGACACAGGGGAAATGCAGTCAGATGCAGCCCACAGCCTCGGGCAGGGGCTGTTCTTGTTTGCCAGTTGATGGCCCTTTCAAGAGGCCTGGGGTTTGCTGGGTCACTTGGCCTGTTGTTAAAATGCATTTGTTTATAGCCGATTTTGCCTCTAATGCTGCGTTTACTAACAGGATTTTTTCATTTTACTGAACTAAAAAGCTGTTTCATTATTAGAGGAACATGTTTGTTTTTTCTTCGCCTTTCATTATAAATAAACCGAAGTGAGTTTATTTCTACTGTATCAAATGTCTCTCCCGTTCATGGGAGCAGAGTGTAGAAACATCAAAATCAAATGAACAGTTTGGAGAATAACTGTGTTTGGGTGTTTGCTTCCTCAGCAGAGCCGTACTTGCTTGTTGTCCTGATACACCAGGTGCCAGATGTAAAATATGCTCCTTTTTCATTGATATTCAGCTGCTGTGTGTGCTTAGGGGGCCGAGGCATTAATATTAGCAATGTCATAGGGATGGCCAGGGCCGGTCCCCGTCCTGCACCGCTCCAAAGCAGGGGCGGTTTTGTTGGGACCTGTCTGGTCTGTGCCGCGAGGCCGGGGAGCGCTCGGCCCGAGCGCATGCGCGGGGACACAGCGCGTCGGGACTGCTGTGCCGGGGACACTCGGGCCTTTGAGGAGCCCAGTGCTGTCACATTGGCGGATTTTTTAATAAACATGCACGCTATTTTCCAAGACTGTTTTACTGTAAATATTTCCCATCTAAATCATATCTGTATCTGCAGGTTCGTTCTTAAGCCCTTCTCATTTTGTTCGCATTATTTTTCTTTCTGGCGAATTGCTGACTGCGTGCTCTTAAATAATCCTTTGGATTTCTCCACACTTCCTTCCTTCTACAATTAGACATCTGAGAATTCAGTTTGTTTGAACTGAAAAAGGAGATGTTTCATCCCCAGAGAGGCCACAGCAGGAAAACGTAGTGGAACTTGGTGGAATTAGTAATCGTGTTTTTAGGGATAACGTGTTGAGTGAGGTCTGTGTCCAGCCTGTTGGCATAGGTTCTGGGACCGTTGGTGTCCGTCAGGGAAGGATATTTGCTCCCAGAGTTTAGTGACATATTGTGACAGTGGTGACATTCTGTTACAAAGCAAGGAGAATTCATCTGCTGGGGTCCTGTTTTAATGCTATCTGCACAATATTTTGCTCTTCCGTAAAGCTTAAAGCTTTTCAGTTTTGGGGATCTTGCCATGTCCCACGTCCCCACCAAGCGCATCGGGAGCAGCCGCTGACCCTTCCGAGAGCAACTCGCACAGAAGCTGTTCCTTACATGAGCTTTCCCGTAAAGAACATTGCACTTGCACAATAACGGGTTTTCTTCGCTCACTGGTGGCATGCCAGCGTGGTTTCCTTAGCAGTGACATTCCTCAAGAAGCCCTGGCTGCTGCTGGAAGCGTAGCTGAGCGCCGAACACAGCCTGTACTGAGTGCAGGGCCTGAAATCTGCTTCTTGGCCGTGCTGTGCACTTCATTTCTCTTCTGCTCTTTCTATTTAAATCAGGTTCCCAAGCTGGTAACCAACATGAATGGGGAGGGCTCTTCAGCCCAGGAAGGATGGTCTGGTCCCTGCACAAAGGAGCCTGTGAAATGCCTGGGGCCCCTGTGCCATGGCGATCGCTCCGCAGCGCTGCGCTCCCTGCACGTGGCCGTGGGGCTGCTGCACAGAACCCATGTGCGTTCGCAGTGGCCTCGCGGGTGGTTTGAACTCATGCACAGAGCAGGTCTAAGGATACTTGACTCAGGCAGCGCAGGTGACTCTTGATACCTGTCGGTGCTTCTGCTTGCACTGGGCTGGCCCAAAAGAACTAAAGCAGCAAAATGTGGAGAGGTTTAGCAGCAGCTCCCAGCTCTGCGTCCTGCTGCTGCTGCGCATGCCGCGGGTGGGAGTGCCTGCAAGTCCAATTACTGCTGTTGCAGATTAATCTTCTACCTGGCCTCAAATTAATAATTGTATTACCTTAAGTAGTGGAATCCTGCTCGGGTGACTAATACTGTTTAATGGTAAGTATTCTGGAGTAAGCACCTGGAAGTGCTGCAAGGTAGCCAGTTTGTGTGGCAGACTTGGGAGTGCTGGGGGGAAGGCAATGTTTTGCCCTCGAAGACACCCTTCATTTTCCCTGCTGCCCTTTTCTGTGAGACGGGAGCAACATCCTTATGAGCACACACTTGGTACTGCCTCTTTGGGAGAATCAGGGCAGGAGGCAGACAATAAAGGTCTTGCCTCTCTGCTTTTGAAAAATTCATTCTTGGAATTGATTTTTTTTTACTTTAAGCACTACTGCTTTCATCAAGATAGCTTTCTGTTTCATCACACATAACCATCGGGCTCATCCAGTCGTGATTTCAGATAGCGTTGTCCCATCTGGAAGTTTGTAATTACCGTGCTGCGATGCAGGCTGGCGTGCCAACTGGGCTAATGCTCTGCTAGCAGTGTTAAAACCAAGACCAAGGGTGCTTTTCCCTATCTGGATTCTTTGTAATGGGAAACACTGCCAGTATGCAATCAATAGATAGAGGAATAATTATTCTTAACATCTTCCTTCTGCCATTCTTGCATCTTATCAAGAATCTAGAGTTTATTTACCAAAAGTGACTTCAACGACAGTGTCTGGGTTTGACCTAGAAGGACTTAAACACATTCCTTATCTAAACCGCTTTTCTGAATGGTGCAGCTACGTGTTGCTGTCACTTCCTTTATATGAGGAAAATAGAAATAAAGTCACTTAAAAACTTTTCTAAGTGCTGGCCAGATGGGGAGAACACAGGCTGTTTAAGGAAAAATCAGTCTGAACTGTTAGTTACCTATTTTATAATCAAATTTTCTCACAAGTTTACCATGAAATTCACCTCTTAGCCCATCTTAGCCCAGCTGCTCTAGGCTTCCTGGGTACCAGAGTTTTGGGGGGATTTGCATTTAAACTTAATTCTAGTGTTGCGTATTTTGCTCTGAGGAGGTTCTGCAGGGGTTTATTTTCAGGACCCCAGTTAACTTTGCAATCTCCCTTCTTGGGTTTGGTTAATTTTCATTTAGCTGTAACCTGCATTCTTTCAGCAGCTGAGTCCTTTGCTTTGTTTTTGTGAGTTGCACAGTTAAAGAACAGTGCTGTAAGGGAAAAACAGTTTGCGCTCTGAATGTCAAGGATCAAATACTTCTAAAGGATTTTTTTTTAATCGCAGGCTTCTTTTCTACATTCTGGGTTAGCTGCAATCAACTTGTAAATTTGCAAGTGTGGCAGCTTGGAACAGAGACACAGAAGGAGTTTGGAGGTGGCCACATGGCGGCTTTTGCCTTGCGAGGGCGGCGGTAAAACCAGCTTCAGCTGCAGAGAACTCGTGAGAGCTCCTGGACATTCACAATGTCCTTGGGTTGGCTTTGCACAGAACATCTGTGACAGCTGCTTTATGTTTGAAAAAATAATTGAGCCCCCTTGAAAGAATTAGTAAATATTGCAGTACAAAAGCCTTGAAAGGGTAGGTGATGGGTGTTGCACACAGGGTAAAATCCATAGTAATTTCTCTTTTAATCCCATCCCAGGCAGACCTACTCTAGTACCACTCAAGATATTTTTGTAGATGTGTTAGGTGCTGAACAGAAGGCTGCAAAATGCAATCTCGTTTCTCTGCCAGAGAGTCAAGAGGAAAACAGCCCTCGGGCAGGCCCTACCCTCCCTGGCATGAGGGTGCAAAGTTGTCCAGACTAAATACCCGGCACTGTTGATGTCCTTGAATACCTTGAACTGGAAACTGTGGCATTGCAGATTGCTGTGAGCAGGGAAAAAGCTTCCTCCATCCAACTTTAATCAATCACCATGTTCCTCAGAGCCCCAGACCTTCCCTAAATATTGTGTAGTGCAGGCTGTGACAAACCTAGGGAAAGGAATCTTTGGAGTTTGTAACTGTGGGAGGCTTTCCACATGAGTCTTAAGTATTCTGAAGGAAGACCAGTTGTTTTTGGATGCCTCCACTTTTTTTGTCTTTGTTTCTGTGTTAAGAATAGGCTTGATTTGGAAAAATCATCTGTCCTCCCTAGATTATTCTGTGGAGAAAGTGTTTGGAAAAGGCCAAGAGTTTGCTTCTGTGTGATCTTTTGTGGTTGAGCTGGAAGGACAGCTCCTGGGAGAAGGTTATCAGCGCTAGCTGTCCTCGTGGCTTGGTTCCTACCTTGAGGAAGACCATGATGCAGCTTCTGAGCAAGCGCTGAATCACAGGGCTGCTGCTCTAGCATGAAGTTTAGTCATTTCCTGGGAAACTTCTATTTGATTCTAGTTGTGGAGGGCTTAGGTCCATGCCTTTGTGTTAAGGATTAAATAACTGGAATTCTGCTAGTGACTGTGATTGGGAGATTGGCTGGAAAAAGATCCTGCTTTCTTAGGGCAGAGCTGCTTCAGTGGGTTTTTATACATTGTGGTTAGAGCATTGCTTTATTCACACTGTGAGTACAGTTGTTAGTTCTTGTGTATATGGATGTGGTTTTGCTGTTTCTCCTCATTTAAATGTGTTGTTTTGGTGCAGAATTAGCATTATAAACTGTTAAAAGTTCCTACATGTAAACCCACATACCCCTCATTGACTACTTATTAAAAGCACATGAAAACACTTCTTGGCTATGGAGGAATCTGAAGGGCAAAGTATTTCTGGCGAATTCCTGTATACGAAGGGACTCGCAGTCCGGCCAGAGCTCGGCTGGATCCTCGCGGGAGCAGCTGGCCTGGGAAAGCGCTTCGGAGAAGCCGCTGCCTGCTGCGAATCCCAGGCTCGTTCTGGGGCTGCGGAACTGGGCCTGCATTTGCACAACGTCCTCATGTTGGCTCCAAAGGATCAAGAAAACTGCAGCACAGCCATAGCAGAGGCTCTTATTTGTGGCGGTGCCCGGGCAAGGATTTTTCAGCATTCTGGTCTCGCGAAGCTTTGGAGAGCTTGTTGTGCTGATCCCGACTGCTGCCGCTTCCAGCGGACACGGGAACAGGACCTGCTCATGCCCTGTTTTGCAGGGAAGGGAGGTCTCCAGGTGAAATCCATCCGGTGGTACCTCCTTCCCATTGGTCACCCCCTGCCCACGCGCACAAAATCCGGCTCTGCCCTTGGCTCACCCGCGTCGGTGATGCACCACATATGGCAGCTAAGATTACTCCCCGTAATACACAGGCCCAGACGGGTGAATCCAGGACAGGAGATCATCCGGAACTCGGAAGCGCTGTCCTAAGATAGAGGGATTCTTCACTCTAGTTCTAGAAGTTGCATTTATTGTTTAAAAATAAAACAACATTAAAAAGCTTATGGCAGAGTAAGTGATTTTTAATGAAGTGCAAGTTGTGACCTTAAATGACACGACACAGCCCCCTGCTGTGTGTCAGTCTGTCCTTTAACATTTGCATAGGGTGGACTATGCCACAATAACCTAATCGTGAAACGTGTGCTTTTGAGATAATAAACATTAGATGAAAGGAGTTTAATTCGGTACAGCAACATTTGTAAGCCCTTAAAGCAGGTTTGTGAAGGAGTGGAACAGGGTCCCCACAGTGCTGGGGCCAAGTAGACTTGTAGTGTATAGAAATTAATCTGGAGCTGATGGGTCTGTGAAACTTTCAGTGCGGCAGGGTAATGCGGGTGCTTAACAAACCCAGCTTTGTGCGTCTCCTTGGGTGCCTCGAGCCTATTCATGGGCTTAATGGGAAAGGCCGGGTGCTATTAAAGGGGAACTGCAAAGCACAAACCTGTTCTGTTTGTTTTCCCTGCCTTTTTTTTGTGCTTACATATAGAGCCAGCAATGTTTTCCTTCAAGAGATCGGTGACTCCCTTCTGGAAGGCAGTATGGATGGAAGACCTTGGCACGGGCTCCAAACCTGATAGGCAGCTTCATCAGATGGAAGGAGGAGGGAGTCTGTGAAGCTGCGTCACCGTTTGGCCCTAACAGGGGGAATTGTCCTAACTTGTTCCAAACGCAGTTTTAGTGCTGGAGCCGGGTGTTGTTTCCCGGGCCCGCTCCGTTGGGATTCTCAGCTTCAGAAGCGGCTTTGCATGTCGTCCCTTGGGCCACCGCAGCTGCCAGATGGTTTAAAAGCACCGCGTGGGGCCACTTGCTGCTGGAGTGATGAACTGGGTGCTCTGATGCTTCGTCCCTGCACAGGCCGTGGCTGAGACAGCCCGAGCGCCAGCGGCAGCTGAGCCTCCGCGCTTGGCCCTTCTCAAACGTGTTGCCAAATGCTCCCATGCAGGCTGGAAGTGCCTTTGGAAACGTCTCGTGGAGACTGGCGGCGGCACTTTGGGCTTTCGGGATCCCTGATTTGGTACCTACTTCTAGCCAGGGACAGAAAATCCCAAATCCAGCTGTGAAGAAACAGGCCTCACCTTGTATCCTCTGGGAGCGCCTTGGAGGTGATAAGCCCCGGAGGGACCTTGCAGGTAACTGTGCAGCTAGAGATCAAGCAGGGCAATAGGGAAGAAAGGGCGATTGATAAGGGAGAGATGTGAAATGCAAATGCAGAGGGCAGAATAGAATTTATTTTCCTGTTTTTATTGTAAATTTGTTACAGTATTTGCTGTTAGATGAGAATAGTTATCCGTGTTTTGGGGGCAATGGCAGTACCAGAAGCATTTCCAGGGTCCTGTTAGGTTAAACTGCCACAAACCTCAGGGTTGTGTGGATTGTAGTATACAAACGTTTTATTTTGAATGCATACAAACTCATTTCAGATTGGAACCTTTAGCTTGATACAATGCTGTGTTAGAGGCTTTGTTGGGGAGATGCTGTGCGCTACGTGATCCTTTTCCTTAATTTCTCCACTGTAGTAATTATGGTTTTGTTGGACAGTGAGTGATTCAGTGTGCTCATTCCGTGGGGGAAGGGGAGCAGGGGTGTTGAAAGAGGAGCATTGTGTGAGCGCAGCAGGATTAGCTGGTGTTACCACCTTGCGCGGGGCGAGTACCACTGCTCAGAAGAGATCATCAGCTCTAATTGCTGGAGAGCGGCCTGGCGTCACAGGGTGCTGGCTCCGGCGCTCCGGGTCTGTTTGCGCCGGGCTGCAACGTCCTGGCTGCTCCGCTGGGATCTGCTGCGCGTCCTCGTGCCCTGCCTGAGCCCGTGGGCCAGCCCGCTGGCTGCTGCCTTTGCTCCTTGCTCAGCTTGGCCTTTTGCAGGTTGGATTTCTGTGATGAGGATCAACTCTGGCTTTCTCTTAAGAAATGCGTGTCACGCAGAAAAGGCTTCCAGAATTTCCCTGTGTGCTTTTCTAGGCAATCCTGTTTCTCACATATGTGACTGTTGGATCACAAGCAGGTCAGGCCTCCTGGGTTTCACAAGGAAGGTATCGGCAGTCCAGACTGCAGTCCAGGCCCTCTCAGTGAGGAAGGAGTCTTGCTCCTTCCCTGCACTTGGCTCTTGCTGCAAACCCTGTGTCTAGCTGGATTTCATTTTCTGAAATGGGCGCTCCGCTCCCGCATGCCCTTGTCCTTAAAAACCAAAAGAACAAACCAAAAAGGATGCCGGACTTCACATGAAAGCGGCGCAGAGGTGGTGTAGACTTGTTGGAGCAAGTTTTGCTCGAGCCCTCTGTCCAATCCCTAAACAGCCAGTTGGTGGCTGGAATTACACACACGGGGCCTGGAACCAGCGCTCCACGGCGGGAGCAGGTAAATCCGCCCTGGTGAACACAGGGAGCAGTCGGGGGTGGCGTTGGGAGGATCCATGGCCTGGGACAGGGAATGGGGAGAGGGTCCTGGCTGAAAAGAAGCTGCAACTTTTGCTTCTTCCCGGACAAGAAAGTCCTTTCCTCGCTGGGCCCTCGGCGTGCAGATAAATACAGAAAACGAGCACAGGGCCGGCTGCAGCTGGGAGAGGGCCAGGCGAGCCCCCCAGCGTCCAGTGCTGCTGCCTGGAAGTTCTTTCCCAGGAATGAGCAAACGCCAGCACCATTTTAAAGCGAAATTGGCGGCTCTCGTTTGCTTTGCAAATGCTTTGTTTGTAGTGCTGGCCCTGCTCCTGTGCGGTTACGGGATGTGCCTACTGGGGCGCTGGGTTTTGCACAACATATGTCACGAAGCATTGAATTTATGGAAGCAGGGTTGATAATTTACCCGGTTTATGTAGTAGGAGGGAATGGTTCTCGAGATTGCAGACCTATTGTCTTGGTTCTCTTCCTGTTGCTGTAATTTATGATATGCTCTGAGGAAATCCGCGTTTACATTCAGACCTGGCTGTTTCCATTTCCTGTCCATCAGCAGAAAAGAAGGCAAAAGCCAGTTTCTCTCTTTGTGTATCTTTGGTTTCTGTCTCAGCAGAGTGATACCAAATTTGGACTCCGGAGGACTAGAGGGCAGTTTTACACATGTTCCCTCCTATTGTGCAGCATATTAAAAGGCCGTTTACTTCCAAGACTTGTGATGTCAATTTAGACATAACTCTGGTGGCTGTAGCAATCGGGTTGTAATTTTATCGGGATGACTTTGCACCTGTCTTGCGTGCCCCATGCTCACGCTTCCCCCTAAGGCCAGTGGGATCCTGGGGTGCATCAAGAAGAGCGTGTCCAGCAGGTCGAGGGAGGGGATCCTGCCCCTCTGCTCAGCCCTGGTGAGGCCACATCTGGAGTATTGTGTCCAGTTCTGGGCTCCACAGGACAAGAGGGATGTGGAGCTGCTGGAGAGAGGCCAGCGCAGGGCTACGAGGATGATCAGGGGCCTGGAACATCTGCCCTATGAGGAGAGGCTGAGGGAGCTGGGCCTGTTCAGCTGGAGAAGAGAAGGCTGAGAGGGGACCTGAGCAGTGTCTACCTCAAGGGAGGCAGTGAGGAGGATGGTGCTGGCCTCTTTTCACTGGTGACCACCGACAGAACTAGAGGAAACGGCCAGAAACTGAAGCACCAAAAGTTCCACAGGAACTTAAGGCAAAATTTCTTGGCAGTGAGGGTGCCAGAGCCCTGGAACAGGCTGCCCAGAGAGGTTGTGGAGCCTCCTTCTCTGGAGACCTTCAATCCCACTTGGACGCAGCCCTGTGCCACGTGCTCTAGGTGACCCTGCGTGTGCAGGGGGTTGGACTAGGTGACCTCTACAGGCCGCTTCCAACCTTCAGCATTCTGTGATTCTATGATTCTAATTGCCTTGGAGCCTCGTGTGGAACAAGTGGGTAGAGGGGACTTTGCCCCCCAGCGCATCATGCGGAGCGGGAGCTGCTGGGCTGGGGACAGCAGAGCTCCTTGGAGAGGGCTCCCAGTTGTGCTGGATGCTTCATGACATCTCGTGTGCAAGTACCAATGCAAAGTGTCAAATGAAACCTTGCCGAGAAATTAATGAGAAAATAACAAGCTGCAAACAAAGCCGTGGGTTGGCTTCTAAGGGGAAACAGCCTCCCCTTCCCCGTGCAGGTTTCTTCTCCTGCAGCAGCAGCCACCCCACGCTGTCCTCTGCCCAGAGGAGCGAGTGTGGGCACTGAGAGCTGCCTCTGCAACCGGAGGAATCCCAGGAAAGCTTGTGGATAGAGTAGTTGGTTCAAAAATGCAGCCCTCGTGGTGTTTGCTTTGTGCAGCTCTGTTTGAAGGGGTGCTCTGGCAGCACGCCTCCTTGTGAGATGGATTAATTTAACTGAGCTGTATATTGCAATCGAGCATTAAAATTAATGCCTTGGTTGGCATTTCAGTGCTTTGTGGACATTCTGATTTTCTGCTGCTGCATTTGTTCAGACGTGCTGGGGCCTGACTCAAACGCAGTGAGAGAGGAGCGCGATAAAATTGTGTTCGTAAATGCAAGCCCTCCGCTAAGCAGAATTCCTTTAGCTTTGAGACCCAGTCTGCGTGTTTTAAGTGATCTGAGACGTGATTAAGCCAGTGTTTCCTTCCCTTTCCCAGTGCCGATCCTCTGGAAGTGTCCGGCAGAGCAGCACACGGCTGCCCCGCAGTAAGCAAAGGAAAGGAAAACTGGCTGGGTGTGATCCCTGATTTCTCCTCTGACACAAACGTGGCTTAATTTTAGCAGGAGTCAATACTGTGAGATAATTCTGTTTTCTTATTGCTGTGCGTTGGATCACTTCCAGTGTTCTGGCCGTGAGGAGTGAGGTGATGAGCGCAGGTCAGGCTGCGAAAGGACTCGCGATGCTGCAGGGCTTCTTGTTTTCAGCCCTCCCAGGTTTCAGCTGTTCTTGTGGCTCGGATGTGACTGAGAAATTAAAACAAAAGAGAGCAGCCACGTGCTGCATCTCTGGGGTCAGGCGAAGTAGTTAAAAACCAGAGAGTTTACTGATATTTATTCTTCTCTAGTGTTTTTGCCTCTGTGGAACTCAGACATCTTCTTGATTCTCCTCGTTGGCAAACAGTGGAATTACAGCTATTAACAAGTTAAAAAACAAATAAGACAAACAAAAAAGAGCCCCCATAAGGTCCCTTCCACTGAATATCAAGATAGGCATGATGGGAAGTTCAATTTTCAGGATCAGAGGGTGTGTTTGCTGGTCTACAAATTGTCCCTGTTGAGCCTTACCTGCTCAGTTCGGTGTTCTGCGGTGCTCTTATGAGTTCGACACACTCCAAATTTGCACCTTCCTATGCCCTGTTTTGTTGGGAATTAGTCTGTTTTTTATCGTAGCTGGCTTTGTGGTTATGGAATCTTTTCATGCGCTCCGAGTTTCCTTTTTTAGGTTTTCAATACTTTGATATTCCATTTAGATAGCTGTTCTGATTCAAATTACTGCACTTAAATGTCATATGGTGCATATCTATGTTCCCAAGGAACATTACACAAAATCTGTGGTCAGGAAACTTTGAGCTTAGACCATACTTGCATATATTTAGTCTCAGGTCTTGTTCACTGTGTTAATGTGCTCAGGTTAACCTTCTTATCTCTGAAAAGGAAACCAAACAACCCTAAACTAAGAATTAAGGACAGTAATCTGACTTTTCTTGTCTTGGTTTTAGGGGACATTACACAGAAGGGTTATGAGAAGAAGAGAGCAAAGCTTCTGGCTCCGTATGTCCCACAAACCCAAGGTAGGTACCACTTTCAGCTAGAATAATAACTGCAAAACTTTGGCACTAAAGGGAACCTGTGAAATGGCCAATATTTCATTTATTAACTTGAAACCGTGATGTTTTCATATGTGTAATCTAACAATTATTTCGTGGTAGTTGCTTGCATGCTGCGAAGTCATGGGCTGAGAGCGTTTTGCCTCAAATCCCTGGGTCATAGCGGGCTCCAGGGATTGCTGAAAATTCCGGAGCTGGTTTGTGGGTCTCGGCAGAACCTGTGCGTTTCAGCCCTTCTTACAGCCCCTATTTCTCTCACATACACAAATCACTTCCTATTCCCTTGTCAGCTGACATGTCAAGGGCTCGGAATCAATCATGCAATGTGAGGCCTGCAAGAACCATTCTTAAACTTCTTAAAAACGGCTTAACTGCAAAGTTGTTCTGTATTCTGCCCTGCTTTTAGCAATTCTGAATTTCTTCTTGGAGAAACATTAGTGTTTGCATAATTTGTTAGCTTATTTTACCTGTGAATTCATTTGCCTTGTTTACATCTGCTTCTTTCGCTTTGGAGATCCTTAGCAGTAGGGCCGACTCCGTGTGGGATAATTATATATAATTGTAAACTGTAGGACAAGAGTGAAAGCACGTCCAGTAGTTAATATGCAGGTGCTTACTCAAAATAATTACACTGCTGATATGCTGGGATGATTAATCGTTAAAAGCTAATGTGTCTGGCTTTTGGGGGTGGATCATTATGACAGGCAGTCATGACTTAACTTGCTATAATGTGCTGAGAGCGAACCAGCAGCCCCAAAACAGTGAGGGCTCAAGTTTATTGGTTGTCCATCAACACTGCTGCAGTTGGGGAAAGATCACACACTCTTTTCCTGCCAAAGTTGCAGCAGTTGATTTGGGCAATTGCTTAAGGAACATGAAAGAATTCTGCACTGTCATGTGGTAGCTTCCAGGCTGTGTTGCCCCAAAACACTTGCTGTTTGCGTTCCTGGTCTTCCCTTCCCAGCTGTTTCTCAGCTCTTTGTTTGTATATTCAACAAACACTGCGGCTTTTTGTCTGCTGAAGCCTGGTGCAAGTTGCTTTTCGCCATAGTAGGTGCTCTGTGTGCAGGAGAGGAGTGTGTCCTGTCCAGACCAAGGCTGCAGTGCGAGCAGAAGTTGCATTTTAGCCTTCGACTTAGAGATTTCCTCGTGAGCGGTGCTGACTACTGAAAACTGCCTCCCGGAGCCAGCAACGTGATCGGAATCTCCCAGCTGTTTCCTTGGTATCGAATCAAACCCAGATCTGATGCCTGTGGCTCGTGCTGTTTCCAGGGGGGTTTCGTGGCGCAGGTCTCGCAGTGTCCCGGTTCGGGACGTGCAGCCGTGGCCACTGCGAATCCCTGGGAGGAACTGTGCGACTGCCGGCTCCGCTCTGCTTGCGGGGTCGGCGAGGCTGCGGCTCCACAAGTTGCTTTCCATTTGTCAGCGTGGTCTCGTGCCCCTCATGCCTGTCATTTTGCATGCGTGTTTGGTTTGTTTCAGAAAATGTTGTTTAATTAGGAGGAAAAAATGTTTGGCGAGACCATCTGTGGCCCTGCTACTTTAATTGTGGTGCTTTTCAGGGCTGCAGAATGAGCTGAAGTTTGGAGGGACGCTGGAGGCCAGTGGCAGGTCACCAATTAAGATGCCATTTTGACTGTCATTCTGACTCTGCTCTCTGGCTTTTTATACCTCCTGTATTCAGCTGTCCCTGTACCGGGGAATGTCCTGTTGTCAAAATCCCGCTGAAGTCATGCATGAGGGATTAAGAATTAGGTCACCTTTTTAATGAGCAGAAAACCAACAGAAAAAAAAATATTTACTTCTGTCATTTAGTGCTTGGTATTTCTCAAAATGCCATTCTAATGGCAGCTAATGTATTGTCTCCATTTCACAGATGTGCAGTGAGACAAAGGAAGGTGTGATGACATGTCAGAGCAAGCCAGGGTTGTAATTCGGGAGATTCCTCTTGCTAAAGCCACGCTCCATTCGCATTGCCTCTGGGAGCTTGCCTCATTATTTCGGAGGGAAGGCAACGATGTTAATTACCTAAAGATACATGTTTTCCTGGTGCGACAAGCATTTTTTGTAAAGGGAACGTGCTGCAGTGCTGGAGTCCCGATGCCGGAGCCGTCCCTCTTGGAGGCGCTGGCTGCTGCACAAAAGGTCTCGATGGTGTTTGGAGAAGCCACCCGGGGGCAATGTCACTGTCACACGAGCGACCGGCTGCAGCGCGTGGGACAGACGGACGCTCGGGGAGGTGACTGAGCCGCCTCCTGGAACTCCTTTTTGCTGCAGATCGCAGGCAGAGTCTGCCCAGGCCATAGCTGCTGTCCTCGCGATGTTGCTAAAAGTCTGGAAAAGCATTTATAGCTTTCCAGCTCAAAAAATGCGGATGCAGGAATACCTTGTGCCAAAATTAGCAGCCTTTGCACACAGACTGCTGGCAGAGTACGTTTTCTTGCTATTTACAATAATGCATTGGGTTCCTCTGCTAATGCGTAAAGGAAATCATTCACCCAGTCCTGCCTGTCAAACCTTTTTATGTAGCTATTCTCATGATGATTTAAAGTAAATATTTGGGACAAGCATATTTGGAAAGAGAACATTAGGGTACTTTATTGAAAAGGTGAATGGGATCCAGTGCCTTTTGTATTTTCTTTTTTTATTGTTGTTGTTTTAGCATTTTATTATTTCAAAGGGGAGCTAATGAGGAACAGTAACCAGTGATAAAACAGCTTTGTCTAAACCCGTAAATCATGTACACACGCTCCAGCTTACAGGTTTGTTTAGAGCATTTTACTCATTTACAAGATCTGACTTGCAGCTACCACAGATGGAGAATTATTTTCTTCCTTCTTACGTCTAAGGGATAGCAGGGATGTCACACTTGCAAATAAAGCTTAACACTTGACTCTTGGAAATCAATTTCTCCATCTCTGGAATGCTTTCAAGGGCTAACGGAGTGGAATACCTAAGCATTCCCTTCATCTCACACGGGGCAGAGCGGAGCTTGGTCCATCTCGGAGCTCCTGCAGAAGCCTTTGCAATCGTGTGCTGTCTCCTGCGTTTTCCTCTTCGCCCCAGAGCTCGCCCGGGAGCTGCCCCTGCCCTCTGCAAGGGCTGCTCGGGCCCGGCGCTGCGTCGCCAGGCCGACACTGGCACTTTGTTCGGTGCTGCATGCGAAGCAGCAGGAAAACAGGTCTGCCTGCTGCTGCCTTTCTGCCAGCTGAATGCAGCGCCTTGTCCTCCTTAGTGGTGTAAGCACTTGTTTGTTGATCGTACAGGATGCTTTTACTCATTCTTTTAATCGAAAGGTCTTTGTATTAAAAAAATCTCTCCCTTCAGCAAACTGTGGGGCTCACACAGTAGTCAATTCCATTAAAAACTAATGGCATTTAAAAATGCACGGCATCCTAATGTAATATTAGTTATTTTTCCTGTCTACTTAGCTTCAGCTCCTGCCAGCAGAACCTGCAGCCGCTGCGGTGGGATTATTGCAGGGGAATTGCTGGATAAAGTCCCCGGCAGCTGCCGGGCTGGCTCGCTTGTGGCACTTCCTTGTGTCTCCACTCATGACTGGACGTTTTCCCTGATCCAGGAAGGCCGCTGCAGCGCGTTCCGTTGCGGTGGAATGTTTAACCCAAGCGCTGGCTCTCGGCACATCGTGTCACACACAGATGCGTTTGGTGCTTTTGCAAGGGAAATGTCATGTTTACCTCATGATGCTCTGGAGAACAGGCGAGGTGCTTTAGCAAGACTTACAGGAAAGAACACAGTATGAATTTAATAATTCATTTAAAATTGATAAAACTGCTGCTGACATCTAGTGGGTGCTCGAAGCCATAGATAGCTGAATGTCCAGAAAGCACTGAGCCTTTCTTCTCTTGTCTTTGGGTCAAAGTAAAGCTCTCTAGTTGATGAGAGGCAGATATAGTCCCATCCGGGGTAAAAAATGCCCTAGACGAGTTCACTCTGGCATCCCAAGAAGACACGTGTAGCAAATCCCAGGGTATGATGTTACAAAGATGCTGAACATCACAGTGGTTCTTGATATCAATCAGACTTGCTGCAGCATCTCCGAAGGGAATACATCCCAATTCTTTTGCGATAAACCGAGATTTGGAATTAAAAATCTTGCCCCTCAGTTCGGGGCCCGTGAGTGCCGGGTCCCATGCTGAAACTGCCCCAGGCTTCGCTCTGCTTCCCCTGTGCCGAGAGCGCTGCCGGCATCGGTGTGCGACTACGGAATGTTCATGGGGGAAACAAAACTCTACGCGGTGCTATCCTGCTCCCCACCTCCACAACGGCAGTGCGAGGAGAGGAAACGGTTGCTCTTCTGCCCTCTTCTCTTGCCTTGAGACGTGTAGCTGATTTGCTGTGATGTCCTGCTTGGTAGGATGCTCAAAGTTCTAGGGCATGTTTGAAGATTTCTGCAACTCGTTTGGTGTGATTTGCTGGTATTGTCAGTCCTCTGAGCTTGAGGCACTTGCCTTATGTTGTTTACCTAAAACCACGCACTAAGAAAGTAGCACGACTGGAATTGGAATCTGGGATTTGTGGTTTCCTCTTAATTCCTCTAACCCTTTAGTAGTTCGTGAGAATTCCTAAGAAGTGCATTTTCAGATGACAATTGCTGCTCTTTTTGCATGACTGCAGGTGACAGCCTGAAGGCAACTGCAGTTGTTGTGACCTTTACTTTTAGCTTTCACGAGGTTCCCACTGAAGCACAGACACCCTTTTAGAATCCTGATTCCAATACAGCTGTGAGGATACGTGCCTTGGTGAATTATACAAGATGATAATTTTCTTATCTTATTATCTATTCAGCTCCCTGTATTCATGGGAAAAGCAAACCTTTCCAGGATGGTAACGCCTTGACACACGCTGGAAGTGGCCAGAACCTGAAGAACAAGAGCTCTGTGGACAGCAAAGGCTCTTGCTATTGGTGTCTTGTTGGTTTTACTGTCAATAATTCACACCAAAAAGTCAAGTTTCGTGAATTGCGAGGAATGAGCCCAGCTTCGCTGCTCCCTCCTCCCATGTCATGGGTTTGCTCTTTCCCACAACTCAAACTTGACTTTGGATAATGATTTATTGCACCCATTAAGCCCCTTCGCTGCCCTGTGTCTGCAGCAGCAGTGTCCAGCAGGAGGCTGGTATAAATGAGTATTCTCTCTAAAAGCACTTTGCACATGTATGCTCAAAAAAAGGCTATTTTCTGCCCTCAAAGAATTGTGGACTCTTTTCCAGGGATTGATCCAGCATTACAGAAGGAAACCAGAACTCAGATGCCTGCCCCATCTGCAACTCCAGCCTCAGCATCATCATCGTCATCGTCCTCATCCAAATTTCACCGAGCTCGCTCAGGGGGAGCCAGAGATGAACGATATCGATCTGGTAAGGGCAGGGCAGGAGATCTCATGCTGGGGACGGAACTGTTTCACTCACTGAGCAGGAGGCATTTACAGCTGCAGTTCGTAACCTTCAAGATTTACCTAAGATCTGCATTTGTTCAGAATTTTGAACATGAGGTTTTTCCCAAATCCCACCTAAGTGGTTCAGAATTTCAGTTCATAGACTAGAATTGGAGCCAGGGCGGTGTACTTGGTTTGATTATGTACATATATTAAAATGCACAAGCATTTTCCTCTCCTGTTGCAAAGCAGAGTGCACTGCCTTCCATTTTGCAGATATCCACACAGAAGCAGTTCAGGCGGCGCTGGCAAAGCACAAGGAGCAGAAGATGGCTCTGCCCATGCCAACGAAACGGCGCTCGACGTTTGTTCAGTCTCCAGCTGATGCCTGCACTCCCCCAGGTTAGGTTCTTACGGTGGGCCTGTCTCGTGGATTCTGGGGCATGCATTACTAATAGTTTCCAAATCAGGAGGCTGCAGTTGGTGAAATATTCAGCATCTTCTGCACGTTTGTAGGCAGCCCGTCACTCCTGGAGCTCCCTTGTCACGTCTGAGCAGCTGCTCGTTTTCATGGTGCCACTGTTACAGCTGTGGAAATGAATCCTCCTCTGGGAGCTCTTAGAGCATTAATTGGCAAGAACTGAGCAGGCCTTCTGGACTAAGACTTCTTCTTTTGCTTCCCTCACACCTACCACAGTTACATAATTCATGGTCCTTTCTGGTAAGGGTAGTACTCAACATTCAGGAAGAGGTGTCGCTTCTTCAGGGCTCAAGGATTTGCAGGATTTATGTTTTGGGGCGAGGACCATGGATGGGGTCCTGTGGGAGTCCATGATTTTTGTAATACTTCTTGTTTCTAGCACTTCTCATGTAGTTGTTTTGCCTCAGTGGCAGAACAGCTGACTATTATAACACACATGTATCAGCTATTAACAAAAACTTCCATTTCCAAGCAGCTGTGCGCACATGTTTCAGATGAATATTATTTTCAGCAGTGACTTTTTTGTTGACTCCCATTGTATGGGAGCATCATGGTCCATTGGATTGATGAAGTTATCGGAATACATCCAGCCCCCTCCTCATTTTATGAATTCATCATATCTCTGTATGAAACCTCTCTGTTAGGCCACCTCACCTGTGAATCCCCTTTTACTCCTTTTTTATTCATTCTTCCTGTTACGTTTTCCTTCCTCCTGGGGTCTCATGCCCGTTCCCAATGTCTGCTTGGGACTCGGCTCTGTACTGACTTGTCCAGGACTGCAGCATGTTCAGAGCTGTGGGTGCTACGCAAATAAAGGTTAGCACCAAAACTTCCAGTATAACTGGAAATGGCCCCTTCTTCCAAATAGTGACTGACTGGATTTTGTTTTGGCAAGTAGGTAGAACATATTTTAATAGCTTGATTTATGATTTAAGGGATGCTATTGAAGACTAGGCAGCCACTCTTAAGTAGGAATACTTAAATTTTAGGCCAAAGTGTAACTGAATGCTTATATGTAGAGCTGTACAGTTTAAGTAATGAGTGCTGTCTGCATGAAGAAATAATTAGTTCATAGCTTTAGGACAGAGGAGATATCTGTTCTTGTGTAAACGCAAGATGCAAATCCTTATGTGTGTGTCTTTGTTGTTTTGTTCTGTTTTGCTTTCTGCAGTTGAAAGGGACCCATTTAGAACAGCACAAAAGCATTTTCTACATGTGGCCTTGACACATTTCTTTCCCAGTCCCTGCGTTCTGCTTTGTTTCTGCAGATTTTCGATTTTGAGAATGATGCTGACCCCTCACTTTCCATTTCAGAATTATCCATGTTGGTCAATATAGTATCTGTTTTTTACAGAATATGAGCAAAACAGTAATGAGTGAAAGGCAATAAATTAAGACAGGATATTTGTCTAATGTGTTGAATTTTTTGTATGCTTTAAACAGAGGAAACAACAGGAGTAAATGTATTCATCGTACTGGAGGTGTTTGCTGCTTTAACTTCTGTTTTGGCCTGCATAACCATGTTTGACAAGAGTCTGTGAAAAAAGAGTTTCATATTACAAGCCTTTGCCATTGATATGTGAATTGCAAAGAGAGCATGTTCAGTGCAATGTGCCTTTCCATAAAGAGCTAGATTTTCTTTTCTGCTTCCACACAGACACGTCTTCTGCATCCGAGGATGAGGGGTCGCTAAGGCGCCAAGCTGCTCTTTCTGCTGCATTGCATCAGAGCTTGCAGAATGCTGAGTCTTGGATCAACCGATCTATTCAGGGGTCATCCACATCTTCATCAGCATCTTCTACACTATCCCATGGAGAAGGCAAAGGGACCAGTGGGTCACTAGCTGATGTATTTGCCAATACTCGAATAGGTAGGAGCTGGGTGTGAACAGAAAACCTCCTTCAAGTTCAGACTGTGTTAATAAAGCTGGAGTTGTCCAATGCGTAAGGGAAATTCGGAACGAGAGTTTAGTTAGTGTTGGTGGAACTGCTTGGGTTTGTTGGAATTAGGCCACCACGGATGTGGGGGAGCTTATTTATTTATTTATTTTTATTCCCTTAAGAACTTAAGATGATTGAGTTGGTTGGAAAGGGGGACATTGGGGAGCAGGAACTTGCAGAGGAGAAAAGATTCCTTAGTGATAAGAGCACTGACAGCTTCAGATGGCAGGACTCTGTGCACGCACATTGCTGGCATCTGCGGCTCTTGGAAGCTGCTGTGGGCACAACGCTGTCATATGCAGGTGGCATTTGGCACCCATGTCCTGGTATTTCCCCCAGGGATGTTCTGGCCCGTTCAGGGCGGGGAAGCTACGTTCTAATGTTATCCTTTTGCTATAAGCCCGAAGGGTTTATTGTCTTAGCACTACTAAAACTAACTCCAAACCTCAGCCGTGTATTCGAATAAGCGAGCGTGTCATTTAGGAAGTAAGCGTAAATAAAAATTTAACACAGATATTTCATGACTATTCTGGGAAATAATTAGGGCATCCAGGTATTGAGAAGAGGGAGCAAAAACCTAAGATCTGGATACCCCAGGCTCAGTTTTTTGAGGCTCTGAGGTGCTCCTTGCTGCTGATGCTTCTGTATGAAATGGCCAAGTTTGTTTTGCTTTGTGTATGTTTGTCTTTTTTATCTGCTATTAAGGATATTACTGCATCTTAGGAAATGTCTGTATTTGTGTGCTCTCTGCTTTTGCTTAACCGGTTTGGGGCAAGCCGTGCATAGAAGCACTGGGGGTTTTTAATTGCTTCACTTATTTTTGTTTGTTTGTTTGTTTCTTTGCTGAGATGCAATTTGTTTTCTGAAATGGAAAACTTGGGAAATTGTCCATAAAATATAGTCAATATAACTACTGTATCTTTGAAGCACAGAGGCTCTTAATTGGCCAGTGCAGAAATCCACAGTACCTTTTGTAACAAATTAAGGTAATCTAGCTGTCTAGCTACAGAATAACTAACGTAATTAGCATTTTGTGCAAAGTAGCAGTGTTAAATTTTTGTCACAATTGTATGTCATGTACATATTTATCTTGGGATAACAACTAATTTATATGAATAGAAACTCTAACATACGCAATTTTATACTTCTCTTTGGAGAGAGCAGTCAAAGTCTGTAAATGTCTAGAAAATCTGTCGATCCTAGTGAGCTTGGAAGTTCCTTACACAAGAAATACTCCTCATTGCCCTATCTCCAGAAGGTCTGCAGACACAGAGTTTGTTCTTCTTGAAAGAAAAACTCAAAGAATAAACCAGAGAAAGCTTTATTTTTCCTTGTTTGGTATCTGACTTTTCTCAAGGCTTTCTGTGTGCAAGCCAACATGTGCTTTCCAAGTTCTTGGGCTTTTTTCTGCAGAAGCAACAGTTGGTGCTTCTGTTCCTCTGGAGTAGAGTACTCCTGCCCTGTCAGGTGTTTGAACCTGCTGTCATGTGTGAAGAAATCCTATGCAAGCAAAAATCATTTATTTAAGATGAGGTTGATGAGAGAATTACTGAAGTATGCAGAGCTCTATTTTGAAGCTTTACAAACTCATCCGAAAAACAGAACTTCTTGTGGAACAATGTTTTGCACCTTGAGGCTGTCAAAGCTGACAGCTTTAAGGATTGTCTCATTTTTATAGGTTAGCTAGAGTGCTGAATGCCAAGAGATTTTGCTTTATTTGAAGGCTACAGACCAAGAATAGGAATTTTGTTAATATTTTGCTAAATTACTTTCCTGACTTGGACAAAGCCACTCACCTGCGTCTCCATTGTCTCCATTTTCTGTTTTCCAAACTGGATGTACACCTCCTAGGGCTACTTAATGTTTAGGACGTGGCTTCTGTAGCATTGACAAGAGCCCCCATAAGAATCTGACCCATAGAATTAAGATTGTTGGTAACAGACGCTTCACGTTGCTGTGTGATAATGGACGGTATGTGTTAATCACCATCTCCATTTTCTGCTTTTTCTAGAGAATTTCTCAGTTCCCCCAGACGTCACAGCAACTACCTCCTCTTCCTCAGCACGCCCAGCAGCGATTGACCTTCCTCCTTCGGGGATTGTGAAGGGCATGCACAAGGGATCTAATCGCTCTAGTCTCATGGATACTGCTGATGGTATGGAAGCTTTCAGTGTTCCCAGAAATGGGAATGGTATCTAAGGAAGGACGTGACTTGTGGGGGGACCAAGCAAGTGATGACCGCACAGCAAGTGCAGTTCGTCAAAGACAGATGGAAATTGGGCTTTGGAATGCAGGGAATGTTTTAAAAAGGACCTGCTATTGCTAGCTTTAATCCAGAACTGATGTAATACCTACTAATGTCAGCCTGCACTGCACAACCTTTAGTGACGGAAACCCTTAGCTGAATGAGTGGGCACACCAAGAGTATCCTTCAGCAGAAGGAGGCAAGACACAAATGTCTGTAGAAATGATGAGTACTTTTATTAGCTAAAATCTTTCCCTCCAGGTGTTCCTGTGAGTAGTAGAGTCTCCACGAAAATTCAACAGTTGCTTAACACCTTGAAAAGACCTAAAAGGCCACCCCTGAAAGAATTTTTTGTGGATGATTTTGAAGAAATCGTGGAAGGTAATAGCACCGAATAATATTTTTATTAATCATTTATTATAAGCACACAGACTTGCACAGTGCTATATTTAATTATGTCATTGTTTCTGAAGTTGACTCTGATTCCTTGTTTGCACTACTGATAGCATTCCTGAGGAGTCTCTGGCCAGCAATCATTGGTACAAAAATAGCATTTGAAATAATTCACTGTAGTGCAGAGCTTTGTGTGGCCTCTTCAACACTAAACATCTTACAGTAACTAAAACTTATTAACAAAAATATTTAAATAGAGTTAAAAATGTTCTTAAGCTATTTTAATAAAAGTCCCAATGGAATTGTTCTTGCTGGTAGTTTCACTACAACCTTACTTAGCTGGGTTCTTTGGTGTTTCCTCTAGTTCTGTGTTACCCTCCTTGATACTGTATAGCCATCAGTAGCACATTAGGAGCAGACTATATTCACAGTGATGGTTTGTTTTCTGCAGATCTCCGCAGAGAACAAAATGAGATAGAGCTTGTTAAACATACAGCCTATTTGGAAAAGCATTGCCTTTTTTTTTCAGTGTGTCTTTTCAGCTTAACTGGAAGTAAATGAGCTAAAATGAACTGAGAACATTATGAAATCTTCTTCAGTTCCACAGCCTGACCCGAATCAGCCCAAGCCGGAGGGCCGCCAGATGACCCCTGTGAAGGGAGAGCCGCTGGGCGTCGTTTGTAACTGGCCTCCTGCCCTGGAAGCAGCACTGCAGCGCTGGGGAACCACGCAGGCTAAATGCCCCTGTCTCACAGCACTGGATGTTACGGGAAAACCAGTTTATACCCTCACGTATGGTGAGCTGGGTGTTGTTAAACTCTTCTGAAAGGGTACTGGAGGGTAGGACATCTCTGTTGTACAGGACATTTCCCTGTGAATGCCAATACATTCCTGGGGTGAGGGAGGTTTGTAGCAGTGTAACTGAAACACAGGAGGTCACAGTACATGGATAAAGCAGTCGGGAATTGAAATATATCCTCATCTGTTCGGTTGATTTAGATTTGTACAAGTCTCTCCTCTTTGTGTTCTAGGCAAATTGTGGAGCAGAAGTCTCAAGCTGGCCTACACACTGCTTAATAAACTGGGGACCAAAAATGAACCTGTGTTAAAACCTGGAGATAGGGTAATGAGTTTGAACGTTTGTCCCTCTGAAGCTATAAAAACATTAAGGTGGTGGTGGGGGAGGCAGCACACTCTAACTTACCACAGACACTAAAATCTGCTTCTTTTAATAGCGAGACTCTTATCCCAGAGACAGGCTACTTGGGAAAGATATCTCTGGTTTTTCAATCTGCTGGTTCCTCTGTAAGCAACTTCCTGATATTGGACTTTGAGATAAATCTAAGGAAGAGCACAGCTGCTCTGGGGGAAATGCAGGGTTTTATATCTGTGTGCCCAGGGCGGGTGCCGCCGCCGCATGTGTACGTGTGTGTGCATGTGCAGAGGGAATGCTGCCATGAGTTGCACATGAGGAACACGTGTGTATGCCAGATGGGTGAGGAGGAGTGCTTGAAGAGGGCCTGTGGAAGAAGTGCTGGGGTGGAATATGAAATCATGTGAACTTGACTGACTTCAGTCACTACAGATCTGAACTTGGCAATTTTGCCTTGCATTTCCCTTAACAAAAACTTTTTGTGACTTGCAGGTAGCCCTTGTTTATCCCAACAATGATCCAGTCATGTTTATGGTGGCGTTTTACGGCTGTCTGCTAGCAGAAGTCATACCAGTGCCTATAGAGGTACCTCTTACCAGAAAGGTAACGTTGATGGAACATAGAGGAGTGATAGGCTGATGCGGGATGAAAACCAAGTCAGACCATCCACCTCTGATAGTGGTTCACAGCATCCAGCTGCTGCCTCAATGATTCTGTATCAACACGATGTGCAAGACCTGTTTGAACCTGCAACAGGAGTTCAAAAATGGAAAAACACATAGAGACCACATAGCCATGCTGAGCAGCTGGAAATGATTGATTCACCTAAGCATTATAGTTTATAAGGCGGCCTGTAACACTGTGCTCAGTGTTACGGGATCAGGGACTCTGCCCTCTGATCCATGGGAAGGGGATCTCATTCCCAGCAATGCTCAAGCATCAGTTGGTCTTTGGACTTTCCTGGAGGCTGAAGGTACTAAGCATTTCTGAAACCTTCCAGGAACCACCTCTTGTAAATTCTCTGCTCAAATAAGCATTTTCTTTACCCTTACCATAATTTTTATCATTTTGCTGTGTTATTGCCATTTCAAGAGCTGTCTAAAACTATAAAATTTCATAAGAGGAAACAAAGTAACAGCAGAATGGCAAACATGGCAAGAGAGGTGGTAATGAAATGGTAAGCTAGTCTGGTAATATTATGGGAGCCACAGCTTTTTTTTCTTTTTTTCTTCATTTATCCTCAATGTGACAACTGCTATAGTAACTAAATAAAAAATTTAAAGCTTCTCCCATTATTTGTTCAATCAGGTTTCTAAGTAAGCCATCTCATTTCAGTGATTTTATCATTGTGCAATAAAAATCAGTTACTGAGGGAACGAGGGCCTTATTTCAGGGTAATTATACATTTTCCCTTTTTATGCCTCATGATTTCTCTCTGAAGCGTCTGTGCTTCCATTAATGAAAATAAATGGCATATACTCGGTGCCTGAATGCTGGACATGCCGCTAAGTGAGACTTGTTTTCTGTGTATTGCACGTCCAGTTCCTTTTAGTCCTGCCAGGGCAATACTTGTCTGGGATAAGAAGGGTTCCCTTTGAGAATCACCAGATTTCTCTGCAGTTTCTCCCAAGCTATGTAATCTTTTCATTTTTGAACTTCAAAATGAGTTGAAAAGAGCAGACATGATATGCAGAAAATTAAGTAACTCTTTTGCTTTTTTTTTAATACACATAGATTTCCTTATGGACTTTTTACTGTCTGATAGTATGTCTCCATTTTCACCCAGCAAACCTATGTGTTGGCCCTGACATCTTCCAAAATGTGTTCCTGTAGAAGCTTAGGAATTGCTGCGCTCATTCCTGCCAGACAGTGGTTGTCATTTGACTTTCAGAGCCATGGGAGGCACTGGGGGTGGGAGGAAAAGGGCAAACCAACAGGAGTGTTTGCAGCAGGTCTGCAGAGCTTTGGGGTTTGTTTTCCCTGCTGTGATCCATAATGTTACCACCCAGTTACCAGGCCATTATCAAACCTTAAAATTTGGTAAGGGGAAAGTTGGCTGCTGTTTTGAAACAGAAATGATTTCTCTTCCCTCCCTTCCCCTTCCCTTAGGATGCTGGCGGTCAGCAGATCGGTTTTCTTCTGGGCAGCTGTGGGATTGCTTTGGCCCTCACCACTGAAGTCTGTCTGAAAGGGCTTCCAAAAACCCAAAACGGAGAAATTGTGCAGTTTAAAGGTTAGATAGCTATATATTCCCTTTTGATTGTACTTTTACTACAGCTGAACTGTCTGAAAGTAGTTGTCATAAGTCCAGTACATTTTGGGGACCTTATTTTTGGCAAAATGAACAAGTTTCCTGGTAACATTTCTCATAGCTGCGTGTTTTATGGATCAATCTATACCATACCATATCTCTGACAGAACTACTCTGGTGCTTTGGAAGTTACGAAAATTCCATCTTACAAATTGGGATTGTCCTCGGATTCCTTCAGTGGTGCTTGGCAGGTTCAGAACCAGTTTTATTAATGATACAACAAGCTATATTTAGAAATACTGCAGGGATCTTTCCTGAGTAGAGGAAGTGCCATGTTGCCCACTGAACTCCCTGATGAGAAATAAGATGAGCCTTCTGGCTAGTAGCTTGGTTTGGATTAGTATGTGTGCTTGCATAACTGAGCTTGGATGAACGATTGCCTCTTTTCGTACTTTTGCAGAATATCAATTCCTCACTAAATAAACTCCGCTTCAATTTTGGCTCTAGGTTGGCCCAGGCTCAAATGGGTTGTGACAGATTCGAAATATCTCTCCAAATCTCCTAAGGACTGGCAGCCCAACATCTCAGCTGCAGGAACTGAGCCAGCATACATTGAGGTGAGTACCGAATAGGAAATAGGAGTAGCCTCTGTGAGTTGAATTTAATGCTCTAATCATCAGAGGGATAATACTTTCACCTCAATGCCTTCCCAGTTTCTAGCTGCTACAACAGCCTGCTGTGAAGTTTGTTTTGTGCATCTTTGTGGCCTTATAGTAGTAATAAAACAAGCACAAATTCATTAAATTGGTGTGTCTGTCTCATATCTCTTCAGAGTTCATCTGAATAGATTTGTTACTTGAAAAATCTTTTCTATAGTGAACCTTGCTGATACTTTGCTACAAGCAAGTACTCCTTTTTTTTTTTTTCTTTTTGACTGCAATGTCAATCCTGTGCCTTAATTTCTTCCATATGAGACAACCAGAGTCACACTGACAGTTTTTTGTCTTTTGTAGTACAAGACTAGCAAAGAGGGCAGTGTGATGGGTGTGACGGTGTCTCGAATTGCCATGCTCTCTCACTGTCAAGCCTTGTCGCAGGCCTGCAACTATTCTGAAGGTAGGTGATTCCACAGAAAGGCAGCAGAACGTAGCATTAATAACAAAGCTGTTCTGGCACACTTTACTCAAGGCAACAACTTTCTTCCAGGTGAAACGATAGTGAATGTTTTGGATTTTAAGAAGGATGCAGGGCTGTGGCACGGTATTCTAACGGTGAGTTGAGCCTGTGAAGACTTTCTGAAGCATTTCTTAACTCTTTGTAATCGCAAAGTCTTGAGGACGTGGTTTTGGACCATTACCTATTAAGTCATTCATATCCCTCTCTTCAGAGAATTGCAGATCTGGCAGAAGTAGTAGCATTTCCTGCTCAATTGCTAAGCTTTACTGTAAATTCAAATGATGCTTTGAAATAATATCTGCTTTGCAGAAAGCAAAGAAGCATTCCAGGTGTGTGTGTGAATTCACATAGGAAAGAGGGCTTGATGAGGAGTGGGGGATGACTCCTGTTTCTGCTTCATGATAGATTTTGTGTTAATTTTCTTAAAAATCTTATCTCCCCTTTTCAGAATGTAATGAACAAACTGCATACTATCAGTGTGCCCTATTCAGTGATGAAAACCTGCCCACTCTCATGGGTGCAGAGAGTTCATGCCCACAAAGGTAACTATGTTTCTTCTGCAACTTAAAGCTCAGGTTTTTATGATAAATGAATGAAGGGCATTAAAATACCAAATGCATTAGAAGCCTTATTGCTCTTCAGTAGCAAAGTATTTGGGCCAAAATGCTGATTTTTATCTCTAAATATACACAAAATCCCAATGCTCTATGAATGATGGCAAACCACACATGGCTTGTTGGTGACTTCAGATCCTGTGTATTTGGAGCCAGTGCCTTTTATGACACCAGGAAAATAACTGAGCACAAAAAAGTTCCACTTGATTCCAAGCCTGTAGCCAGGATATTCAGATGGTGCTAAGGATATGCCTTGGCTCAGGGGCTGGGGAATGGCCTGTATCCCCCAGCAGGTGCTGCTGTGTGTTGGGGCCTGTCATTGCTACAAGCTCCACGAGTTGAGGTTTGCTTGCCTTAGTGAGGACAGTTGGATAGTGCCTCCATGTCAATATGGGAACGGAAAGCTCTTCTTTCTGATAACTGTGATTGTTGCCTTCGTTTGCAGCAAAAGTTGCTTTAGTGAAGTGTCGAGACTTGCACTGGGCCATGATGGCCCATCGAGACCAAAGAGATGTCAGTCTGAGTTCCCTGCGGATGCTGATTGTGACTGATGGTGCAAATCCCTGTGAGTATGTGTGTCCTGCTGCCCTGTCGGGAGAGGAGGCTCAGCTGCTTGTTGCCATAGGCGCAAATTTTGCTCCTTTTGTAGCTATTTCCAAGAAGACTACGGGTAGCTCTCTAGTAACCCAGAGCAGTGGGTTGTGGTACTTCAGCACCAGGGGAAGGGGTTTCCTATGCTTTATTGCATTTGTTTCTGGGTTATTTTACAGACTTTTTTTAAAATCAGCTCCCGTAAAGTCAGATATGTATTTTCTTCCTTTCCAGGGTCTGTTTCCTCGTGTGATGCCTTCCTGAGTTTGTTCCAGAGCCATGGGCTTAAACCAGAGGCAATTTGTCCTTGTGCCACATCTCCAGAAGCAATGACTATTGCAATACGGAGGTAATGTGTGTGTAGTATTGCAGTCTGTTTGCAAGATTAAGTGATGCTGGCCACAGTTTGTTCACACACCTATTGGTCATCGTTGACTTAAGTATATAATAAGCCCCGCTGATATTTGTTTGTGCTTGGGTGATCAAGTGGCTGTGTTATTAAGCATTTCTCCTAAGATAGGAGTGCTTTTGTTCCTGTAAGATATATGCTGACTCTTCTGGAAAGGAATCTTTACTATATCTCATGACTTAAATTTGTTATGAAAAGAGGAGGTGGTGCAATATGCATTTTCTGTTGCTGTGATGCCTTCATCGGAGTCTAAGGATACCCTGTATGTCTGCCTCACTGTTCATTTTTGTGTCCTTCAAAGGCCTGGGGTCCCTGGGGCACCTTTGCCTGGAAGAGCCATCCTGTCCATGAACGGGCTGAGTTTTGGTGTGATTCGTGTCAACACTGAAGATAAAAACTCCGCTCTCACTGTCCAAGATGTTGGCCACGTGATGCCAGGAGGTGAGAATGTGCAGGAGTGGTTAGAAGTATTAGCTCTTTTGCAAACCAAATCATAGGAGTATTCCTAACAATATGTAATTTGTCCTAGGAATGATGTGTATAGTGAAACCTGATGGACCCCCTCAGCTCTGTAAAACAGATGAGATTGGTGAAATCTGTGTTAGCTCCAGAGCAGGAGGAATGATGTATTATGGGCTGGCTGGCGTGACAAAGAATACGTTTGAGGTAGGTGTGACAGACTGCATTTTCTCTGTCTGGTTCCTATATAGAACCAATGATTGTGTAATCTTTATTATTTTTTTTTTACACACACCCATATTCCGTATCAGCTGTGTAGTGCGATTTCCCGTGCAGAATTAGTTGGGAAATACCTTTCTGTCCCTGGGTAGATCCGCTCCAGCTGCAGCAGCCCTCCCTTCTGTTGCAGGTTATCCCTGTGAACTCGGCTGGCTCTCCAGTGGGTGATGTGCCATTCGTGCGCTCTGGCTTGCTGGGCTTCGTTGGACCCGTACGTAACACAGTTTTTGAGCATGCATTGCTGTTTTCCTGTGTTAATACTAAAAGCCTGGGATAGTTAAGAGAAAAGCAACTTACACTGGCATTTGAGTGGTAATGGGTTTGCTTAAGCCAGTAAGAACCCTTCCTTTTCCAGGATGTCACCAGTACAGTGCTTTACCATGCTACTTGTTGCATTTTTTTAGATTGCTAGCTCTTTTAAAACGAAATGTAGAAGGCTTTTGTACTGCAGCTCTGCTACACGTGCTAAAGTATCTTGGCTCAGTGAGTTGCTAGAATGATTCACCTCAGTTAGTTAGTCATATATGATGTAATTCAAAGAGGAAGAAAATATGTTTTATACAAGTTCCATTGATCTAGCAATTGAAATTTTATGCAAGTAAGAGTTTAAAAATATGCTATCAAAGACATTTGAAAATCTACTTTGTATAACTTCATCACATCTTTTTATCTTTCAGGGCAGTTTGGTGTTTGTGGTTGGAAAAATGGATGGATTGCTGACAGTCAGTGGACGTAGGCACAATGCTGATGACATTGTAGCAACGGGATTGGCAGTAGAATCAATAAAAACAGTTTACAGAGGAAGGTTAGCAAAATAAACGTAGCCCTCTCCCATAAATTTCTGCACCCAATAAAATGAAATGTGATCTATAGTGTGATCTCTGTTTTCTTATCAGTAGTCGACTTGTTTGGGTTGTTCAGTCTAAAACGAGTATATTTTAGGTTTAGGCAGTAGCTGGCCTAACCTTTCCTAACACAGATCAGTTTTCCTCAATATCCTGTTAGCCTTTTTGTCAAGTCAAGTCTGTGTACTTTAGGGGAAGGAATCAGTTTACAAGATAAACCAGCCTTATGGAAAATTTAATTCTGTCTCTATAGAACTTCTAAGGCTCCATGGTAGCTAGCCACTGGCTGATGTTCTGCAGCAAGGAAGAGTTATTAATTTCCAAATAAATTAAAGGATTTGTCTTTGCTCCATGCATTTCAGGAGTTTTGCCTTTGGTCCGTTTCCTTTGCTCCTTATCCTCAAGGAGTAAAATTGGCACCTCTGCCAACATGGCTCTTTCTTTTTCCTTAGGATTGCTGTGTTCTCAGTATCTGTGTTCTACGATGAGAGGATCGTGGTGGTTGCGGAGCAGAGGCCAGATGCCTCTGAAGAGGACAGTTTTCAGTGGATGAGCCGAGTGCTGCAGGTAAGCCAGGCTGCGCAGGTGGGCGAGGTGAGTTAGTGCACATTTCTTAGTGTGTGGGCAGATCAGAGGCCATTAGCATGCCGCATGCCCCAGATGGGAAGAGCATAGGCTCATGATCCCTCTTGGCAGCAAGATATTTTTACAAGGTCACAAGCTGGTACATCCACTGTGCACAAGCTGTTCTTTTATGGCTGAAGATCCTCGGAAAATGGCTGCAGCACAGGCTCTGATGAGTGGTCAGCATTATGCTAGCGAGGTGACTGTGCAGGGAGAAACATAATTGCCTCTCAGCACTACAGAGCAGACCCAGTGTTCACTCTCAGGAATTCTGCTTTTAGTCTTGAATCGTGCTGGTGCTCAGCGTCACACTTTAAAGTTGCCCTTATCTCTGGAGATGCAATTGCAGCAGGGAGATGGTGAACAGAGAACAGTTAAAACAGCTGAAGGAGTGCAGCCCTAAGAAACCAGAATGAATATGAATGCTTGCTTTGAAAGCTTCATGCATGTATGCAACTCCTGGGAATAATGTTCAGGTTGTAAAGTGGGCACACTTGGGAGAGAAGTCAGGGAAGTACTTGGTGATCTGAATAATGTATTAGATGCCTCAATGCCAAGGAGGACAAAAAAAGGAACAGAGGGTGCTGGTTCAGAGGAGACAGATGGATAAAATCCTAAAATCAAAATTGGATGATTCATCAAGCAACTGTCTGTATTTTGAGATTTTAGTCATTAACAATTTAAAAATGAGTTTCTTATATATGGCAGGATATGGATGTATAAAGGAGAGGATGCTAACAAGCATTTAACTCTTACCACAGGGATTGCTAATGCTACACAGGTGAAATGGCATGATGGCAACTGTCTTGCTCCTCTAGCACCTTATAGATATGTAGGGAGCGAGTAACACTCGACTATCTCCAGTGGTACCAAGCAGGCAAGTGATTGTCTCTCCTTTCTCCAGGCAATTGACAGCATTCACCAAGTGGGTGTATATTGCCTTGCTCTTGTGCCAGCCAATACATTGCCAAAAACTCCGTTGGGAGGGATCCACATCTCTCAAACTAAACAGCACTTTCTGGAGGGCTCTCTGCATCCGTGCAACATCCTCATGTGCCCGCACACGTGTGTGACCAACCTGCCGAAACCCAGGCAGAAGCAACCAGGTAACTTGAGCTGCTTTTGTTTAGAGTTAGTAAACTAAAGTTCACTACTGCAGACCTACAAAGCTGCAATGCACAAATTCTGCTGAGTGTTCTGCTTGCTGGAGACCTCTGTTAAAACAATATATACAGCAGTAGCTAGCAGGTGATTTTGAAAGAATCTGTTCCTAGATGTTCCTTTGTTCTGATCCCATGTGGCTCTTCTTTATTGACAGGCGTTGGCCCTGCCTCTGTGATGGTAGGGAACCTGGTCGCTGGGAAGCGTATTGCTCAAGCTTCTGGAAGAGATCTTGGTCAAATAGAAGACAATGATTTAGTTAAAAAGGTAAATCAGTATTTGTTAGAGGTAGAGGACGCAAGAAGAGTGTACCATACAGCTGAATGTGAGGCAGCAATGTGACAGACTTAGGTCTCACCTCTGAAGTCATAGTGCTAATATTTGGTTATTGCCTCTTTATTTCAGCACCAGTTCCTGACAGAGGTCTTACAGTGGAGAGCTCAAGCAACTCCTGACCACCCACTCTTCCTGTTATTAAATGCCAAGGTACAATCGGTGTCGAGTGTTGGTGAAGGTACACAGCATATCAGTCAGCACAAATTTGAGACTTTTTTTCAGCAGCAGCCATTTCATGGTCACACGTGTTATGCCAGGCTTTGTTTAGAACATTTTTGTTTCCTTTCAAGGGAACTACTGTATGTACAGCCACCTGCCTTCAGCTGCACAAAAAAGCTGAGCGAATTGCATCAATTCTGTATGACAAAGGTCATCTCAACGCAGGAGACAATGTGGTGCTTCTGTATCCTCCTGGTAAGTCAGTTTCACTGCAGCCGTGATGGCTTAGGCACTACAAAGCTCCCTGATGAAGTGCTGACTCCAAGGAGGGCAGTCCTGATGTCCTGCAGTTGCCAAATTAGGACTTACACTTTGGCTGTAGAGTTTTTGAAGGAGCTGATTTATAACCTCTCACTTCTGGATAGGTGTCCTGAGCTCTAGAGATTTAGCAATATCCTTGTGTTGACAATAAAATCTTTAAAACCTTCAGTGCTTTCCAAAGGTCCTCTGATACGGCGTGCTCACTGCGGGGTTATTAGGAGCCTGTGACCACGCTGGTTCTACTGGAGAAGTGCATTAGTCACTGCATCAGGGACGCTTGGCTCCTGGGCTCTTCCTAAGCCTTGTTTGGCTGGGCTTACCCCGCCAGCTGGCAGATTTTCCTCCAGGGAAAGCGTGTAGTTTGCTGCAGGAAATGGCAGGGTGACTTGCAGCAGCGGCTGGTGCCACCCCCGTTAGCTGTGTGGGCAGGAGGCGGGTGGTTGCCTGTTCTGCAGCGGTGCAGGCTGCAGCGCTGCTGCGCACTGCAGGCCCCAGCTCCCAGCGCCCGCTGTGCAGAACAGGCGTTTCAGTGGCTGCTGCCAGGCACGCCTGCCCTGTCCTGACTCACTTTTGGGATGTTCTTTCCCTGTGAGATGGTTCTCCTTGTGGTCAGCTGCTTTCCCAGTCCCGTTTCAGGCTTTCGCAGCTGCCTTGCCCTGCTGCCTTCAGTGTTTGGACTGCTTGTGCTGCACATCTGTGCGTGGCAGCGCCTGTTCTGTGTCCCTTCTTCTAACCAGTGCCTGGAGTGAAAATCCGCAGGGGAAAGGCTGGTGTCGCTGGGGTGTCTGTCCACCAGCGTCCTACACTACAGCCTCTCGTGTCCTTGCAGGCATTGAGCTAATCAGCGCATTCTATGGCTGTTTGTATGCGGGCTGCATCCCTGTGACCGTGAGACCACCTCATGCTCAGAGCCTCACTGCTACCCTGCCCACAGTGCGAATGATCGTGGAAGTGAGTAACGGGGCTGCAGCCCAGAGCAGGGCCCTAGGAGCTGTGTGCCCGTGGGGATCCTTCTCCCCACGGGATCCTGCATTCCTTATTTGTCTGCTTTGCTGCACTTGGAATTTTGGTGCAGACTGAGTAGAGAGCTGGGGTGTTGGAAAAGCCAAAGAAATTAACGCTGGGGGAAGCTGGCTATGGGTGGTAAAATACCAGCTGGATATCAGGCCGTGCAAGTACAGTGCCTCTGGGACATGCTCCTGTCTCTTTTGTCTTTCTTTTTATTTTTTTTCCTGTTTTTTGAGAAAGAGTTTTGTCTTTTTAGGTCAGCAAAGCTGCATGTATTCTCACAACACAGACCTTAATGAGACTACTGAAATCCAGAGAGGCAGCTGCTGCTGTAGATGTGAAAACTTGGCCAACCATCATTGACACAGGTGCAGTTCACGGACTTAAAAAAAATTGTTTGAAGTGCTGCGTTGGGCTTACCATCAATTTCCAAAGGGGGAGAACCATGGCTCCTATTTCAGATGCTAACTGGATGGTTCTTTAAAAAAAAAAGCTTGCATATTAGAAGAAACATCCAAAATATAAGCCAGGCACTCCCTTATTTGTTCCCATCTCTTTTGCATTTGGTGTTCAGTTTACACACACAAGAGAAGAAGTCTTTTCTCTATTTTTCTTAAAATAAATAATTCTCCACATGAGGACTTTGCCAAAGGCCTTCTCCTGTGCTAGTGGCTCTTCTGGAAAGAGTTACAAGAAGGCTTTATGGTCCAGCTTGCCCTTTTTGAACGTTTTCTTCTCCTTTCAAGTACCAGTTCATTAGCTCTTAACTAACCTCATTTGCTCCTTTCTTGCACAGATGACTTGCCCAGGAAGCGACTGTCTCAAGTCTACAAACCACCTACGCCTGAAATGTTAGCGTATCTAGATTTTAGTGTTTCCACAACAGGCATGCTTACAGGAGTAAAGGTACAGTAAAATGGCATTAGAAGATGGGCATTTGGTGTCTTGTCTTTGGCTTGTATTTCAATCCATCTCTTGCCTCTACCATCACCAAAACTGGCTTTTGTTTTTTGAGCAAAGAATGTGGTTTTCTTCCAATAAAACTACGGATCTGCTACATGCAGTCCCACTAAGAACTAGTTCTGTCATATAAGATAAGGGGGAAAAAAAAACTAGTGTATGGAGCAGAGCTATCAAGAGTGTTTCTGTGTGTCCCGCTGCAGATGTCCCATGCTGCCGTGAGCGGCCTTTGCAGGGCGATTAAGCTGCAGTGTGAGCTCTACTCCTCCCGACAGATTGCGATTTGCCTTGATCCCTACTGTGGACTTGGGTTTGTGCTGTGGTGCCTTTGCAGGTAGGACTTGCTATGCGGAAGGAAAAAAAAAAGTCATGATTAGGTTTGGGTTTTAAATAGGAAATATCAATCTGTGTCCTTATCTGATGTAATTGCAGACACATGTATTGAAACTACCAAAATGACTAATTTACCATTAAGTGAAGGATTTGCCTTTAAGCTGACAATAAAATGTTGCTTTTTCCTGTAGATTAGCAAAATATTATCCTGTCTTGATCATGCATATTTGTGCTGCCAAATATTACTGGCTCTGGAATGTTTCTCTTGTCTGTCTTTTTTGATTATATGTTGCAGTAGGGAGGTTTTCTTTCTTTCAACTGTATGGCTGATCCAGTTCTCTTCCTCCTGTCTGACTCTGTGTGTGTGCAGATTATTATTCTGGTACAATAAATTAGTAACAACAGCTACTACAGATACAAAGATGGCCATTGGGTTTGTTTCAGAGTCCCACAGTCTCCTTTTGATCTAGCTGGAATCTAACATGAAAATAAAATAAATATTAATTTAAAGATAATTCCGTGTTCTGCTCTTGGTTTTTCACAGTGTGTATTCTGGTCACCAGTCGATCTTAATTCCTCCTATGGAGCTGGAATCCAATCTTTTCCTCTGGTTATCTACTGTCAGCCAGTATAAAATAAGGGACACTTTCTGTTCCTATTCAGTCATGGAACTGTGCACAAAGGGACTTGGAAACCAAGTTGAAATGTTGAAGGTAAGAAACACTTCCTGAATCTTACACTGCATTCATGAAACTGTTGTGCTAAAGGAAATGCTGTGATTGTCAAGCACAAAGGTTGTGATGGTGCAGAAGTTCCTGACCCACAGCCTGCTCGAAAAGGAAAAGCAACAAAAAATGCTGTGGCTCCAGGAAATTAAAGAGATTAAAGCGGAGTGAAGTATGTTGCAGTGCAGGCAGCGCTTCCTCAGTGGTGTTGCCAGTGAGTGTCAGAGACTGCTGGGCAAACCCTGAAGAGATGATGCCAGCAGCAGATTGCTATGCAGAAAATTGCTTATGTAACAGTCTGCAGTGAAGGCTCAGACCAGCCCATGATGTAAAACACACGTTAGGCAATCTGCTAAGTCAAGGTGTTTCCTCCTGGGAGAAAAGAGGAAAGAAATTAGCTACTTCAGAGGCTTGAGGTGGCTTTTCGCCTGGATTTTACTGCAGAAATAAGTTGTGTCTTTCATCTAAACAGTCAGAGATGAGTTTGGTTTTACTGTTGAGCACAGTCTCGTGCCTGCTGTGGATGTGTCTCCAGTTAAACGGAGCAGTGGTGACAACTGGCTGGTGCTGCTCAGTGACTCCGGATCATGTGCAGAACTGAGAGGAGGAAATGGTTTCTGGCCTGACTTCTGTTGAGGATTCAGTGTGATCCTAGCAAATCACATTCTTCTCACTCAGTTTTGTTTTCATGCATGCAAATTGGCAATAAGAAATGTAACCTTAGCTAAAAGGTGCCTCAGAAGCACATGGTGCTGTGTCCTCTGGCACAAGAAGGAGCCGGATTGATGATTCCATTGGTCTAACTATTCCCAGGCTCTGGTCGGACACATTTTATTTATTGCAAAAAATGGAAGCTCAAAAGAAGAAATACAATACAAACACGGTGCCCTGCATTTTTAGAGTAATTTCTTTCAGCTTCAGGGGGTGGGAAGCAAATGTCACTTGTAAGGAGGTGTTATCAGCAGCTTCGGTCCTTTGCACTCGCTTGTGTCTGCGCTCTCCTCTGCAGGCACGTGGCATTAATCTGTCTTGCGTCCGGACCTGTGTGGTGGTTGCAGAGGAACGGCCGCGGGTTTCTCTGACTCACTCCTTCTCCAAACTCTTCAAAGACATTGGCTTGTCAGCTCGTGCTGTGAGCACCACCTTTGGATCCAGAGTGAACGTCGCTATCTGCTTGCAGGTAACGCGAGCACTCGTCTTGTTAGGCCACTAGATTCAGGTTTCCTTGTTTTCTGCCTCGCAGACTCCCTAATCTGCACATGCTTGTGTGTCATTAGCTTAGCCCCGTGTCTGCTCTGTGGAGACAGCTGGCACGAGATTTAAGCAGCTTCTCTTGTCAACTGCCAGATTACATCGCAGACACTCAGAGCAACTGAAACATGGCATTAGGGAACTGTGTATTTCCATACAAACAACAGTTCTTGTTGCCCCGGGGCTGGGAGCTGGAAGTGCTTGGGCTGTGGATGGGTAAAGCCCCTCTCGGGGTGCATCCCACGCTCGGGTTATGCCCCATGCAGGGAGCATCTGCCTGTGGTTGCCTTCGGTGCAGCTGCTGGGGGATAAACGTGGATGTGAATCCCACAGTCCATATAGTGCCCGGAAATGTTTGCAGCTGGGGCAGAGGTTACCCGCTTAGGGAGATCAATAAAACATATAAAATATTTCTTTAACGTTAACCCCTTAGGGAACATCTGGGCCTGATCCCACGACGGTGTATGTAGATCTGAAATCCTTGAGACATGACAGGTACAGTAAGCTAATTAAACTTGTTAATGATCCGCCTTCATTAACATTGCAACACTACTGAGCTCTCGCCCCTTCTCAGTAGACTTCAGCTCACTGCTTTTCCTCTCAATGTTTTCTTTACCTTCAGAGTACGCTTAGTGGAAAGGGGAGCTCCACAAAGTCTGCTGCTTTCGGAATCCGGGAAGGTAATGCCGTGTTTTTCCCTAGCTGCGTGGTGTTCCGCACGGCACCGTGCAGCTCCTCATGTCCTTCCGAATGTTGTAGATTTGTAGCTGGGAAAAGCAGCTGTTTTGAATCAGTGCTGCGGCTTGGGAAGAGGTGATTGTTGGCTACAGTGCTCTGGAAAGCTGGTTTGGTGATGAAGGATCTGTTGATATTAGAGCATGTTTACTAAAACAATTTGGAGGATTAATTCTGTTTTGATAGTAAATGAACTGTACCAGAATACTTAAATTAGTGTCTGCTGCAGTTTTGAAATATGCATACACTGGGGGTTTACTGCAGTCCTTACTCCTTTCTTTAAATAGACTAGAAAAAGATACAGTTTGGGCAGATTTTAATATGGAATTCTGCAAGTAACAATGCGCCAATATTTTTTGACCCTAGAATTTCTTGCCTATGTGGATCCTGATTCATTAGTTTCTGTTATGCTACTTCAGGGTTCCTGTTCTGCTTTGTTTTACACATGTTGTAACTTGCACAGGTGAAAATCATGCCATACAAATCGGGAGGTAAATGAACAACTTACGCAATAACTAAAATTCAGAAGATAACTCATACATTGCTTACATCTTCCTTCTTGTGGTCTTTAGATTTTACCCGGAGTCAAAGTAGTCATTGTTAATCCTGAGACAAAAGGGCCTCTCGGAGATTCTCACCTTGGGGAGGCAAGTACAAGTTTTACTATTTGGGCAGCTTTTCCTTTGTTTGGTGCTTGAGCTACATTCTGTCTTTTTGATTACATAAGTTGCTGGGTGACAGTTTGTGAGTGGTAATGCTTGTATACTGTTATAACTTGAATTATCACTGGAATGTTCAGAAATTGGGGATGTTATTTTAGTGTCAAGCTTAAAGAAGGAGAAAGCCTGGCTAAAAGAAAGGCTTGTTCTACTCCAAGTCTTGCATAACTGGCTTCCAAAGAATCTCATTTGCATCTTGCTCTTACTGCGATTACGTGCCAGTATATTTGCCCTGTGTTGATAGATTATTATAAATGGTTGCAAACTGCATGTAATAAAAATCCATAGTTCATTTACTCAATTCATTCTCCGCTTACAGTTATTAAATCTGCCAGATGCATTTTTGAGATTCTGTAGGATTTTTGGTGGTTTGAGCTAAATGTAGATTTAGGGGATGGGGAGGCAAGAAAATATTAAATAAAAAGACAACCTCCTATTAGAGTTTGCTCTCTGCTTCCTTCCAACACTGCCAAGACGCTGCGTTTTCCCAGCCCATGGACCTGACTGTTTTCCCCTTCCTGTGCAGATCTGGGTGAACAGTCCACACACAGCCAGCGGCTACTACACCATCTACGACAACGAAACCCTCCAGGCCGATCACTTCAACACTCGGCTGAGCTTTGGGGACGCAGCTCAGACGCTCTGGGCTCGAACCGGCTACCTGGGCTTTGTCCGTCGCACGGAGCTTACGGCTGCCAGCGGAGGTACGGCACAAATCAGGCTTGGTCTTTCACACGAAGAGCATTTTCCTGCGCTGTGCAGAGAACAAATCCTGATCTGTGTGTCTGAATACAAGAAACGCTTTGTTTTACTTACAGAATGATTTTTGCGTGCCATTTTCTGCTCTATAGCATGCATCCATTTCATTTTTCATTTCTCCTTTCCAGAGCGTCACGATGCACTGTATGTTGTTGGGGCACTGGATGAAACCTTGGAACTGCGAGGGCTGCGTTACCATCCCATTGATATCGAGACATCTGTGTCTCGGACGCACAGGAGCATTGCTGAATGGTAAAACGGGGAGAGCTGAATCCATCCCAACTTAGCGGAATGCAGAAATGTGCCTGCAAAGAGGCAGGATTTAATAGAGCAAGATAAGGCAAAGGCCTTTGTTGTTGTGACTATCAGCAGAGCATCTCGCCTTCCGTGCATCCCCTTTGTAGAAGGGGTAACACTGGGCTCCCTGACTCCTATTTCTGCACACTTTCTCAGGAGCATTAATTCAAGGTAGAGGCTTCCTGCTTTGTTGTGTGAAGAACCGCTGATCCGTGAGTGAGTGGAAGCAGCGCCTGGTTT
Source organism: Tinamus guttatus (assembly GCF_059628265.1). NCBI lineage: Eukaryota > Metazoa > Chordata > Aves > Tinamiformes > Tinamidae > Tinamus > Tinamus guttatus. The sequence continues at coordinate 173,490 of NW_028288630.1, forward strand.
GTGTCCCACCAAGCAGTACTGACTGTTGGGACTGATCTTGGCGCTTCAGGGTTGTGACTTCTCCAGTGGCACCGCCTGGAAATGGAGCCCAGGGAGGTGGCAACTCCCTGTCAGCCTTGAGGAAAGATAAACTTTGGATCTTTATCTGTGCAAATAACTTGCTTTGTTTTTCTTTTTGACTTCTAGTGCTGTATTCACCTGGACCAACTTGCTCGTGGTGGTTGTGGAGCTGTGCGGCTGTGAGCAGGAAGCCCTGGATTTAGTTCCTCTGGTTACAAACGTGGTCCTGGAAGAACACTATCTAATTGTGGGAGTGGTGGTGGTAGTGGACCCGGGAGTCATTCCTATCAATTCCAGAGGAGAGAAGCAACGAATGCATCTCCGTGACAGTTTCCTAGCAGATCAGTTAGACCCCATATACGTAGCCTATAACATGTAACGTGTACGGAGGGGTCAAACGACGTTCAGAAACTTGGCGGGACCACCACGAAACAGAGGTGTCTAGAGAGCGAAGCTGGTGAACATTACTAATACTTGACATAACGTTTGAGATTGCTGCCACATTCCTTTCATCTCATCCCGTGGTATTAAGATCCATTAATTGCCAAGGGACAAAAGGAAATGTGGTAGGCAATGGAAAACATTTGTAACAGTTTACTGAAATATTAGCTTTATAGCAAATGCAAAGTTGACAAACGTGTGAGCTACAAAACTCCTAAGGCCTTTACAGTAGTGTTACTTTTTTCATCTGTTGTACATATTTGTATTTTTATCTAATACTGTTCTAGGATTCTATAAGGTGAGGGTTTATTTAGTTAAGATAATAAACTATTAAGAGGAGGGTCATCAGAGTTCCGCAGTTCCCTACTATATAATGTACTTTGCATCTGTACTGTAGCTGTTGTTCCATGGGATCACACAACTTATTCAAAATTGTGCCACGACCAAATCAATAACTTACGGAATCTAAGAGTTACTTATTCATATAGATATTTCTTGAATTAAAAAGCCTATATTTTAAATATGTAAATATTATTATACATAATTCACTTAGATAGAAAATTGACTTGGATAATGATGACAGCTGAAGGTAGAAATTTTTAAGGACAGTAACTTTTGTGGTCCTTAGCATAATTGCATTTGGTTAGACAACTAATGTGAGATCCACAAATCTTGCACAAGTTTTCTTAATTCAGTATGTAGTCTTTTGTTTCTGGCCAGAAGTGTGTCATAGCCTGTAGAAACCTGTTCTTTTTAAGGCACATCTTTGTAAATGAGTCTGAAATGTTGAAATGGTAACAGGAAATATGGTAGAGATTGCAATGCAAGCGCATAACTGAAATGGTGCATCTGGGTGACAGCCCCTTCGTGCCACCTTGTATTTAAAAGGGAGAGAAAAATCCCCCAGGTTTGCACACAGTTTAATTCACTTTTTGTGTGCAATTCAGTCATTAGTTTATGGGAGAAATATGGTAGGGGGACTTTAGTGACAGCTGGGAGACAACCCAGACGACTTGGAAACATTCATTAGAAAAAACATATTTCCTGGTTTTGGGTTGAATGCAATTTTTCCTTACAGCAGGGGGCACAGAAATGAGACAGACAGAGCAATCCTAGCAAATACGTGTTAAATAACTTCAGGAAAACGGAGATGTTGGCATTCCAAATACTGTGTCAGTTTTCACATTAATAAATGTAAAGAAGCAGAACCCTTAGTCTAAGTACAAGCCATGCTGTGAGAAGCTGTTTCACAGTGGGTTGAGGGAGAGATAATGTTTCAGCTTTGAGTGAGAGTTACATCTCTTTTCTCTAATACTTAATAATGTTTTAAGAACAACTAGATTTGTAAAGATATTAAGAAAATAAGATTTTGAAAGCAATGAAAGCTGATACTGGATACTGCTACAGGTTTTTTGGAGTCAAACATGGTATATAGTGTAAATAAATTTGTTATTAAAACGTTCTACATTACCTCATTCAAAGTTTGTAGGCAGTTTTTAAAAGGTTTATAGCATAAACTCTGAAGAGCCTGTGGCAGTTACCGGAGCAGTGCCCAATGTATCTGTCAGCCAGTCCCAGTTTTGTACTTGAAAACTCCTCATCTGTTGTTAGCTCTTCTCTGAGGGCAGGAGTGTTAGTCCTGAATGGTATTTTAAAAGATATTTTGTGGGGGGAAATAGGTTTAGAACCTGCCAGCGATGATGGCAAGGGGGAAGTTCCTGCAGACGCCGCTGCTGACACCGCGTTTCTGAGCGCTGCGGCTGCCGCGGGGCTGCGCACGGCAGCTCCGCGGTGGAAGGACACGATCTGGGCTCGTGCGTGCGCCCCGAAATGCCCGTGTGCGACGTCTTGATGTCCTGAGCGTTGCCAGGCCGGCCACAAACTGAGGAGGTGCCAGGTGTAACTGTGACTAATCCCGGTACTGGAACCTGGGGAGCGGGGAGCACCAAACCCCTCTCCCTCGCAGCCAGCTAGGTGAGAAATCCCCCTGTTGTTACAAACCACTTTCTGTTGCTTTATTTTTTCTTGCACTGCAAAACAACTTGCAGTTCAGCTTCACTTCATTGTTGCACATTTCAGAAAAGAGTCTTAACTTTTGTCTTACTTAAATTAATGCTTTTAGCTCAATTGCTTCAGCAATTTAAAGTTCTTATCCATTTAAATGGGTTTTAAGTACAATTATAGGCTTATCTTTTTTTTTTCTTGCTGCTTTTTCAGAAATAAAATAAATGCTTAAATTAATTTGATCAAAGATATCCAAAATGTGGCGGAATGACTTTCCAAAACGGCATTTTTTGAATGACAAATGGCTTTGTTGTTGTTGTTGTTGTTGTTTGTATGACTAGAAATCAATATTTTGCTATGGTTTTTTTTTTTTTTTTGGTCTTTTAAGCTTAGTTTGTGACTTAATCTTACCCTATTACACTTCTCTGTCAGAGAACTGTTGTTTACAGCGCTCCCATTATAAGGACGTAACATTCTGCTCCTGGTGCCAGTACGGGGCGTGCAGCAGCCGGCCAGTTCGGATTTTAGGGAACGCTTCTGTCCGTGTTTTTGTTGTTTTTTTTTTCTCCAGGAAACACAGAGCTGTGAGCCTGGAGCTCCCGAGTTTTGGCTCCAGCTCTGCCCGTGAGCTCCGCTGTCACCAGGCTCCGCTGGGCCCCGTGTCTGCGCGTGGGGCAGCGCCTGCTCCTTGCTCTGCCGGTCCCTCGGCACCACGTGCCTGGGGTGGCTGCTGCCCTCGGGGACAGGCCGCTCCTCTGTGGAGCCCCATGTGCCGCGTGTTGACCCCCACGCGGGTGACGCAGGGGACGGCCGGCGCCAGGAGCCCGGCACGAAGCTGGGGGCCGGGAGCGGCGCGAGGCCCTCGGGCAGCCGCGTTGGAGGGCGCCCGGCGGGGCCGGGGGCAGCCACCCCGTCAGAGAGGGGGGTTGGTGCGTCACGACGCTCCCCGCTCGTCCTCGATGTGAATTTGCAGCTTCAGGTACTTCCAAGCCCAGTTTTGTCCACGCTGGCACCGCGTTTCTCACCCAAAGCGATGCAATTCAGATGTGTCAAACCAGCTGTCCCCAAAATAACTTGGCTAAGGTAAATTTAAGCCCTAAACACAACTTTTTTTTTTTAATTTCTGCCAACCTCTTCTGCCATTGTCAGTTCCAGACTACAGCATCATGTAATTATGTATAAAGTTTTTATTTATTTGAAGTTAGACTAGATGTTTTTAAATTTTAACACCTGGCTGGACAGTGTTCCATTAACGCATTGATTGTGTTTCCTTTGTCTTGTGTTAATAAATATTGATGCTCGATTGCTCCCCTGGCTCTTCTGCTCTTTCCTGAAGGGTTTTTGGTGGTTGTTTTCTCAAAGCAGCCCTGGGGGGTTGGGGGAATTTGCGGTTTTGCAGCTTTTTGCATCTCTTTTGCAGAGATGAGGAGCTTTGGGGAAAGCAGAACCAATAGTGACGGCTTTAACGGAAATAACTTAAACATTATTTTAACATGTTCTGACAGCGGGCGCGGAGGAAACAACCAAAAAGCCGCTTTTTAGGGCAAAAATGGGTCGCACTGAGGGCAGCAGGGTATGGGACTAATGGCGGCACTTCCGGCTCGTGCGGCCGCTCTGGCCTTGCAGCTCTATGATGCGCAGCCTCCCCCGGCGCTGGGAGGCGGTGCCACGAGCGGCCGCTTTAGCCCGGGCCTCCGCGCACTCTATGCCGCCGGAAGCGCCATGGCGGGGGATTTCTAGGCGAGGCCTCCGGGGAGGCTCTATGGTCGCGCCCGCCCCCCGCGCGCCCCGGCCGCGCTGACGGTGCCGGCGGCGCCGCTTGGCCGAGGCGGCCGCGGAGCCCGGAGGCCGCTCAGGTAAGAGCGGGGGCGCCGCGAACGCGGGGGCCGCGGCCGCTCCTGCCCTCCCCGCGGGCCCGGCCTGGCCGCTCCCCTCCTTCCCTCAGGCCGCGCCGCCGCCCTGGGCCGCGGGGGGCGCCCGGGCCGGGCGCGGGGCTCGTCCCGCCGCCGCCCTTTGTGCGGCCCGGCCGCCTCGGGGCCTCCCCGCGCCGGGGATGGCGCCCGCCGCCAGCTGCGCCCGCTCTGCCCTTCCTCACGGCAGGGCCGAGCGCGCCCGCGGCGCCCGGGCCGCTGACCCGGCAATCGCGCCCGCCCCGCGGAGCCGCCCCCGGCGCCATCCCCGGCCCCCGGGCGGGAAGCGGCTCCTGCCTCTCCCGGGCGGCTCCGCGGGATGCGGGGCCTTCGCCCCGGCCTCGGCGTCCCGCACAGAGCCCTCCCCGTTTCTGCGGGAAAATCGAGCGCTGGCACCTCCTTGTGCAGGAGGAAGCTTTCCCCAAGTGCACAAGCTGCAGGCAAAGTCCGTAGGGATTTGGCTGCCGTCGCTCGGGAAGGTGGCCTGGCTTGAAACCTTAAGGAATCCCGACTTTCACTGGGTTACTGGAACGTAATTCCACAAAATGCTTTAAATTACTTTCCGCCCTTTATGCGCTTCAGTATTTCTGCTGTCCTCACTCAGCATTGGAGTCTACAACTCTGTGCTGTTCTTTAATTCCTGTCTCTGTGAAGTCTTTAAAAAATCTATTGTCTCCTAAAATATTTCCATAGGGAAGCGTCGGTGGGGCTGCTCCTCTGGGAGATGCAGAAGGGCCAAACGCAACCTCCCCGCTCCCCTTGCAGCAGAGGGCCCGGTGCTTTGCCCTGACAAGCTGCTTCGCTCTTTCCTTAGCTCATTTGTTGTCTCCTAATGGTATTTTGAAGTTTCATCTGAGCTTAGGAACGAGATATTTTAGCTGTTGTACGAGCATTTACCTGGAAGGAGTCGCTGTTCCAGGGAACTTGTGTCCTAAATTGCCAAAAGCAGAAGAGCGGCGACAGGAAAGTAGTCGAACGTTTACGGACGGGGCACTGAAATAGTGATTCAAATGAAAAGCCTGAGAAAACAGTCACTGCGCAAGCACGTGCATCAGCAATCTCCTTAGACTGTTGGCCTGTTTTTCATCGCGCTTATCAATGTAGGGGTTTTTCTGATTGTCTGTTCTTTAACTGCTTTTCTTTTGCAGTCATTTGTGGTTTTCTTAGCGGTCCTTGTGCGGTGCTTCAACGTGGCGTGAGGGCGAGCAGCAGACCGATAAATGAAACTTGTGCACGGCGAAGTGCAGGCTTCTGTTTTGGCCTAGAATGAAGGGAATTTGAGAGTCAAACTCGCTTGTAGGCAGGCGCGAGCGTCTCCAGCCCTCCTCCGAGTTGCGGAGTCCTTCGGAGAGAGCGTGTTCCGCGCCCGCTCGGATCGGAGCTGCCTCTCGTGGAGGCGGCCGTATCCTGGTGAGGGCGCCGCGGGGTGGAGGCTCCTCCGCCGCGGAGCCTCCTTGGTGCGCGGCGACGCCGGCTGCAGCTGCACATGCGTCCGGAGGCGGCTTTGCCGGTGCTGTCCGAAGGTGCCGGTGTAAAACGCCGGCATGTTCCCGTCGTCGGTGCTACTTTGAGAACTTTCAGGTTGAGGTTTTGGGTTGGAACTGCCTTCCCGAAAACTGTGGCCACAGAAATCACCATGTTGGGGGCTGCGACAGAGCATCCCCATGGAAAGGTCTCGTTTCTTCAGCTCAGCAGGTTGCTCTAGCAGGAGGAGACACATGGGATCCTCCAGTGGGACCGTGGTGCGCGGCTGAGGAGCAGCTGAGCCTTCTTACCCGAGGGGATATAGGTGCAATATGAGCTTGTTAAGATGCCTTTTAAAATCAGTTTTTAACATGAAAATTGATTGATAAATGTTGGGTGAAGCTTTAGTTAAATACAATGGAGCGAGTAGAGGCGAGGTGAGCTAGAAAGGCACGTTCGTCTCTGGAAACGTGTCTGCACGGGGGCTTCACGCTGGGTGGAGGATGCTCAGCGGAGCCTCTCTGCCCTCTTCCCCATTGGTTTATTTGGGCTGTTCAATCTCTACCTGTCACTTTTGTTGTTTATTGCAGTTGGGTTTGCCGCTGTTGTGACAAGAAGACAGAGAAAAACTGTAAGAGAGGCAGGGAGAAACAGAGACTGTGGTTTAGCACTACAGAGATGAACTGGGTATTTCTGCAGCACTGGAAATTTCTTTTAATTTTTGCTGTTGACTGGATTTCAGTTTGACCATGCCCTGCTTACTTTTGCCACTCCGTATAGCTCCATTTGGACAGCTACAAAATGTGCATTTTCCTTTATGAAGAAAAAACAAAAATAAAATCGGAGGATGCACAAAGTTGACTCCCTTGCCATCAATACTTGTCATCAATTCTGCGTTTCGTTTTTATGCTCAATTATGATTCTGCTTAAATGACTGCAGTCAAACAGAAAAGGGAGGGCTCTGGGAGCCGGCGGCTCCGTCGCGTTGCAGCGGGACCCGGCGCCTCTGATTCATCCGCGGGGGCTGCCGGGGCCGGCGCTCGCGGAGGAGCCGCGCGGAGCTGCCGGGTCTCTTGGCAGGCGCCACCGGGCCCATGTCCATGAGCCGCAGGTTTCCAGGCGCGGGGAAGGGCCAAGATGCTGCCAGGGACCTTTCGGCCCCAAACGGAGCCTCCCTTTTCCCGCTCCCACTCGGATGACCGGCTGCGCGCCGCCAGCACCGCGAGCGCAGGGGGACGCTGCGCACCCATTCCCGGGCGCTCCGGGGAGCCCGCGGGATCCCCGCGCGCGGGAAGGCGCAGGGGCCTCCTCTCGTGCGCGCCGGCTCGTTACCCTCTCTGTGCACGGCGAGAGCTGTGGTTTATCTCAGTAGGGAAAAATCAATGACTCACATTTCCACAGAAAGAAATGTAATTTCCAGTCTCATAGCAACTGTCCTTTCAACAGTTTTAAACCTTCTGTGACAAAATGTTTAACACTCGCTGATCATCTCTTAATGCTCCAGGCTGGTCCGCCCACTCACCGCACCTAAAAGCTCGCGGTTTTGCATCTCTCTAAATCCCCCTTTTTGGGGAGGGGAAGGCTGTCAAGTAGTGCTGAGCAGTTAAATATAAATGCTGGAACTGAGAGAAATGACTTTAACATGGAGATGCCGGCATTTCTGCAGGGCTTACAGGATGTTATTTGTCTTTCCAGCCTGTGTTCTCCATACTTTGATTTTTTTTTTTAGAAGGACGAAGCACTAAGTAAAAATGTTCAAATCAGGCTAAAAGAATTAGGTGCCTCTGTTAAATACAAGGGCGATTTGGGTGCTGGTCTCCTGTTCAAATTGGCCAGCGGCTGAATTAACCTGTTGCGTCTCTTGCAGCTGATTATGGAAGAGGTGCCCAAGAGCAGCAGCACGGGCGCAGCGGCGGCTCCGCAAGCACCAGCTGTACAAGGTACAACACTACAGGCAGCTCAGCTCTCTCATATTGCTCAACAGGTAAAGCCTGGGCCAAATCTCAGCAAACATTTCAGGGAGCTAAGAGCCATTCTTATGGGCAAACCATGTTAATTCTGGCGTTTTAAAAACGCACAGAGAAGAACCAGCAAAGAAGGCTGAGAAGAGCAAGCTTCTCGTGATGGACAACACAAAATTAATGGCTTTGCTTGGGTTCAAAAGGACCGCAGATGAATTCAGTGCTGGTGCAATGCAAAAATGCAGCTCACTGGTTTTGTTCGATTGTGCATCCTTTGTGACAGTTAGCTCTGCTGCCCAGAAATGAATCGAGGACCTGGTTTTTATTTTTTGAGAAAAACTATTTACAGCTCCTTTTGTAAGCTGTGGCAATCCTGGATGCTAAGCACCATGGAAACACTTGGGTTTTAGCCCAGCATTAATGTGTTTAATGTGATAAATCATACGAAGCTGGAAATCTGACACACTTTTCAAGAGGTGACATCACTTGCAAAGCTTTAACCTCATTTTCTCCTGATGAAAATTTCTGCTTCCAAAAGAGCATGTTTTTCTAGAAAAGTCTGTGCTCTCAGCGCTGCAAAACGATGACGTTTAACAGCTCGTCCAGTGTTTACTGTATGGAAGCGATTTAGATTCTGAAGCAAAATCTAGATAACCACGTGAAACAAAGACCGGATAGGGTATCAGCAAGCATCCTGTTGTTTGTTTACAAACTATTTTTTCTGATCTGTTTTTATATAAGGTTGCCAATGCGACTTAATACTATGCTGTGTCACAGACAGCTAACAGTAATAATTCTTGTTTTTTTTTTAGGCCCATATTCCAGCTACAATGTTAATTGAAATTGATAGTTTTATAGCACTATGGAGCAGATGCCTTAACTTTTATTGGGAAAAATCTGCTCTTAGTTCTCCTTTGCTGTCGGAGCTCCTTTGTTTCCGTTGTGGCCTGGCATCTTCCACACAACCCCTGTGCCGCAACGCGCTTCGCTCAGCCTTTGTCCTACGAACTTCTGAATTCTTCTCTGTGGAGCCTTTGAACCACATTCCTACCCTGGTTGCTTAAAAAGAAGTCCAGTAACATCATACACCCATCACGCTGCCTTCTGCACTAATTTACTGGGGTCAGTCTGATCTAGCTTAGACCTGTTGGGACTTCTTATGTTTTTTTTCAGTGCCTTAAATTCCTACTAACATTACAGGGATCTGAGACAGCTTAGCTCTTCAGGCACTTATATTTCTGCTTATTTAAGTATAAAATACTCTTAAATGGAATCAAAACTTGAAAAATAAACTGTCACAAAGGTGGGGCTTTATCTGTGTATATTTATGCAGTATATGGAAGCAGTCATTCTCAGTGCAGGTCTCGGTGTTGGGATTCTGCACAAATCTGCTTTATTATGGCTCATGCAGAAAGGAATGTGTGTAAGTTGAAGTGTTTTCATCTTCCACACATACTGCTACGTTTGATTTTTCTCCCTAACCTGAGGCAAGTAAGTGGCTTCCACCTAGACATATACAGATACATGCTGAAAAAATATGTTATCTTTAAAAGGTACCACCTTTGGCTTGATTAGACCTCAGAGAAGCTGCTGCTAATGCACATTCTCCATCGGTCTTCACGCATGCACCCCCATTTTCCGAGTGCTGTGGAAGCCCTGCTACTGCTCATCGCCCTGTGCTCTGTTGCAGATGTCGCTGCGAGGTCCTGCTCCGCTGACAGTTGTGCAGCTGCCTGGAGAACAAGTCCAGGTCCAGGGAGTCATTCAGACAGCTCAGTCCTCCTCTGTAATCCACTCACCCCAGGTGCAAACAGTGCAGGTAACCACAGAGCTTCTGTTAAATTACCAAGCATCTTGTTTTATGGACATGAAAAGACTTGCAAAGACCTGTTGAGCTAATTCTGCCCGCGTTCAGCCTACCTGGCCCTGCTGTGAGAGAACTCTGTCCATCGTTCTTATTTAACAAGCATTTATGCTTAAAACTATTTGTAGTGTTAAAGTTGCTTTTAGAGTTGAAATGAAACTAGTGGACCTTAGCCTCCTTTTAAAAAGCATAAACCCTCTTTGTTACCCAATTAAAGGGAGTATCAGAATAATTCAGTGAAGAAAGTGTGTTTGGAAAAGTTGGACCTAAATGATGGTGAATAAACTGTTGATTACTCACCTAGCGAATGCTGAAATTCCACTTCTGTGGTACCTGGGCGTTCTGCCTGTGCGTCTCTTACTCACTTTCCCTGTGATTTTTGCACAAGCCACTTCAGAGAGGCGCCTCGGGGGGGTTACGCTCAGGCTGTTCCTGGTCCGGTTCGGTTCTTGGCTTAGAGAGCCCGCCGGGCAGCAGGACATTGAAGTTACACTGTGCAGTAACGACACTAATCAGCTGAATCACTGGGAGAACTGAAACTCGTTAGTCACTCATCCTTTTACTCTTGGTTATCCATTCATATGACATTAAATTGAGAAATCCGGGGGGAAAAAAAAAACATCAGATCGTGGAGAAGAAAATGCACTTTGCTGCAAACAATTTCCCATCCATTTTAGTAAGTTATCTCAACCTGAGTCTCTGCTGATCCCTTTATTGTCATCGTGTTCTAATTGCGGGGTCCCCACTGACTATATCGCCTTTTTTTTTTTTTTTTGGTAATTTATGAGCATTGTGGCCTTGTAGCTCACAGCAAGCACAAAAAGTAGTGTGAGCAGCTTTTTTTTTTTTTTAATGTTGATAGGAGGTTGCTCTTCTTGCCTCTATAGCAGAGTTAACTGAAAAGTACTTTTCCCATAGCGGCGTGTATTCCGGTTGACTTTTTGTTGCTGGCGCACAGATAAGTACAAATAAACGCTTTGTTAGTTGGCATTTAATAAGGAGCATCGGAGAAAAAAATGACATCGGACAAGGACACAATGAAATAAAAATAAAGTTAGAGTTAATACTTGGCATATTTGCTCCCTGATAAGCTGCTGCCTTTAAATATTTATGTTGTTTTCATTTGGCTGTGTTCTTACCAGCAAAATGTATCACCAGTCTGTCTACATGATACGTTTTAGGTTTTTTATATGTTCATTTCTGTACGTAAATGGTGTTCCTGTTTTCACTCCTGTCACCTCCTTAGACAAATTTGTATGTGGAAGTGGGTCACCTTTCCAGACTAGATAAGCTATTAAGACTCGCTGTCTTCTGGCAGCATTTTGCTTTATTTTGCAGAAAGGTACGTGCAGCTTCCCTCCAACCCTCATGTTTGCTTAGCTGGAGCTCTTCACTGACTTCATTTACAGATTTCTCCTTGGTTCCCCCTGCTTTTCTGTTACACAATCTTCATTTTATTTCAGAACGTGTATTCCAGAATTCAAAGTTAGGCTTATGAGATTTTTATGAAAATGCAAAGCCTTTTACTTCTTCACACTGTTATTTTTAGATTTCTAGATTGATTACTCCTGTAGTCATAGAACAGTTGGCTTCAGATGATGGAGGTTTTTTCACCTTTTAATGTTGTAAATACTTTGGGGATCTCAAGCTTTCTAAGGAGTTAAGAGATTTGCATCCTTTGGGTTTTAAAGTGAATGTGTTCTGGTTTCTTTATGACCTGTCCGTCTGTAAAAGTCTTTGAGAATTGCTAAAAATATTAAATAGCACTGAATCTAGAAAGCCATTGCATTTTCATTCGGTTTGTGAGGAGCTGCATTTGTGTAGTTTTCATGCAGCTTTAGCTCCTAAAAAGTAACATATATACTTGTTACATGAGCATTTCTTCTATAGTGTGCAGGATAGCCACATGGAATGTGTTTTTTAGGTATCTTCCTTGTCCGAGAGTGAAGATTCTCAGGATTCATCGGACAGCATAGGCTCCTCGCAGAAAGCGCGAGGTATCTTAGCTCGCCGTCCGTCTTACCGGTGAGTATTTTGTTTTAGTGCTGTAGGCTGGGATCAGGAGTTGTCAGCTCTGCTTTTCTGTTCATGTAACTACCACTAACTCCTCATTTGGTCTGGGGTAAGATTCACACCTCCGTTGGTTCATCTTTTAAATAGGGATGTGTCTGTTTCCATAGGGTATTGTACCACTGTACCGTGCTCGTTTGAGAAGCTGTGCAAGACCTAAGTTAAATACAGAGCACAAATAAAAAGTCCAAGTTTGTATTTAAAGAGCAAAAGATTAATTTTAAAACTTTTTTTGTGGTAATCTACTTTCTAAGTTTATTCTGGCACCAGGTAGAGCAAACTGGTTTTAATAGGATATACAAAGCATGTTCTTGAGAGAACTGGAAGACTGAGTTTTAAATCGGGAAAAAAAAAAAAATCTCTTAACAGGCCAGTTTTAAATCCCTGGAAAAATGTTTATGATGGAAACTCTGGTCTGCTTTTACTGAAATGAAATGATGCAGCTGCAATGTTAGAACAACTTCAGCACAAAGTATCTTCAGTACATTGTTTTTCTGAAGGTTGCTGAAATCTACTGCAAATGCTACAGATTATAGCAGGCTTACCAGTGCAAACATCGTGGGCTTTTAGAGGATAATGATTGAAAATCTGGAATTCACACCGAATTGTGCATACAAATATTTTATCAGTCAGTAGCCTGACTTGAATTGCTCTTAGCTGTGTCAATGTAAAATGATTAAAATATTTAACAAAAAACAAGAATTCATAAACTACAGAAATATAATTGCAGAAAGACTTTGAGATAGTCACCTCATACAAAATATGAATAATTTCCAAAAATGTTTTATACCAACATTTTAGCATTTATTTATGTAATACAAAATAGTGACAGTATTTTGCAACTGTTGTTGTGTAACTTACAGTTGTTGCCTATTACTAGAGCTGATATAGGTTTGGTTTTTTTAATAGAAAAATCTTGAAAGATCTTTCTTCTGAAGAAACACGGGATAGAAAAGGAGATGAGGAAAGTCCTGGTGTCTCTACTGTTACATCTATGTCTGTCCCCACACCTATCTACCAGACAAGCACTGGACAGTACAGTATGTTATCCAAAATACATACCTAACTGGATGTACTTTTATTAAACATTTTCCAAAATATTTTTTGTGATGTGTGCATGTGTGTGTATATATATATGTATGTATCGCTAAAGTGAAACAAAGATTGTTTATTCCTTTGGCAATTAATGAAGCTACTACTGTTCTGTGGAAATAAGCTGGTATCTAAAGAGTGCAGGTAACCTCAATACTGGATTATCTTATTTTTTTATATATTAAGACATTAAAAATGCAGGGAAATATAAAATATTTGTTTTTTCAGAAAGAAAAAAATAATTTAAACAGCAGTCTTCTAGTGTTAGATTGAGTCCAAAATGTAAGATTGTTAAAAGATACAGTTGCATAAAGCTTAGGGCCAAAATGCATTCCTTTGGTTCCAGGGAAATACAAAGGATTTGTTTCTTTCGTTTTTATCATCTAGTAATCCTTGTGTTTGCAAATCAAACAGCTGTGTGCCTGTATGTAGCCTGGAAGTTAAGGCAGTTAAAAAAAAAAAAAACAAGTTTTTAAATCTGCAAAATATGGGAATTGCAGAAGAGTTAAATTATACTATTTTACTACATCCAGTTCCTACAGAAGAAACCTTAGTTAGAAGATGTAGGTGTTTAGTAAGGACCCAGCAACAAGGCCTGATTATTAAAGGTCGCAAAGAAAAAACCCTTTCAAAATAGGGAATGGTGTTAGTGGTGGCCTAAGATGCAGGTTTGCCAATGGCGATGAGCACGCGGTGCAGTGCTGCAGCTGTCCCTGTGCTTTGTGATGCACAGGCGCTTTCGGCGCGCGATGCTTTTGTCTTGCAGTTGCCATCGCGGCCAATGGCCTGCAGCTGGCCAGCCCGGGCGCGGACGGCGTGCAGGGCCTGCAGACACTGACCATGGCCAACGCGGGCGGCTCGCAGCCTGGCACCACCATCCTGCAGTACGCACAGACCTCGGATGGGCAGCAGATCCTCGTCCCCAGCAACCAGGTGGTTGTGCAAAGTGAGTATTCCTCCTGGGAATCCTCCTGGCGCGAGCGCCAGCTCCTCGTGCTGCCGTGCTTTGACGCCTCGCGCTGTTTCTGAACAGCCGCCTCGGGAGACATGCAGACCTACCAGATCCGCACCACGCCGACCACCACGTCCCTGCCGCAGACCGTGGTCATGACGTCCCCTGTCACTCTGACGTCGCAGACAAGTAAGACAGATGATCCACAGTTGAAAAGAGAAATAAGGCTGATGAAGAACAGGTAGGTGAACTGCTTTTATCTGTTAACCTAATGTGCTAAGATAGGACTTCAGAAGACAGATTAAATGGAAGCTAATCTAAATGAGTGTGCCATCATTATGGCTTGCTGCATCCAGGCAGCAAAAATATCAGAGATTTTGTCCAAAACACAGTATGTGGAATTTGGAAAACAAGCTGTTTTTTCCCTGCAGATTGACTACCATGTGTGTTAGCAGATACTGCTAAATTTCATGCTCTCCACCTACTGTTGCAGTTTGTTCTGCTAATGATGCCAGTGCCAACTCCCTCATCTCATTTTGGTCAGTGTTAAAACACTTACAAAATATTCAAATCTCAGATAAAATAAACAGTGACTTCTGTCTGTCTGTTCCAGAGAAGCTGCTCGAGAATGCCGCAGAAAGAAGAAAGAGTATGTTAAATGTCTGGAAAATCGAGTTGCAGTCCTGGAAAATCAAAACAAAACTCTAATTGAGGAGCTAAAAACTTTGAAAGATCTTTACTGTCATAAAAGTGTGTAAGAAAAGAAGGTAAAACTTTTGTGGACTGTTTAAATTTCAGAGGAGAATTTTTTTTATACTGAATTTTCTAAACTAGATGAAAGGTCAAAAATGAAACTTTTCTACCTAGATTTCACAACTTATAGACTATATAGATTTTATTTACATGTTGGTGACGAAGTACAAAATGGAACGAGAAAACCTCACCAAAATTCCTGCTGGCACAACTGGAAACGTCGCTAAAAGTCAAGATTGCATCTACAAAAAATGGACATTCACATTTTACCAGACAGGTGATTAGAATGTCTTTGAGCTACAAATAATTTTGTAATGGAGGCGATATTTGGTTACAATCGAAATACAGATGAAATGGAATCCTTGCCATAGCTGACATAATTAGTAACATTTATAACCAGTATATGATTTCTTACTGTTTTTTCAATCCTTACTTTTTTCTTTCAGTTATTTGTATGTAAATATTTTTATTTTAACCTGTAAGTTGTTCATTACAGGTAAAGATGATTTAAAAAAGGTAATACTTTGCTAGAGGTATAAATTATGTTTATTCTTTCTCAGCTGACAGTTTAAAAGTTTTTTTTTTTTTTTCTTTTTAATGTTTGCTGTGTTTATCAGATTTGGAAAGGTTTTGCAGAAAGCAGTGAGAGGCCTAGTCCTGAAAATGTCTGAAGCATGAGAAATAAGGTGTTGACTTGTCCTCAGAGAATTCAACACATCTAATGATTTTAAAGCACAAGTTAGGGAATAACAAGTATTGGTGAAGAAAAGCTTCTGGAGAATGATTTTCAAATAGTTTGTTCTTAGTTGCTGGGCATGATAAACGTCTATAACTGAAAAATAAATGGTGTGCTGATTATATCTACAATTATACACGCATGGCTTATTCTGTTTGGAGATTCTACTGTGCTTTGGAACATTTAAACCAAATAAGAGAGGAACAGTAAAATTAAAAAAAAAAAAAAAGACATATACCAAAGGGTTTCATGAGGTTCTAACATAGGGTTTATATGCTGGAAGTAGTACAAAAATTCCAGACTAATTTTGTAAGGTAGGCAATATTTTGCAAAGTAATGGTATCTTTGTAAGAAAATATTCTATTAAAAACTGGTAGATGGTTGGTATATTTTGTAGCTAAATTGTGATCTTTACAAATTCTGAAATTGAGTTTATATACGTATTTTGACAGTTTATATATTTCATTTTAGTAAACAAATGGAATATTTTGTGAACCAGATTTTCAATCATATATTTTTATGGGTAGTACAAAGTACAAAATGAGATCCTCTTTGGTGCAGGAGATATTTGAATTAATTTTGTATGTCTGTAGGCAACTTGCAACAAAATGGATCCTAAAGAATGTTGCAGGAAAAAAAAATCAGGGCTCTTTTTCCCCCCAGTTAATAATATCTACACATTTGATCTTACTGCTATCAGAGATTCTAGTTTGTATCATTTTGATTCGTTTCAGGTGAAAATTAAATGATGTTTGACATGATCAGGACTCTTGGGTGTAAATAGAAAAATGTGTATACAGTGCTTATTGCATGAATAACAAATACACTATTTTCCATAGTTAGGATTGAATCCTGCTTCCAGTTATGTCAGCGGGAATTGCACTATGGACTATGCTATTAAAAGGTGTTAGAGCTATGTGTGTGTGTTGTGCTAGCTCAGATCTAAAATAAATTAAAAGATGTACTCACTCCCTAGATGTGCATTGTTCATCATATGATCAGTCAGTATTTTTTATTTTACTCATTTTTGAATTAATGGGCTTCTTAGCAAGCAGAGCTCTTTGCAAATGGTATGAGGCTGCATTCCACAATCACATTGTTAGTAGGCTATAGAAATATTTTTGTTTCTAAAGTTGAATATATGATTGTTCCAAACATGATCCACTATACATTTCCTTTAGGCCAAACTGAAATAGACATTTATGTTCTTGATCATGTCCAAGAAAGGTGCTCTGGTTGCACATCAAAACCAGACTGGGAAAGCCATCACGTTATGAAACTGCGCTCCAAAAGAGGTGGTTGGTGTCCCTGAAATCCATTTGGGGGGATTTCAGGAAAAGTGGACAGTGCTCGGGATGTGCTCAGCACCGTGGCAAGTTGGACCTTTTTGCTCCGTCTGCTGTCAGGTGTCTGTCCGCTCTTCGGTGTGTGTACAGGAGAGCAGGGTTTGACATACAGTACTGAAACTAATATGATAAATTGATATGATAACTCCTCTGTATGGTATTTTGATCCTCATTGTGTGCTCTTGTTCCTTTACTTTCTTTTATCATATGGAATAATAATTAAAAGAAGCTATCAAGTGTTAAGGCTGTATGAAAAATGGTGGCCAATTCTTTTCTGTATTCAGCCAGTGAAACAATTGTAATGTTGCCAGAAATAATGTTAGTAAATTTTTATCCTCTTAAAATAACAGTGTTTTGGGAAAGAGCATATAAAATAGTAACCTGGGTTTGCTCTTTAAGTAATCACTTATCATGCAGTAGTTATTTGGATTTATTTCAAAATCTGCATGGTAAGAGAGCAAACATACATCCTGACAGTGAGAGAGAGATACCAAATGCTGTTCTGCTGGCTATTTCCAAACAAAAATATGTGCTTTATATGAACTGTAAATATTTGTTGAAACAGTCAGATGGTTGAAAATTTTGACCTTGGTAAATAAAGTCGCCAAAATATAATTCTGATGTTCCTTATTTATTGGTCAGCTGATTTTTGGTTAAAATCCTGTTTTAGTAGTCCAGGCCACATGTCTGTGTTGTCTATTTAATCAGGTCTTTTGTACTGGCCTAAGAAAGAACATCTGGAGATCCTTTGCTCAGTGTGTTCTTAACAGCAGGCAAGCAGAATGCTAGGTTATTTGTGGGTAAAATTTAGTCCTCACAAAAACAAATTAGTGGAGAATACCTCTTGTCTTCTGTAGATTTTTTTTCTCTTCTTAGTTTTGTTTAAACCGAGCCCCTGCGAACTAAAACCACTCTGTGCTCTGTTAGAATTCATCCAGCAGAGGGAGTATCCCCCTTCCATTACCAGCCTCACCTGGTATTAGGTAATAACTAAGCTTGAGATAGCTGGAAAAGTATAGGAAGAGGGAAAGAAAAAATATTTTCTGTTGGGAATGTTTCTATGTATTAAATTTCCCCGTTAGAGTCAAGGCTGTTATCAGTTTCTCTACTGTTAGCATGGATCTCAAAGGCAGAAGATGGAAAACTAAGATAATAAAATTCCAAACTTTTAGGAGATGAACTTGGAAGGACTGGTAGGTGTTTTTAATTATCTGTATTTCTTGCTTATAAGCTTGTTTTTGTCAGCCTAAAATTATTATGTTTACTGCGTGACAAGGCATGCCCATCAGAGTGGCTTTTTTCAAGAAAATAAATTCTGTATTTATCTTGATGAAAACACATTTTGTTGCAAGAATGCCAAGATTGTACATTTTAGAGCAACGCTATACATTGCAGTTCCTTTAAGCTAGAATACTATGTATGATGTATGATCAGGTTAAATTGTAAATCATCAGCTTTCTTTTAACAAATAGGGAACTAATGTTCTCTAACAGATTATCATGGTGATGTATACTTTAATGTTTTGTAAACACAATGAATTCATCCATTTCGTACTCCCCAAAATATGGTGTTTTATCATAGTTTAAAGCCTTACATTCATAGCAAATAGTGGAATACATTTTTATTGTGCCTGCCTTAGTTTGTATATTTACAAGAAATATTGTAACTCCAAAAATAATACTGCTTTATTAAAAGCTTTATATATATATAAATATATATATATACACACACACACATACAGAGCCTGGATAAAAACATGCTTTCTAAAAAATAGGTTTTTGTCCTTGTACACTGAGATTTGGTCTTACGAAGCATGACTTAAGTGTTTGCAAACAGCCCTAACCTCTGCTCCGATGATGCAAGGGCTGGTGGCTTTAGATAACCGACGCGAGCCCCAGGCCACTCACAGCCAGCACGATGCCGAGCGCAGCGCTCCCGGCCGTCCTGGCCTCGCTACTCAACATGAGTTCTGACGTTACCCAGCTTCTGTATGAAGATAACCGGACGTAGATCCCAGGAAATTTTGGCCGCCCACAGCCAATTCCAAAACTGGTAATCCCTATTAGGTAGTACTTGCCGGTACTAGGGTAATGGCACATTAAAGGGCCACCGCTGTCTCCCTGTAAAACAGTAGTAACATTTTCCCTTCCAAGAATTGATGTAGCGTTAGGTTGCTAACGTATCTCCCATTGTCTTGATCAACTAGAAGTCTCTATCTAAAATGGACAAATCAAAATAAATTTCCCTGTGTGATGCTACCTTGACCCTGTCAACGACATTGCTTCAGTGTCTTTAACTGAAAATGACTTTTTTTTTTTTCCTTTGCAGCTTTTCATTCTGAGATTTGTTTCCCTCAACTTTCTTAGTCATCAGGTAACAGCAGAATTCAAATTAAACTGTCCACACAGTATGTAATTTTAAGTACCAAGGAACGTGGTATCTTGAATGTTTGCCAAGACACTCTCTTAGAGGAGGCATGCCTAGGAAACCAGGAAGTCCTTCAGATTAAGTACTTATGAATACACTGTATTTTTTAATTATAAATATCCTCTGCATTAAATGCTTCCATACCATCACTGCTGCCCCAAGTTTGTAAACTAGTACTTTTGGCTTCAGAATTCCTCTCTTTTGAGAATGAGCTTTCTGATGAGGAAGAGATAACTGATCATTCAGCAATTAATTTACGATCTCACTACTGAACTAAATCATTTTCCAATGTTGTTCTCTTTGAAAAGCATAAAAACATGTAAACTGCACATGTACAGTGATGTACAAGTATGTTTATATAAATGTGTGTGTTTATATGTGTATTTTACTGAAATCTTTGTGAGAAGCTTTGTATAAAAAATGGTAACTTGGGTGCTCTTTTAACTCCTTATTACCTACTGCCAAGTGTCAGCGACTTTTTTGTGTGTTTTTGAGATACGATTTTTTTTTGGAATCACTATCTTACCTCTTTATTTACAATGTTTGCTCTTACCTGACAGCTATCGATGCCTCCAACTTCAGAGCCAGCACAAATCATGTTCCTATTAATCATTCCTCCGTAGGAATCAAAAGCGTTACAGGAATCAAAAGGAATGATATCCACTTGTGCTTCTTGTAATACATTTGAGGCTTTACCTGTAAAGGAAAACAGTATAAAATAATTGTGCTGCTGTGTGTACCAATTCTTACTGTGTTCCCTTCCTGTTTTGGTGATTTAAGAGTACTTCTGCACAAGCTCAGACATGTACTTCATGCAGAGTCTGTGCCTGCTTCTAGTGGCTTTAAGCTCAAGTCAGTTAAGTATTTGCAGATTTGGGACTGCTGTAGTTTTTGCCCTTCTTGCTCTGAAGAAGCATTAATAATAACAACATTAGTCACCAGTTGTGTCCCAGATGCCAGAGGAAACTTCTCTAACAAGCTTGGATTTTTCCTGGCTGCCCTGTCACTCTCCACACACCAAGGATTCACACCACCACGTTACATCCCATCAAGTCTGTGACCAATGCAAGTAAAGACAGAATTTGAGGGGGAGCAGCCATTCCCAAAACGCACTGGGAGCCCTATATTCACAAGGCATTGCATCAGGATTTTTCTTTTTCAGTTAAAAAAAAAAAAAATTCTTTCTGGCAGCCAGCATCTGAAAAGCCAGGCAAGGATCTTAAACTCAGGCTAGTTTATTTCCCTTTTTTTTTTTTCTATCTTATTTTTAGAAGAAAGGCCAAAAATCAGACCCAAAGCCTTTAGGTCAGTCTAATCTGCTTTCAATGGAAAAATCATGGAGAGCAGATTTTTGGCTGCAGGAGAATTTAATGATGTTTTAGAGGAGATTGTAACCCCAGCTGATTCAGTTATATCAGTGAGCCTGAAGGGCTGAAACCTGCAATCAGTCAGTTAGCTCATAATTTGGTCAGGCAAGCAAGTGAACTTTTACCTTTTTCGGCTAAACGTCCCCAACCGCTTATATAGCAGTCTGTTTCGTTGTCAATATAGAGGTAAAGGTGTGCGGAAGGTAAGCAGATAGGCTGAATATAGTCATTGTAGCGCACAGAGGAATCAAGTTTAAATAACGCAATATCATTTTCAAATGTTTCTTTCCTGAATTCTGGATGGATAGTGATGTTTCTAATATATCTTTTTGTTGTATGTTTGTCATATTTCTGAAGGTTATGTACACCTATCACAGCTCTCCAGAAAAACGGGTCCCTAAAAAAGAATTCATATATCTTTTAGTTATCTTAAATACATTTCTTGATGCCTTTTTTAAAAAAACTTATTGCTGTACTGTTGGTTTAAACACCCTTGAGAATATACCTTGAAAATTCTGCCATAAATACTTTTGGGAATAAGTTTGGCTAATGTCAGTTTTGAACACTCAGTTTGCCTAATGCTGGTCATATCTTTTAAAGCAAATTCAGTTTAATGACTTAAGCTGATATTCAGATTTTGCTTGCCACCACTATCCCAGCAGAAGCTCCCCAGGATGTATTCAGTTGAAGAGATGGTCACATAGGTTTCTTTTACAAAAAAAAAAGGAGGGGTAAGATTGTGTCCATGGTGCTTGTAAAAGCAGTGCTTGTGTCTAGATTCAGAAAATCCAGTAACTGGAAGCTACAAATATTAACATCAACTTAATATTAAATTTAGAAATAGGATCAGAATCATTCATGTCTAGTTCCTATACAAGCCTGTTAGGGGAAGAAAAAAAAAATTAAACAGTAATTGAATTTGGCCTGTAATGGAGAATGGGGAAGGCTACAAAATTCAGACTAATATCCAAAATTCTTCAGTATAAGATAAAAACTATGTTGATTATTTCTAATAAACTGTGACTACAGATCAATGTTTGAGAAAGGGCACTACAGAAACAAAGAGCAAATCTAAGAAACTCCTGACAGATGATTACAGTAAAAATTGGTTAAGATGGTTAACATTTCAAAGCTCAGAGGAATTTTGGCTGCTCGGTTTCCCTCACAGTTACGTCAACAAGGGCAATGCAATCAGTATCAGCTTGCATGAAGTAACGTGAAAATGTTTCAACTGCTGGAAAGGCTACAGTGAAGACAACGGTTGGTAAATGACCCAAATACAGCAGAATTGTTCTAGGTACAAGACTTATAAAGTCAATCAGCATGGTTGATGCAGAAAATAAAGGAGTTTTGGGTCTTCTGATACCACCCGTGGGAGTTTCGGTGGACAAGAGCTGAATAATTTGCTTCTGCCTTAGCTGTATTAGTTGTATTCCATCTCACTGTTTTCTTTCTCGTTTATTTTTTTTCCTCCAGATACAGCCAATCTAAATCAAACCAGGTGCCTCTAAAGTTGATGCTTTTGCCCATCTTGCACTTGATAAACAGAAGCTTTGGACGCACACTTACCTCCTCTGCAATGCACAGTGGGCGGCAGAAAGCACCCAATTCTCATTAACCAAAGTTCCACCACACACATGCTTAAAGTTCGGCCCAATTTGGTGGACCTGGAGGCTCACAAGCCATGGCCAGGCTCCCACCGATGCTTCGTGGCCACCCACAATCCGCGTGCCCGAGAACGGATCCGAGATCAGCCGCTTTCCACATTCTGCAAGAGAACACAGCAGTGCCTCTGTCAAACACAGAAAGGCAGCTTTAGCGAGCTGGCAGCGTCGTGTTTTGAGGTAAAATTGGTGGTAATTACTATTTATTTGGGGATGTTCACCGTGGGGCCCTGACGCGGGACATCTCTTGGATGTTTTTCCCCTCCTTCCCACTCCGAGGCGCTGAGGTGAGCGCGCCGTCATGGCGCCCGCCTGGGTGGAGCTTCCCGCCGCCGCGCGGGGTCTCACGGGAAGTGTAGTGTTCCCGCGCGGCCGCCGAGGCGCCACCACCTCCCGACCTGCCCGCGCCCGCCGCTTCGACGCCCGCGGCTCTCCCTCAGCCCCCCGGGCGGAGCGGCGCTACCTTCCGTGGAGGTCCAGGGGTCCGGGACACCGGGCACGGTGCCCGCCAGGAGCGGCAGCAGCAGCAAGGCAACGGGGAACCTCGACCGCATCGTGCGTCGACGGGGCAAAATGGCGGCGGCGCCGAGGCGGGGCACGTGATGCGCTAACGGCCGCTAATGACCGCGCGGTGCTTGAAGGGGCGCCACGTTGGTTCTGCACGGCCTTCTCTGGAGCTTCCCAGCTCGGCTCTGTAGCTCTGCCTTAGTGAGTGGACACATAATTCTGAGATTCCTGTCCTTTAATGCCCTGGGAGCCTCTCTAGTCTGGTTGCTTGTGGGTATTTGTGGCTTAGGCAGCAATTACCCTGAGAGTCTCATGGCTGTCTGCCTGCTTTATGTGTTGGAAGCAAGCTGTGACAGCAGGCACGAAGAAGGAGGAAGGAGCTGGGCTGGCACAGTGGGAAGCGGCCTGGCAATGCGGTGGCTTGCCCTGAAGTCATCACTGAGTGTCCACCTTGGATGTGCTCTGCGGACTCCTGTGCAGCGAGAATTGGCCTGCGAGTGCCCGAAGGAATCCCCAGCATCCTGTAACCACAGGCTCCCCTCAGTAAGAAGGTGTTTTTTGTTTTTATTTTTGTTTTTTTTTTTTGTCTTTTCTTTCTTTTTTTTCCCCCCCCCCTTTGTTGCTGTTGCAGGGCATCAGCTTGGTTTCAAAACTGTGGCTAGATGAGGTACGGAGGGGTAGGAGCGTGTGTGTGTGCTCGTGCCCATGGCTGCACTGGGTTAGCATGGCCTTCCTCGAGTGGCCGTGCGCCCGGGGGATTCTGGCACTTGGTAGCAAACAGCAGTCCATCTAAGGTTTAACATGCTCAGGTCCATCTGCTTTATTTTTGTTAATTGAAACTTCAGAATACCAGTTTCTGAATCTTCACCTGTAAAGCCTGTGATCAACATAGTTATTTCAAGATTTTTAAGAAAGCTAAAGCACTTTCTCATTTGACATTTAAAGCAGAAACATAAGATAGCTGAAGTTTAATCATGTTGCTGTGGATGTGACTGTTTAGATTAACATATACTATTTTGCTGCTTTGTCTATATCAAGGAATTTCTTTAAGGGCACAGGAGAAAACTATGGTGCAACATGAATTACTTCACAGCATATCCAATAATATGAGGCTTAATAGGTGTCCAGGTCAGAGGAACACTAATGTGTTGCAATTTCAGTTCAGAGAAGTTGGCCTGTTCTAGGTTTTTCCATATCTCCCTTGTTAGGCAGCACCCATTAAACACGAGTTTCCAAGTTGGAAAGCAGCTCTGCTGCCAAAAATACTTCCAGCTAGAGCGATCGGCAGCCACGTGATCCAGGAAATAGAAAACGCCGCCCTGGGGAAGCAAAGTCATCTTAGAATATCACAGGAGGAATGTGCACGCAGCAGGCGCCGCCCTCCCTCCCCAACACGCCTTTTCTCAAACGCGGTTCAGTGCAGGGGAAATGCAACTTGCTCACTTTGACACTATCTTTCTACCCCTTTCCTGACAGTTTTTTTCCTTCTGTAATGTCAATTTGAATTAATACAAGCAAGAGACTTGAAGGGGTTCAAAACACATATTCTGAGAAGATGAAAGGCATGCTTATTTGATCCCTTTGTTCTTACAGCAAGAGCTTGTTCTTTGCCTTTTTGTTTAAATTGCAGTCGCTGGCATGACATGCTTCAGAGGAAACTAGGTGAAATGTATAAACCCTCCTAGAACTTGCTGGGTTTTTGGCAACCCAAAGGATCGTGCTGAAAGGAACATTTTAAAGGCTGAAGTTCTACTGCAAAAAAAAAGGATTTTTTTTAATCTTTAATTTGAATGGGATGCTGCAGGTAATAAAGGCATTTAATTAGATGCTTTAGTCATACAGGTGGGTTCTAGGAGGTTAAAACAGTTTATTTAAAACACAGAGTTTCAGCCTTGATCAGAGACCTTCCCCCTTCTGCCCAAAAGAAAATCTGGTGTGCGGCAGCTCTACTTACTCACTATGTTACTTTTATTGCTGAGCTAAGACAGCCTGACCAGTCTGCTGCTACTGCTTTACACCATTTAGCATTGCAGGGTGGTTGCAAATCTCATTTTACTGTGCAAATAACAGGGTTTGACTTGTAAGCTCAAAAGTGACTTTTTGTTTTGGTGTGGTGCTTCTGTGATAAATGATAAAGGAAATAACATAAAACTTCTTCATATACTCACGGGTCTGAGCACTCGCAGAACTTCTCTCAAGGCTCTGTCTACGTCCAGCACAGAGCAGAGGACTAACGTGCAAACGACTGCGTCCACAGAGCCGCTGGGCACCTGGCTCAGATCTTCTGCTGCGGCTACTAAGAAACGTTCGTAGCGGAGGTGCTGGTTCTGCTTCATGTTTCGCGTAAGGGTCTGCTGGAAGTGAGGGTTGATGTCGGTGCAGGTCACTCTGCAGCCTGCTGGGTAGAACTGGAAGTTAGTGCCGCAGCCCGTGCCGATCTCCAGCAGCTTCAGCTCTCCCGAAGTACTTGCAAACTCGGGCAGATTACGAAATAAGTCTTGCTTCTGCCTGTGTGTTTTCCTGTTGTGAATTACAGAAAGCTTCTCGAGGAAGTAAGGAAAAAATATCTTCTCACAGAAAGGCTTCCATATCCCCAGGAACGACAGCAGGTAGATGGGCATGGCGAGCAGCGCGAGGCAGACGCGCAGCAGGAGCACACTGGTCTCCATCGTGCCCAGCACGCGGGCAGAGGGTCCGTGCTGCGCAGAGCTCTTTGCGTGTCGGAGCCTTGAAAGGAAGAGCGGGGCTGGTGTGCTTGCTGCGTTCCTGCTGCTGTGCAGCGTGTTGCATTGATCGAATGGACTTCTCTCCAGAGCCGATTTTTAAGTCCAGTCACAGGCGAGAAAGGGGAAAACAGCACTGCTTGCCAAACAGTTACTGTTGTGTCCCAGCTCTGGCAGAAAAGGAGTTGCCAGTCTGTTAAGTAACCAAGGTAAACTGGACAGTACATCTTTGTACTTAATTTTTGGCAAATTGTCATCACTCGCCCTGATCTGGTGTTCCACAGTTTCAGATTACAGTTTGTATCTCTTAAAGAAACCGTATCTTGTTTTCAGTGAGTGGTGGGAAGTTGATTTGAACTCCAGGTCTGCTATAAGTATTTAATTTTGTTGCATTAACATTTTGGTTAAAACACATGTATTTAAGGTTTCTTACCACCTTGTGTTAGGTATCCAAAGTAGCTGGATGAGCAAGTCAGCTGCTTGCTGGGTGCTTTCTCTGCAGCATGTGTGTTCGGTCTTTCTACTTTGTGGGAACCTAAAACATTTTGATGTGTTGTTGGGTCCGGTTTTCGAATTGATGGAGAGAGGCAAACACCATTGATATCTGTTGTGCTTTTTAATAATAGGAGAAAGGTAATAAGTATTACCAGCTAGCTGGAGGTCCGGCCTTTCCCATGCAGGGGTCACACCACGGACCCCGACCGCTTCGGTCGTCCCTCTTTTATACCGTTCTTACCCCAAAAATGTTCCCCCTCCCGTTTTCCTCTTCTTCTTTCATGTCAATGTTATCTATATTTTATTGCTGACTGGGACACCTGGATAGGCAACCCCTTCATGCAGAACATCCTGACTTGCCATATATTAGGAGTCTTTGCAGATAGGCAACCCTTCCATGCAGAACATCCTGACTTGCCATATATCAGGAGTCCTTGCACTTTGAGACTAAGTATTGACTAGCTTATTAGCACACTCTACATTAACTATTTAATCCCTACAGTGTGACTGTGGGCTCCGTTGTGGTGAATAAACTTGCTTTTCATAGTTACCTTTCAGATCTTTGAAAGCAATCACGGACCAGAGATAAAACAATAGATTCATTCAGTAGTCACTGTCTCTAATAGCTTTTATTGACGTAATAAGTCCGAGCTGACACCATGCAGTCCATTTTATGCTAAATGCTTTTGGAAACCTTTCTCAGCTTTGCTGCCACGAGTGTTTTTCCACGGGGGTTAGTAGTGGCAGTGCGGATTTGCCGCCGGGTTTAGCTGCTCCTTCGAGTGTTCCCAGGAGAGGGGCAGGGAGCTGTTTGCACCACTTGGCCTTAGAGGCCGCGTTCAAACACTCCTGCCCTGGAGTGGTTTGTTTTTCTGCTGAGCACAAGGGAGCTTCGTTGTCCCAGGTGTTGCCACCTCCCTCTAGTGGTAAGAAACAAATAAAGTGCCCAGCCTAGAAAAGCAGCATTACAGAACAGCTTTGCTACTGCCCTGCCTGCCCTGGCTTCACCATGGGGAAACTGCCTCAGAGAAACAAGCCTGAGCAGTGGGAAATACTTCAGGGGTCCTTTCTGTGCACACCGGTTGGATGTGCATTGACCACAAAATGGGCAGTGTTTCCTCAA
This sequence comes from Tinamus guttatus, assembly GCF_059628265.1. Lineage (NCBI taxonomy): Eukaryota > Metazoa > Chordata > Aves > Tinamiformes > Tinamidae > Tinamus > Tinamus guttatus. The sequence continues at coordinate 200,449 of NW_028288630.1, forward strand.
AAATCGTTTGCTCTGGGTATTAATTTTTAGGTGCTTTACTGTGAGAAATGAAAGAGAACGTTAAAGAGTGGCCAGGAGAGCAGTGCCTCTTCTTGGTGTCCTAGGGAAGCTTATCTGGAAAACACTCCTAATGAAATGTGGCTTTTAGGATAGACTTGACACCTTAGGTATAATAGAATACGAAGGGTTTAAGCATGGGTTTAACTTCTTAACAGAGTGTATCGAAAGGGCTGTAAGAGCCTGCAGGGCTCAGCAGTGACCATCTTGCAGCTGAGATGAGACTTCTGCCACCTGATTCATCAACCCTTTCCCCAGGCATAAGGAGGAATTCCTGTCTTTGGCTTCTTAGGCTGCAAGTTAAGCCCAGGCTGATGGCATTGGCGTCTAATGGCCAGGGGAAGCTCCGAGGAGCGATCTGGTGCTGTGATGGGCACTGCCCTGAATAACTCCACTGGTGCGGGAGGACGAGCACTGGCTCCTAGGGGTATTTTGCAATGGGAAGACAGAAAGAAAAATGCTTGTGCTGTATCTATTTTGTATGTGCCCTGAAATCATAGGGGCTGAGTAATAGTCTCTGCTATTCAAAGAACGTTAGCTCTCTATATTTGCTGGCACTGATCTGCTCCCTCTTTTCCTCTTCCCTTTCTCAGCTCCTGAGTGGTGACTCCTTTATTCTGTGCTGCAGTGAAACACGTTCTCTGTGTTTCCAGTGTGCTTGGTCCTTGTGCCACAGCTTGTCTAGAAACCTGCCCAACAAATGGAAGAGTGTGATTCCTGCTTGAACAAGATGTGGAAACTCAGGAAGTTTGCCATGTTTTTATTCTGAGTACTAGGTGCTGTATATGAGTTTACTCCAAGGCTACTATCCAGTGAAAAATACTCTATAAAAAGTGTGAAGAGAGCTGCCGAAGCGGCTCTGGGTCCTTCAGTGCTCATGGCCGTTTATTTTACTGCATATCCAATGATATGAGGACTGGCAGGAATCCAGCGTAGAGGGACGTGCACGCGCCTCAAGTTCAGCTCGGAGAATTTGGTTTTCTCCAGGTCCTTCTGTGTCTCTCTGCTCAAGGAACAGCCATCTCCAAAGCACTTCCAGGCTGGGTCGCAGACCTTTTGCCAGAAGTAGGTCCAGCTTGATCGATCTGCAGCCACATGCTCCAAAAAGTAAAATGCTCCACCCTGGAAAACAAGGCCATAAAAGATGCAAAAAGGGCTTTTCAACTCTGTATGCCAATTTTATTGTTTACTATGTAGCAAACAGGCTGCCTTTTTTCCCTCCCTGGAGACTGGCCTCCTTTCCTAGAGATTGTGCGTGGTGGATTCATGTTTGAGCCGTGAAGTCCCTGCATGCCTCCCATTCCATCTGCGCAGGAGGTGCAATTCGAAATTCTGCAAGGGGCAGTAGGGGCTGGTGGTTGGCGATTGCTGTCACAGGGTATTTATCTCTGCCCAGCTGCCCTGCAGCACCTTGGACAAGCCGCTTCCCTGTGTTTCCATTCTGCAATGTGAGCAAACCAGCTGCTTACCCTGCACCCCAGCAGTTGAAAGGGCTCAGTTCTCACTGCGCCAGAGCTGATAGGAGCAGCGAGGGTCCCGGAGGGGAGAGGCTGCAGCTCCTCAGGGCTTTTCTTTGTCCCTCCTGTGTAGCCTGTTCCTGTTTAAGTGGATCTTTTGCCACATCTAGTTCAATGGCTTTCAGTGTTCAGAAACAGCAGATAAAAGGCAAATCCCGTGTTTTAAGCAAGCCTTTTCATAACAATAAAGGCTGTCTAATGGATCCCCATAGAGAAGTCAAGCTGAGCGGGTATTTTCATCCCCTCCTCAGCTGGGGATCATCTTATTCCCTCTTCCCCGGTTTTGCTTTGCAGGAGTGTCTGGGGTTTCTTTGAGGAAGGAAGCAGGGATGAAGTCTTATTTACACAGGAAAGTTCTGACCTGTTGCATAGATTTAACCATGTGGATATGATTGACCTGAAATTAAATTTAAACCCTTCCCAATATTCTGAGTTAACTGGCAGGAGAAATAAATATGTGCAAGTGTGGTGCTCTACAGTTTACGCTTAGATGATAGCACTAATTCCTGGTCAGGGGGATGAGGACTAAAGGCTAGAGCAGTTGCTAGTGAAGGTGCAGGGCACCTGCAGACCGAAATTCTTGTTAATCTTTCCCCGTGTTAGAATCCACGTTGCTCCCTGCTCCTCTCCCTTCGTGGCCCTCGCTCCCACCGTTCTGTTGCCATAATCAGCGGCTCTTGCTCCCCCCGGAGTTCTGGTCTCGGAGATTTTGCAGGCCATCCGGGTACCCTGTTTGAGCACTGTCCCTGAGTGCCCCCGCAGCGGCAGCGCCCTGGGCAGGGACTAAGTAGGAGGATTAAAGCAGGATGAATCAGTTCTTCCATCTGCAGGTGAAGCAGCACCAAAGAAACAGCCTCTGAGGATCACTGTGCAGCCCAGAAGTGCTGCTTTGATTTTGTTGCATCTGCGTGTGCACAATGCAGGAGGGAGGATGCTCTCCTGTGCGCAGAGAAGGGTCTGCAGGGATCTACAGCACAATAAAGTGAAGAAACTGGCCTGCCCGTCAGGAAAAGCTTCAAGGAATAGGATTTGGCAAGGGAAGGAAGTGAGAAGTGAGAGCAGGCTCACGCCCCGTGGCGCTGCTGCGGCTTACCCGCCGGAGCACCCGCAGAACCTCACGCAGGACGCTCTCCACGCTGCTCACGGAGCACAGCACGAGCGTGCACACCACGACGTCCACGCTGCCCTCTGCTATCTGGTGCAGGTTCTCCCCAGGAGCGACCAGCGAGCGCTCCAGACAGAGGTGGGGGTTCTCTGAGAGGCTCTTGCGGAGGAACTGCCCGAAGTTGGGGTTCGGGTCGGTGCACGTGAGCCGGCAGGCTGCGGGGTAGAACTGGAAGTTGGTGCCGGTGCCTGTGCCGATTTCCAGCAGCCTGAGCTGACCCCCAGGGCCCACAAGTTGTCCCAAGTTGCTGAACAGCTCTTGTTTCTGCCTGTGCACCTTGCGGTTGTAGCTTGATGCAAGCCTGGCCATGATGTAAGGGAAAACTTTCTTATAGACAGTGTCCCATAAGCCCAGGTGGACGAGCACATAGACGGGCAAGAGGGCGAGCTGGACGCATCTCTGGAGGCAGGAGACGAGCGCCATCGGCGCAAGGCAGCCCGCGCCGCGGCTCCTTCCCGTCGCCACCTCCGAGCCGGATGTGCCTGTGTCCTCCTGGCCGCCCTCCAAACTGCAGCTTAAAGCGGCAGCACTTGAGCTGCGCTAAGCTGCCAGGGCGGCCCGAAGGAGCGGGCCGGCGGCATGGGAGGCTGCGCTTGCTGCAGACATGTAGTTGGTACGGAGTTTGGTTAAGAACACAGCGCGTTTGGGTTATGAAGGAATCGCTCTCATGAGCTAGCAGGCAGCTCCTAGCCTGGAGTGGTCTCCGTAGCTATCCACGTGTCACTGCCTGCTCAGGTCACCTGGTCATTCCGGCTCGGTTTGCTTTGCGGGGCTTGGGAAAAGCCAAGCTGTAAGTGTGTCCTGGGGCTCTTGCAGAAGCCCAGGCAGCCTGTGTGCACTGCAGGTGCCTGTGAATGGCCTGGCCCTGCGACAGCGGCGATTACGACAGCCCAACCATGGAAAGAAGACCCTGTAGGGCATCGCGCTGAGCCGTGTGGCCCTCGTCTGCAGCGGAGTCCCCAGGAGGCCGTTGGGACCCATTAGCTCAATTAGAGGCCTGGGTATTTTTTGTTATGGCTGTTCAACAGATGAGTGTCGACCTACTTATTTCTTTAAGCCCCATGCTCCGAGGTACCTCACACAGGCTGTGACAGCCCCTGGAGGCCCTGGGCGTCCTTGCAGGATGTATTTCCAGTGCGTTGCCCGCCCCGCTGGGAGCGACGCTGCGCTCCGGCCTCGCCGCCCGCGCTGGGGACTTGCCACGATGCCGTGAGCAGCCGTCCCTGTCCTGGCCTTGCCCTGCAGCACACTTAGCTTTGCTTTTTGAACACTTCAAAAACCTCTCTTTGGGAGATGCTATCCTGCTTCCTAGCAGTTTATCTTCAGTAGTGTTTTTTTTTTTTTTTTCCTGAATGTCAATGTTTCTTTCCATTTGTTTTGCATACCTTTGGAAACAAGAGCCTTAGTGAGAACCGAGCTTCAGAAAGTCCAGTTTGTACCTCAACTTCCTCCAAATCTTTGCATTTCAGCAGCAGCTTATTGAATGTGTATGCAGCATCTTTGGGTTAGTTTTTGGCTTGAAATACCACAACTCTCTGAAGTTGCACCTGCCCTGGTAACTTGGATTGAGTGTTAGTGTTCCTACTGATTCACTGGAAAACAGTGTTCCCGGGGTGTGAGGGGAGCAGCCGATTGCACCGTTCCGGGCATCCAGCAGGTCCGGGTCGCTGAGGAACCTGGCGGAGCCGGGGGAGGGAGAGTCCAGCTTGAAGGATTTCTCTCCATTCTGCACTTGCACAGAACTTCCTGGGACTTAGTTATCTTCCAGACTCCTAATGCAATGCTAATACTCTGCTGAAACTAGCCAAAAACAGGGGTATGTGCAGATGGGCTGATCATGGAAAGGAAACCTTTTATAAATGTGGAAAGCACCAAAACGCCACTTGGACGTGGGTCAGCAGAGTGTTTGTTGGCTCTAAGTTATTGATCGCATCCTGCATGCCCCAAGTGAGGCATCGACCTACAAAAACACCCCACCACGGAGGGTTTTCCTTGGAAAACTGAGTGGGGGAATGAAGAGCTGGTGCTTGGCTTGAGGCAGACTCGGGGGGCGCAGCGCAGGGAGAGGCCGCTGGTGGCAGTGGGGACGCGCGAGGGTCCTTCCTGGGGAGCCGGGCTGTGAGCGAGCTGGTACCCGAGGGGCCCGGAGGGGCCGTGCGGGGGCGCGGGGCCCGGCCCGGCCCGGTGGGAGCTCCCTCGTGCCGGGGCTCCCTCGTGCCGGGGGCGCGGGGCCCGGCCCGGCCCGGCCCGTAGGGGACTCCCTCGCGCCGGGGCCTCCGTCGCTGCGGGGGCCGCGGGGCGGGCCCGGCGCTGGCGCGGCTCGGCTCGGCTCGGCTCGGCCCGCGCTGCCTCCGGCCTCATCACTGATGCAGGGGCCGGGCGCGCTGCGCCGGGGGCGGCGGCGCGTCAAGATGGCGACACCCGCAGTTCCTCCTGCAGCTCCCGGCGCGCCGCAGTCCGGCAGCGCCCCGCGGGAGACGCGCTAGCGCGGCCGCCGCAGTAAGTGCAGCCCGCGGGCCCCCCGCCCGCCGCCCTCGGCCCGCGCGCCCGCCCCGCCGCCCTTCCCTCCGCTTTTTGCCCCCCAGAATCCGGCGCCCCCTCCCCCGGCCGCCGCCGCCGTGGGGGCTCTGCCGCAGAGCGGCCGCCCCCTGCTCCCCGGCCGCCCCGCCGACCCCCGGGGGGGTCCGCGCAGCCCCCGGCCCGGGGGAGGGGGGGCCCCGCTCGGCCCCGCCGTCCCTGCCCGGCCCCCGGGGGCACCAGTTGGAGCAGAGATTTGGGGGGCAGCCGGGGGGGCTCGGTGCTTCCAGTGACCTCGCCGCGGCCATGGCGCCCCGGGCGCGTTTAGGGTGCGCAGAGCAGCCTTCCCCCGTGCCTGCTCTTTCCTCTCTCTATATTTATATTTTCTTCTTTTTTCTTTCTTTTTTTTTTTCCGGGGAAAAGGATTTGCGTGTTCACGGGTGGGCTTCCCCCGCCCCCCTCCCCGGGTGTTCGTCCCCCGTCCCCCCCCGTGCTCGCTGGTGCAAACCGTGCCCAGCTGACGTGGGGGTGGGGAGGCCGGCGGAGCCTCCCGGCAGGAGCTGCGGAGGAGCCGGGGGAGCCGGAGCGCGGCGGGGGCGCCGGCTGCGGCGGGGCCGGCCCGGCCGCTGCGCTGCGGTAGGTCGGGCCCGGGCGGGGGGCGCGGGCAGCTGGGGCCGCCCCGGGGGGCGCCCGGCCCCGCTGCCGCTGCCGCAGGTCCGCCCCGGCGGGGAGCCCGTGACCCGCGTGTCCTCGTTTCACACCGGGAGAGCCGCGGGCCCCTTCCCGGAGCGCGGCCGGGTCTCCCGAGGAAGGCGCCGAGGCCGCGCGGCTGCGAAGGGACGTGGTGGCCCCGGGAGCGCGCCGGGGGCGCGGGCGGGCGGACGGCGGGGACAGCGCCAGGGCCGGGCCGGGCCGGGCCGGGCCGCCGTATCCCGCGGTGCTGAAATGGACAGCGGCCGGGAACGGGGCTGGGAATGGGAGCGGGACCACGCGGCGACCGCCCCGGCCCCGGAGCCGCTTATGTAACCGGCGGGGGTGCAGGGGGTCCCGGGCGGAGGCCGCGGCCAGGGCAGGTGCGGCACAGAAATGCGGCACGGGCGCCGGGGCGAGTATGCGGGGAGAAGCGGCGAGCAAAGCGGGGCTGGAATTTCTAAAACACGGTGTCATCCGCTTCCCCCGCCGCTTGCGCCGGCTGCATTTCTTTGCGGGGTTGTTTAACATGCTTTTTCGTGAAAACGAACCCACGGGGCTCTTCTCGTGAGCTGCTGCCCACTATTTTTCAATGAGTGGGAAGCGGGTGGATTTGGAGGCCCTGTGGCTCCGGGGCAGCCGGTGCTCGCACAGTCACATGGTTTCCATTCACTATCGATCGCCTTCCTCCCGGAGCGCCCGCGACCGTCATTGAAAGCAACAGTACCGGGATCGATAGCCTGCCGGGGTGCTCAGCGAGCGGCTGGGACTAAAGGTGATGGGTGAAATAATCTATGTAACAAAGACAGGAGAGGGGAGAGCAGGCTCCTCTGCAGCCAGGCACTCCTGTGGGGATGGCAAAATAATAAATCCACAAGAAGTTCCATGGTGTTTTGACCCATGGGGCAAGTTGGTGATGTCGATCTGGTCCCTGGTATCAGGATGTCCATCCACCCACAACCTCCAGAGAAAAGGGCTCCAGTTGTCTTTGTTGGCATCTTCAGCAAAGAGGGTTCGGAAAGCCCGTTCCTTGCAGGCTCAGTCTCCTTTACGTTATCCCGGGCTCTTGCGAACAGCGTGGAGGGTCTCCAAGCAGGAGAGGACGAGTACAGAGTAGGTTGCTCCCCATTGCAGGATAAATCAGTAAAATTCCCCCCGACCATATCTGAGACTTGAGAATAGCTTCCAACGTTTCACATGATCCTCTGTCCCGTGAGGGAAGTGGCTTTGGCTCCTGCTCCAAAGTTCCTGTGACTTCCGTCCTGCTCCCAGGCCTTTCCTGTAGGGAAGCGTTATCCCCGCCTGCTGGAGCACATCAGCACGGAGCGTCTCGTAAGCGCAAGGAGGCCTGCAGCAAACCAGGGAAGATTTTTTCTCTTTTCTGGGAGTAGCCATTTTAGAAAGCAAAGTTTTGCCATTGAAGACCTGCAAACCCCATTTATGCCGCTCGTGCTGCTCCTGTGCCGCCAGGAAGGCGTGAGGATTTTATTCTGAAAATGAAATCTCAGCAGTTAATTCTGGGAGGAAACATTTTCAAGAAAAGCACTAGTGTTTGTCGTTGTTCAGTAGCATGTAATAAGACATCATTGACTTCACAAGCAGTGGTCTTAGGCATATAAATAGAGCCCAGTCCTGATTCATTGGTGGAAAATCTTGGAAAAGCCTAAAAACCATCACCTTTCTCGTTTTCTTTCTCAGTGCAGGTGCGTTATTACTTAGGTTTCCCAGAACTTCCCTTAGGAATTGTAAACCCAGCCTAAATGTGCACGTCCGCAGCCGCCCAAGCGCAGCGGAGCTCCTGGGAGCTGGTGCGCACCCTCCGTGAGGACCTTTTACCGTCCTCAGCTGTTCAGGTGGCACTTGGTGACAGGCAAGGCCTTCACCGGGAGTTAACCCTCACCTAAGAGGGGAAGGACCCTCAAAACACGAGGCGGAGCAGCAGATGCCAGTGCTCCAACCCGCGGGGAAGAGATTTCGTCGAGTTGGATGGGATCTGCCCCAAAACGGTGCGACCAAGGCGTGCGCGGCTCGTAATCCAGAACGGGGCAGAAATCGTGAGATCTGTTGTGTAACAGCAGAGGGGTTGGGGCTAATTGCCCTTCCTTTCGTTTTGTTAATATATTTGTATCTTTGTACAGTTTATTTTGGGTCCATTTGAGCACTTCGCAGCCTTAAATGAATTCCTCCAAACTTAATGTAGAGAATAACCTTGCTCCTGTTTTGTCGGTCACAAATAGGCTAACTGACTTGAGCAAGGAATTTAATTCTGAGCAAGGAATTAAATTTAGGTCTTTCAAGCCCTATGCTGGTGTCTTTCAATTATCAGGCACCGCCCGTTTTGAACCATTCCTTGCTCAGCCTTTGGAAGGGAAGGTTGAAGTGCCACGTTTCAGGCGGCTCCGGCAGGATGAATCTCTGGGTTCCTGTGTGCACTGGTGATAAATGCAAGTCAGCTCCAAGCGCCGTGGAAGACGGGGAGCTGGAGCTCTGCGTTTAGCTATTTTTGGTTCTCATAACTTACTGGGTGACATTAGAGAAGTCGCTACTGATGGGGATTTAAAAAACCCACAGTACTAGCTCTTCTGTTTGTCGGTTAAGCTCTTTTTGGTTAAACTGTTTTCCAGGTGTTTTAGGGTGTCATCTGGTGGTATTTCAGAGGATGGTTCATCCAGGCTGATGTCTTCCCTTCTGCTCTAACCCGTCATGTTCAAGCCCAAACCCATGTGTCTGTATGGGTTATCAAAATTCCTTGTGGAAGAGTTCTTTTCTGAAGGAGCTGAAAGACACACTGTGAAGGACTGAATCTTGCAGGTTAATATACAAAGAACTGTATTAAAGTGAGGATATTGCTTCAAAAGTGTTTTTCAATTTATTTTGACAATCAGTTTTAATAATTTATTAGAACATTTCATAATGCACCAGTAAGTGGACTGCTGGGAGCATTTGTAAAAATAATTAGTTCTTAGTAACTGGACACCTCAGTAGGACACTTTTTGGGTGTAAAATCTTCGATCTCTGAAGAACGTGTGTGTAAATAGGTAGTGAGAGCCCAAGCGTTTTCGTGCACTAAACTGCAGGTTCTTGGGACAAGTTTGTGGCTCCTTGAAGCCACTGGGAGATCTGCTGCCAGTCCTCGACACCAGCGTTTCATCCCTGGTGTTATCCCCTCTCTGTGCCGGTCTCTGCAGAGAAACTTTGTATCTATTATCTATTTATCTATTTTTATTTAATTGGAGAGTTCTTCAGCATGCCAATAGTTTAATGTCCATCCAATCTGTGTACATTGCATCTGGACCAATCTTCATAGAAATCTTTAGATGTTACCATTAAATTAAAAAAGAGCAAAGAAATTGGTAACATTTAGTGTTTTTTAAATACCCCCTCATAACTAATGCGTGGGCTGTGCAAAAGGGAAGAGGGAGGAAATCAGCTTGTCCTCTTGGCTCTGCCCCTGCTGCAGAAATGGAGCTTTCCTGAAATCAGCAGATTAGGCCCTGAATTCACCCGAGGAGCAGATGCACCAAGATGCTCTCCCTCCGCAGCTGCTTTGGGGGACATTTTCTGTTTACTTGTTTTTCGTGGTTGCTTCTGCACTTGAAACAGAGTTCCGCGTTTTCCCTCCTTCTGGATGGATCAAAGCCCTTGGTAGACACCGAGCAATACTCGGTGAAATGCTCTTGGATCCCCATGTGAGAAGTTGGTGTTCCCGGGATTTTCTTTCCTTCCAACCGTATCGCTCTGCAGGGGCAGTTTCCAGTGCTTGCCGCTCGCGTGGCTGGTGCGTCCTGCCTTGAAACAGTCCGGATCTGGAATATCCCTGGGAGTTGCGTCCCCTTATGCCGAGCGAGCGGTAAAGGGCAACGTGGGCTGTGGGAGCTGCAGAGCCCGGCTGGCCATCGCCGTGGCTGGTAGGAAGATACAACCCCTGCTGCCTGGCTCTGCCTGAAGGAGCTAAGTAAATAGCCTTTGCTTTCTGTTTACATCCTAATTTTGTCCCCGATTTTCATGTGGGATAATATAGTGGGAAAACAACTTTAGTCGGGGTGGAAATTCCCAAGCAGTGAGAACAGCGGCTGGGCGTTGTGTCCTGGTATGGAGCAAGGCGCGGGAGCAAGCCCCAGGCCCACCACAAAAGCAGTCGCGTCCTTTAGGCTCACGGAGCAGGGAGAGCAGACGGCAGGACGACCCCCTTCCAGGAGCATCCAGCACGTCCCGTGATTTATTAGCGCACAGAGGTTCTGCAAGCGCTGCTGCAGGAGAGGAGTTTTCCTGGGAGCCGGAGAGCTGAACGATCCCGGGAAAGTGAGAGCACGTGGGACTCGCTCCGGAGGGGAGGTCTGGCCTCGGAGCCCGCGTTGAGCCCCGATCTGGCAGGTTGCTTGGTTGCTTCCAGTTCCTGGCTGTGCAATTGTGCTTACAAATAACATCCGTTTGTGCCTTCTTTTTTTTCCCCCCTTTTTTATACTCCTGTGTCCCTGAGCTACTTTGGTTTCTAAATTCAGGCCTTATCTGTGCCATTCAATTAGACCACATCCCCAACGCTGCTATATAGTTCCACAGTATGTGGGAAATTTGGTAATTAAATGCATGCAAATGCTGCAAGAATCGAATAAATTAATTTTTCCTTAATATCAGCAAATGATTCTGTGATGTTTCTGGAGCTAATACGACCAAGATACTGGCTTTTCTTTCCCTATTCCCCATCCTTCTGAGCACTTACTATTCCGGAAATACCTGTTAAAAGTTTACAGGAAAAGCATTCCAGCATTCCCGATGTGTTGTTACGTAAGGAGGAAAATCCGTACGGACGTTGTCTTGGCTCTGCAGATACAGGCCCGGCCAGGTCGTGGTGAGGAGCCCGGGGTTCCTCTGGCCCCGTGGTGCTGGGGGAGGCCCGTGGGGAGGCCGGGCCCTCCCTCGCCTCCATTTTGGGGGATTTCGCTGGGGCTGGGGAGCTCCTGCCAGGCCGGTTGGCACCATCCTCGGAGCCACGGGCTGCAGAGGTGGCTAATTCGTGCTGGAAAAGCCGAGTCTCCATGACTCGGTCCGGCGCTGGCCACAGGCTTCAAGAAATTCCAGCTGTTCCTCATGCAGAGAGGCCCGATCTTTAGTCCGTGCAACGAGGCTGCGCGTGGCTGTCGCATTGGAAAGCTGTGACGTTGCCGGTGATGTTTTCCTTAAAGAAACGGGCCCTTGGCACAGCTTTTGGAGCCGTGCTGCGTGCTCCGGGCTTCCGCCGCCTTTCCCAGCAATGCCACTGGGCCGGGCACTTTGAGGGCTCGCTCCGCGCTGCGGTGCCGACCCGCGTGGCCCGCTGCTGCAGGCATCGCTGCGCCGTGTCTTGCACAAGTTTAACCTAAAAATGGCTGTTGCACTTCATGAAGGGACTTTAAAGGTTATTCAGTGCCTAGGGCCTCATGTTCATGGGAGCCCTGCTGGTTTTATGCGTGTGGAAGGGAAAGGCAGGGATGGAGAGCTGGAGTGATCCAAAGCAGTGAGACGGGTTGGTGCCTCCGGTGCCGAGCGCTCGTCCCAGCCCCGGGAACAGAGCTGCCCTGGGATTTGGATCTAACAGATGTCTGGGGAGAGAGCAGTGGCCGGCGAAGGCTTTGGGGGAGAACGGGCGGTTCTTGCCAAAGCCGCTTTCCAGCAGTGCTCCCGGCTGGGCCGGACGCCGTGCGCAGGGCCCTGCGGCCGCTCCTGCTGTGCGGGGGAGCCCAGGTGAAAATCCTCATCGTGAGGCCGCGCATCGGTCCTGTGCTGAGCGGGGAATGGTTTCGAGATCCCGGGATACGGCCAAAGAGTTCTCAGCCGGCTCCCGGGGCCGGGACATCCGTGCCGTCGCCACCGGACGTTATTGGTGCCTGCCAGTAAATTCCTGGGCACCTTCCGCGCCGGGAGGCTGCGGGACTCTGGGGTTGTCCCCCTGCTCCTGCAGTGACTGACGCTTGTTCTGCCTGTGCTCTTTGCCCCCTGCAGAGCTGACGTGTCCGGGGTGCAACACAACTAAAGAAGCTGCTGCAGGATGAAAAGATGGCAGCACGGCTGCTCGCACCACCAGGCCCTGAGAGTTTTAAACCTTTCACTCCAGAGTCTCTGGCTAACATTGAGAAACGCATTGCAGAAGAAAAGAAGAAGCGCCCAAAGCAAGACAGCAGCCACCGGGATGACGATGAAGACAGCAAACTCAAACCAAACAGTGACCTTGAGGCGGGGAAGAATTTGCCTTTCATCTACGGGGACATCCCCAAAGGCCTGGTTGCTGTGCCACTGGAGGACTTTGACCCTTATTATATGACCCAGAAAGTGAGTCTGCACTGCACTAGGGAAGAAGTCACTAAGCCACCTTTTTCCATAGGAAGTTGCAGGTTTGGGTACGGTTTAAATAGAAGACAAAGAAATGAGTCCTTGGATGGGGCTTATTTTTGTATCTATATATTTTTTCTTGATGTTTAACAGTATTGCTCTTGTTCTTCATGTGCCTTCCAAACCATTATCCTGTTTAACAAACTTAGAGATTATATGACTAGTCTTTTAAGCAGCTGCTTGGGTGGAGATGGCAGAACAAGGTCTAAAATCAGATTAACTTGTCCAGACATGACAATTTTTAACCTGGAGGGGAAGGATTTAACAGAGGGGTGACAGGGTTAGTGTGCATTTCATTGCTTTTACTGAGTTCAGTTGAAATTTGGTCAGAAGGACACCAAGGGGAGGAATGGGGACCAAATCAAAGTGAGGTGAATTGCTTAACTCACTTTCATCTTCGTAATTTTTATTTCTCTAAATGTTGTCTGGGGAATAAGGCGGTGAGTCTGGAGGCATTTATTGCTGCTGCGATTTATTGAGAGGTGAAGCAGTATCTTAGGGGAAGTGGTAAATAAGCCAGCAGTGTGCGGGAAATGGAGAGGGGGGCATCGAGTGCTGGAAGAGGGTGATCCCGCATTTTTTCCTGGAAGTCTTGATGGCTTCAAACTGAGCTGCTTTTCTACCGCTTCATTTAATGACTTTCCTTCATAAAAACAAAATTCAGTAAGCTAATTACTAGAAAGACAGAATTGAGGCTTAGCTGTGCTTGAGGAGCTGGAGATTTGAGCGTGTATGTGACAGTTGTGAGTGGTTCCACGTCTGTCCTTTAAAATATCAGTAAGTCATTGTGGGCAGCAACGTGTTTTATGTCTTTGGGGAAGGTCTTCCTTGCCCCACTCGGGAATTACTCTGCGGATCGCAGGCGTTATCCGCGCGCCTGGCCTTGGCTGCTGAAGCTTTGCGTCGCTCGCCACACGTGACTGGTTTAGTCCTAGTTACTGCTTGTTTATTGGGTCGGTGCCGCTAGGAGTGCGGGCAGCAGCTCAGAGCAGGGCCTCTGGACGTGGCGGATCGGCGGTGGGTGGGCATCCCGCTGAGGACGGCGCTCCGGGCGGCCTTGCTGGAAGAAGGGAGCTTGCGGAAACGTCGGCCTGGGAAGGCCTGGCTGCAGCGACCCACGCTCGGCAGCGCTTCCCAGAGCAGCCTAGGCTTTGTGGGGCCACTCACGCCGACCAAAGCGGATAGGAGACGGCACCAGGTCCAACAACGGGGCTGTTTCGTCACCTCTCCGCCTTCACGTAGCTGGACGGGCAGTGTCCTCTGCGGAGCTGCGCCCCAGCTCCCAGGCTGTAACCGGGAAGCAGTGCCGAGAGGGAAGCGGCACTGCTGTGTTGGCTCAGCGTTCGCCGGCAATGGGAGACGGAGGTGAACCCCGTTAACCCTCGCCTGTTGTCAGTCTTCTGCGTGGGGAACGTTGCTTTTTTTTTCCTCTCTAAAACTGAGAGTTTGAGAGTAGCGTTTTGTGGGGAGGCCGATGTGACACCACCCATCACGTCCTCGCGGCTGCGCGGAAAGCCCGAGCGCGCCGGGGCTGTCGCAGAGCCGCCTGTCCTTCCCTCCCCACGCACCCAGCGGCAACGTTTCGCTGCCTCTTCCTCCCGAATCCCCTTCGGGATGGCCGCAGCACAGGGCTGTGTTACGCTTCTCCTTCCCCAAATACACAGTGACTTCCCACAAATAATTTTTTTTTAAGGCTATTAAAAAAGACCCTTTTCTGAATCATCAGAAATTGCAAATCTGCTTGAATCATGGGAAGTTTTCCAAGACTTTTTTTTTTTCCCCCTCTAGCATTTGCCAGGAGGCTTTGCATCATAGGTCTTTTCTTTTAAGGCTAGACATGCAGCACTCATAGGAGCGAATCAGCTGCTCGCTTTTCCTTGCAGGAGGACACAGTGATCTTGGTTTATCTAAGGAAACTGAAACTGCATTTTGCCTGCAACGCCGAACTGCCCAGTGGCCAACATGTTAACTGATCTTTAAAGGAGAAACAGTGCGACCTAGAAACAGGACCGCGATGCTGGGAGTCAGAATGCCGGGGTCGGAGCCTGGCCCTGCACGCAACTGTTTTGTCCAAGCTCCTTCATTCTTTGCTTGTGGGTTTTTTTTTTTTTTTTTTGCCCAATGGGAATAATGGCTCTTAACAGAATCAGGAAAGTCCATCTGCTCACAAGTAAAAGATTATGGAGCTAATTTAGCACTTTTTGTTTTCATTTAAGTACCAGGGAGATCTTTTTTCATGATCTTTCTTTTGCAAATAGCTTGATCACCTTCCAGCTCCTGACCTGCAGTATACGATGGAAGCTCTACTGGCCTGTGAGATCTGCTGTGGGCACCTGAAACTTTTAATAATAATTAAAAAAGGCAAATACTTGCACGTGAAATTCCTTGTGGACAAGTGCAAGTGAAATTCAAGACAACCGTGTGAACACCCCTCGCAATGGGTGCAAATTGTCCTATGGCAAATGCAGGCGTTTCAGGCAGCGGCGATCAGGATGTACCCACCATCTCTTTTCCTCGTGGTTTTCCAGCTTTTAGGCCTCTCTCCTTTCTCCTCCGTTTATGTTCCTGCCATCGCTTTGTTGAGCAGCTCTGCTCCTGGCTCTTTGTCAGAGCCGTGCTCATTTTCCTCGAGTAACTTCCATCCAGCCTGCTGGATTGTAGCAACCTGTTCCCCTGGCTACGGAACAAGGCGAAGGTGCAAACGCTCCTGCAGCCCCTGCGGTGGGAGAGGCAGAAGGTGCCTGGAGGCGCCGAGAGGGCAGGCTGGTGCGAGCGGAGGCGGATGGCGCGGGCGACCTGCGCGTCACGAGCGTCACAGCCCGGCATGGCGCTGCCTGCGGTCACCCAGCGCTCGCAGATGGGCACCTGAGGATCCTTCCCGGCTCCGGGTGCCAAGAGTGACTTGCAACTTCGGCGAGTCACATGCTCCGGTTGGAAACGCGCCCTCCAGCCCGGAATGTCACCTTGAGTGTTCAGAAGTAGGAAAATTACAGGAATATGAAAGAGAGGCTGGGGGAAACATGTCTGACTAGCATGTGCTTCAAGGAGCCGCCTTTTATGACCTCCTTGTGAGGCGAGATTGTGGCTGTAAGAAGGCCTGGTGCTCAGGCCAGCCTTGATGGCGAGAAGCGAGAGCCAGGCCGTCTCAAAAGCTGCCTGTTTTCATCTCACTTTCAACAGCAAACTGCGTTTTCCAGGCCCCGTAGGTGCAACATCGCTTCTTTTTGCCCTCTGCCCTCGCACAGGTTTACGAGGAGCAGGAAGGAGCCCCGGCCCCGCTGCTCCTTCCTGGCATCCCAGGGCAGCGTCACGGCCGGGCTCCGCTGTGCGGGAGCAAGCGGAGCCCACCAGGATGGACCGGGATGGCTGTGCCGGCCCTGTCCCAGCCAGGAGGCAGGACGGGCTCCGCTGCGGAGGCAAGGATGGGCGAAATTCCAGGAAGCGCCATCCTTCCATTCTGCGGCTCAGGCAGCAGCTCATGGTGGTAAATCAGCCCGGTTCCTCAGGCCCCTTTGGTGAAGAACAGATTTTTGAAAACATATCTTAGTTAGATACAGATATACATTGAAAATATTTCCAAAAATAGTCCCAGGGATTTCTGCTGTACTGTGCTCCAAGCAGGAGTTTAAAAGAAGCACAGGATGTGGCAAATACTTTTCCCCCACAAGTTTTTTGGGGTAAAGAACAAGGTGCTGATAAACAGTAGATGTATCCCCTTTCTGGGAGGGATGGAAAAGTAAATGCTGCATTTTCCATATGAAAAAGTACATCTCTATGAGCCCAAACGGACCTGGGGAACGTGCCGAGGTGCCGCGGGCGGCAGCGCGGCGCTCCCCTCGCCTCGCGCTTCCCTGCGGGGAGGTCCCATCTGCTCGCGGGGCTGCTCGGGAAGCTCCTTCCCCGGGAGCCCCCTGCCCGCTCCTCCCGGCAGCCCTTGCAGACGTGCTGGGTGCAGCAAGCCGAGCTGCGGCCTGCGCGGCCCCACTCCCCTCCAGCGTTTGCTCCATCCTGTCGTGCTCTGCAGCAAAGAACTTCCTTCCGGTGTTATTTTGCAAATTGATTTAAATACAGAGGCTTTAATGAAGCTTGTTCCTTAGGAGTATTTCTTTTATAGAATCATAGAATCACAGAATGCTGAAGGTTGGAAGGGGCCTCTAGAGGTCACCTAGTCCAACCCCTGCACACGCAGGGTCACCTGGAGCACGTGGCACAGGGCTGCGTCCAAGCGGGTTTGAAGATCTCCAGAGAAGGAGACTCCACAACCTCTCTGGGCAGCCTGTTCCAGTGCTCTGGCACCCTCACTGGGAAGGAATTTTTCCTTAAGTTCCTGTGAAACTTTCGGTGTTTCCGTTTCCAGCCGTTTCCTCTAGTTCTGTCAGTGGCCACCAGTGAAAAGAGGCCGGCCCCATCCTCCTCACTGCCTCCCTTGAGGTACCTATAGACACTGCTCAGGTCCCCTCTCAGCCTTCTCTTCTGCAGCTGAACAGGCCCAGCTCCCTCAGCCTCTCCTCATAGGGCAGATGTTCCAGGCCCCTGATCATCCTCGATCAGAAACATCTCTACAGCTCCTCTAAAACATACAAACCCAGCCAACTTTAAGCAAACTGAAGTGGATGGAGCCTTTTCTGCAACTGCCTAACAACAAACTGGAGCTTCCAGCAGACTTCTCCCCTCCAGGAAGGCAAAATGCCGGTCACCGGGTATCGCCCTTCTCCGGGTTTTGAGCTTTGCCTCAGCAGATCCTAAAAGGGCTTAAGGATGTTCTTGGAGCTGAACCAGCAAACATTTTAAGTGCATGCAGCCATTTTGAAACTGAGTTTTAATATGTCAGCAGCATAAAGAAAAAATAAGGTAAGATTTTTCATTGCCAGGCACTTTTGGGGGGCTTTTCTTTCTATTTGTAAGGCCAAGTGGAGGCTTACCCAGGGTTTTATAGGGAACGCTGGGGAACCGGAGTGGCGGATCTTGGAGCCATCGTGCTGCGGAGCAGACTGTTCTCTGCGTTAGGGCTGTAGCGAGAGGCCCTGTTGTGACTGAGGTTGTGCAAAGGAGCCAGTTCAGCGAGAGCTGGAGGCCGAGAGGAGAGAGCCTGGGCTGAGGATGGCAAGAGGAGCCTCTAAAAGGGGCGAGTTTGGAGCTGTGTGTCGTGTCAGGGACGCAGAGACAGCTGGTTTCTCCCGCGGGGCGGCCCTCGTGCTCGCTGGGGTCTTGGGAAAAGTCCTGGCCTTTTGCACGATCCCTGCATGCCGGGATAACCCGTTCCATAATTCCTGGTGCCGCGACCCAAGAGCTGTCCGAGGTTGTCTTGGGAGAGGTGTTAGTGGTTGCACTAACCAGTATTTCTCACTCAGCCCTAAACCACAACCTGGCTTTGATTTCCTCCCCAAACAGTTTGCTGCTCAGTGCTCTAATGGAGCCAAACGAGCTAAAGAGATGTCGTTCCGCTCGCATGGAGGGAAGGCAGGGACACGGGGGTGCAGCTTGCGTTGCGCGGGGCCACCAAGTGTCCTCGTGCTTTGGGCAGGGACCCGAAGCTCGGCCGGAGCTGCCGTCTCCGCTCCCAAACGAGCTGCCGGGGAGACCGGCCAAGCCAGGCCGAGGAGGCTATGGGGCCTGAACCCCCCGCGTGGGGACAGTGGGAGCTCCGGGGTGGGGGATTTTGCTTCTGCTCTGTGCAATATCCAGTAAAATGGGCTGACTGGAAGAAGAATTCAGGGTGTCCTGGTAGGTATGTTTTACCCTAGTGGGAACGTCTTAGAGGAGACTGTTCTTTGGAAAAGCAGAAAATAGTCTTTTCCTATTGAAGATGTTGGTCTTTCTTCTACAATTCATACTTTGGTTTTCATGCATTAACTCTCTCTTTCTCTTTCTTTCTCTCTCTCTTTCTCTGCAGACCTTTGTAGTACTAAACAGAGGGAAAACACTCTTCCGATTTAGTGCCACACCTGCCTTGTACATTTTAAGTCCTTTTAATCTGTTTAGAAGAATAGCTATTAAAATTTTGATACATTCATATCCTTTTATATTACGGAATTATTCTGACTTTGTTTACTGCTTAAAAAACCTCTGCCCTGGGGGCTGGCCTCTGAGCACACACAGAAATGTGTATTTTGAGTGAAAACCATAGCCCTTAGATTCAGCCTATGGAATAACTTCTTTGCATCCCCTGCTGAATTGTGTCTGCCCATATCAGTTCTTCATTGATAAGTATTGGAGTAAACACGATTTAAAGTTAGGCTTCCAAGGAGAGGCTTGAGCTTGAACTAGCTGCTAAAATGGTTCAACAAAAACATTATCTGGAGAAGCAGCCAAAGATACTGTAAATATAATTAGATGCTGACTAATTTCTTGCTCTTTTGGCATCTCTCAAACTTCCTTCTCATGGCAAAGCTGTTCCAAAATGTGGCACTGCTGGGCTCCAGCGAGCTCGGGCGGCCTCCGAAGCCTCCTGCCTGCTTTAGTGAAGGAGGAGAGAGCAAGAGTAACAGTGCATTGGGTGAGCTGGTTTGTGACTCGAGCACTGATCTGATGGCAACGAATGTATTTGTTGTTTTAGAAGCTTCTATGTAATTGCTTCCTGCATCTCACATGGTAAAAATCCTTCTGCATCTTTTAATGCTTCAAACTCAACCTGGGATCTAAGGCTGGGAACAGGCTCTCTTCTTCCAGCAAACATGGAAAGAGTGGTCCCAAGCACAAGCCAGCTAGTGATGTAAGGGGACAAGGAGGAACAACTCTGCCTATTTTTGAAGAGTTGAAGGGATTTGCCTCCCAAGCACCCCTCCTTCCCACTTCCCGTAGCAGACTGGCATGGAAACCGTGCCATCCGGGAGGGAGAGCCGGCCCGCGGGCGCCCTCGCACCGCTCCGCGGATCCCTGGGAGGGCGGGAGAGGGTGGGAAGAGCCACCCTGTGTCCCTGTGATCCTTGACTTTGTTCCACAGTATTTAGCATGATCATTATGTGCACTATTTTGACCAACTGTGTATTCATGACTTTTAGTAACCCACCTGAATGGTCGAAGAATGTGGAGTAAGTAAATATTTTTTGTATCCTTGTAAGACTCTGGCGCAATGTTGTTTTCTGGCTATTCAGAAATCTTTTCCTACTTGTATTTACGTTAGCATGAGTACAAGCAGTCTTTTATATCCACTTTGCTTAGACAAGAAAGTCTGTAATTTACCTTTATTTCATAACTAAAATTACATTTCTATAGACTTCTGAGTACTGCTCTCTCTCCTCCTTTTAACAGGTATACATTCACTGGTATTTATACGTTTGAATCACTTGTGAAAATTATTGCAAGAGGTTTCTGTATAGATGGCTTTACTTTCCTACGCGATCCATGGAACTGGCTAGATTTCAGTGTGATCATGATGGCGTAAGTTGCATTTTTAGATTATTTCAGGTATTTGTTATATGTGGGAGGGCATCAGATCTTAGGAAGAGGGTGGGTGTCTAAGGCGAAAATAAACCAAGGAGAACTTAAGTGAATCCCCAAAAGATTTCTGTCTGAATTTTCAAACAAAAGCTTTAGCTTGACTTAGGACCACAGATCTCCACTGCAGCTCAGTGGAATTAGCAGAGCTGCGTCTGCAAAATCTGCAGTTTTCCTAATAACTGCCTTGCTAACGTGTGGTTTTATGATAGCATGGAGCATTTCAGGTTGTCTTGCGTGCCAGAGCGGCAGCTCCCTGTGTTGAACGTAGCATTAGGAGCCAAACGTCGCCAAACCACCCCGGCCCTCCGCAGCCTTCCTGCGCGTTGCAGCTTCCCAGGCTGCGGCGGGCGGTTGCTGGTCGGTTCCCGGCCCGTTGCAGGTGAAGAGGCAGTGTCAGAAAAGGAAAGACTTCGTTCTGCCTCTTCAGTCCTTTCTCTGGTGCTAGCTCAGCTTCCCTCGCTCTGAGGATGAGGGCGTCTCGGGGATGTTTCGGCTCCTCCTGAGGCTGGAGGTGCCTCCTGGCTCCCAGGCCGTTGCTTAGTCCTCCCAGCAGCCTGGGCTGCGGGGAAGCGATTCTGTTTTCTCTTCTGCATTTGTTTGGGGCTGCAGATCTTGGGGCTCCCCCAGTCAACCGAGGCCAGTGAAAACCCAGGGCCAACATAGGCGGCTCCGGGAGCTAAATGCAAGTTTAAGTGGAGTTTGTTTGCAGTGACAGAAGGCCACGTGTTGGCTGGATTCTGCAATGCAGAGTGTTGGTTTTCCGGAATATCTGCTCTTTTTTTTTCTCCTTGCCTTTTGGTTGTGATTTCAATAGCATGCCAAAGGTTGTGCATTGCCCAAAGAAAGGCAAATAGCCCGTAACCAGCAGCGCTTGAGTTTTGCTTTTCTCCCCAAAGAGCACAGAGGAAAAACTCTATTCTCAGTGGTGATTAAAGAGCAACTCTAGAGCAGTTGCCCTCTGGGTACCTCAGGTTTGTCCCTCTCTGAGAGGGGGATAAGGGCACCTACCTGTACTTGCCAACAGGGCATGAAGCACAAAGAATTAAAAGGCAATAAGAAAAGCCAAAGCTGATGGTACTGTATTAAAAACATGAAGGGAAAAGAAGTAAATAGACCTGAAATCATTGAACTGAGGTGGTGTCACCAAGCCTCCTGGCATGTTTGACAGTTGTACCTTCTTCTGTAGAGATAGCATTGAGTTCTTGTGTGCTGCGTAGGAGAGAAGGCAGAGCGGGATGAGCCGGCTTGGAGTGAGAGACTGAAGCCGTTTTCACCTCGAAACTTTCTGTCTCTCTCTCTCTCCAACGCCAGTTCTAAAACATTTTGAGTTAATGAGCTGTTTCCTGCAAACAGACAGCTAGAGTCAAGGCCGGTGACCCCAATGGTGCCATTAACTCTGGTTTAATTCTGCAGGTATATAACAGAGTTTGTAAACCTAGGCAATGTTTCAGCTCTGCGCACTTTCAGGGTACTGAGAGCTTTGAAAACTATTTCTGTAATTCCAGGTAAGGCGGCCTCCGGTTGGTGTTAGCTGTTGGGTACAGGCCCCTGTGAGTGATGTATTGCTTTGTCTGTAGTTGTTGTTTTCTTGGTGTGTGTTTTGTCATTGTGTTTTTTGTGTGTGACCTCCCTCATTGCAGATATGTCACAGAGTTTGTGGACCTTGGGAATGTCTCAGCAT
This sequence comes from Tinamus guttatus, assembly GCF_059628265.1. Taxonomy (NCBI): domain Eukaryota; kingdom Metazoa; phylum Chordata; class Aves; order Tinamiformes; family Tinamidae; genus Tinamus; species Tinamus guttatus. The sequence goes on from NW_028288630.1 coordinate 221,882, forward strand.
TGAGAACTTTCAGAGTTCTCCGAGCTTTGAAAACTATCTCTGTTATTCCAGGTGAGAAACCATTAAGCATTAAAGGCCAGTCTTGCCTGTGTCTCCTTGCCGTATCTTCTCCTTCGTCCTGCATTGCTTATTTCCCAGAAGTGGCACTGGGATGTTTTTGATGGGCTTTGCAGTCTGTGCAAATAGAGGGGTTTGAAATTAATATAAGGCTTCCGAGGCATCAAATTTGCTGTATTCCCAGAGGAGCAGCCTGCTCTTCTGCACTTCTGTATCCCCGAGTTTGCCCCTATCCAGGCTCCTAAGGGAAAGCCAGCCTGCAAGTTTGGTTCAGCATGAGGGAAGGATCAGGTACCCCCTCCTCGAGCCGAAGGGTTCCGTGGTCATCCCATCAGCACCAGCCTCTGGAACTGCCCTCGGAAGAGGTGCGTAAGGCAAGTGACCACCACGACGAGCTGGCCTCGCTGCCTCACCACGGCTTACAGGCACATTTGGGGCTTCTGTTTCTGACGTTTTGTTTCCTAACCCATTAAGCGAGAAGGGTCCCGTGGCTTTCTCAGGCTGCACTTGCTTATATGTTTGCCAAAAAAAGAAACAGGAATTTAGAAGCCCATCACTGTTCTCCCCTCTGCAGACTGCTAAACCCATCAGATTTACCTGGCTGTTGTGCATGATGCTCTTAAGTGGAACCTGCTTTTCTTGCATTGAATGAGGGAATGCTGGAATAATGTTCTTCGCCTTTCCTAATGTCCGGCAGTGCACACACAGAGAGCAAAAGGGATTTGGTAATTGCTGATAGCAGTGCACTAGATGGATCTGAAATGCAGTTGTGATTTTATCAGCCAGCTGCAGGTATTAACTGGCTTGCTAAAAGAGAAGCATCAATGTTAATATTAAGTTTTCTGTGTGTTTTGCTTTCATGGTCATAGCAAAATGAAGGGGATGCAGCTTTAATGAGCTGGTTCCCGAGTGTGACAGCATGGCCTGCGCTGGGGAAGGGAGAGCTCCTCCTCTCCACTGCTCCCAGCTAACGGAGTTTTCCTTCAGCAGGGAGGGTGGTCACGGACCCTTTATTCAGTGCGGCCCCTTCTTTGCTGAAGGCTGGTTTGCTGCCCACAAAACTGATGGTGGCAAAACTGGAGTTATTTGTGTCAGCGAGACCTGGGGGGGCTTTGCCCCAGCTGTGGGGCAGCATGCAGGAGAGGTGCAGACCTTGCTCTCCCTTGGTTTCCCTGCTCATAACATGAGAGCATTTCTCTAATTAACCTTATTTAACACAAAATCGGGCTTAGTGTGCTCTTCATGGCTTGCAGTGTTACCAGGTTTCCTGGCAGAAGGGATTTTTAGAATACCCTTAATATATTAAAATAAAGCAGTGTTCACTTAGTGCCGTGATGCATGTGATGGAAGGGGAATTTTAACATTGTGCTGAGCTAATGGGGAAATCATCTTGTGTTGTGACAAGTGCGAACTGCATCACCTAGAAATAATTAGGATGCTCCTTGGGGTGTTTTTTTTAGACAAGATAAAAGAAATATTGGCAGGAGAGACTGAGAGGTGGCACAGGCAGCAGGGTAGGACGGCACCTCTCACCTATGTGGACTGAAACAACAAATTGTTGCCTTCCCCTTGTGGCCTCATAGAGCTCCCTAAACTCTCAAGTCCAAAGAAGCTTCTCGGGGCACTCAAGTCACTGAAGTTACCACAGTTAATGTTGGCCCCGGTGACACGTGGGGCTTCAGCAGGGCCCGGGTGACCGAGACCTGCAGCCCTGGGGACGGTTCCTTCGGCCCGGAGCTGCCGCGGGTGCCTCGTGCCTGGGCTGGGGGCTCTCCTGCTGCCGATGCATCGTCCTTGCCGGAGCCCCGCGCGGAGCCGGGAGCGCTGCGGACTGCCGTGCGGACAAGCGTCCTGACGGCTCCGGGGCTGCCAGCACCAACAGCAAAACAGCTGCTTCGTGTTTGCAAAGACCTTCGGCGCCCGTTTTAAAGGTTTGAAGGGCATACAAGATGCTTTTTCCTCCATGAGAATTCCTTATTGACGTATTTTTGAATCTTTACCTGCCTGACATGGATCAAACCTGCGGGTATAAAAGGGTTTCTTGTCCAAAGTTTATAATTTGTTGTAGAGTTGGCCTCAGCCAGAGTCTTGGATCCCATCCGGCCCCACCAAACCTGTGCTCAGCTGCACGTGGCTTTGCTTTTCCTTTTAAACTTCCGAATTGGTTCCTTTGAGCAGCCTCTTGTTCATCGGGATATTTTGGATGTTTGGTGCAATCCAAAAAAGTATTTCAAGACCAGAATAATTGCTTGGATTTCAAAATACTTGTCCTGGTTGAAGCTTTAAATATGTCAGAAGCAGAACCTCTGCATCGGTACTATTCCACTGAACATGAGTTGCATTGGCATGGAAGCACTGGGAGATGGGGTATGGCATGGAAATCATGCATGATTTGTGGATAATCACATCCATAGCAAAAAGTTGGAGCTAGCAGTAGATTTGAGTAAGAAACCTATAAAGCCAAAACACTCACCAAATCATTAAATGCCATTATTGGCATGGATGAAGAAAAAGGATTTGGGCCTGAATCGATGTGTCTGGAAGGATGTGCAGGTTTCAGGAAACTTTACTCCATCGGTTCTAGGATTGGGCTCATCATCTCTTAGAGAGGAGACTTTCCGCATTCTTCAAAGAAGAAACTTCCTTAGAAGTCTGTTTTGCCCTCATTTAACTGAATTTGCCCTTGATGGAAATATTACTTTGCTCTTTGCATTAAAGAAAGTTGGTAGAAGATATTTATTTGCTGAAGCATTATATGAATTTGTAGGCAGTTTGATTTGCAAAATCTCTGAATCTGGTGAGCGGGAAGAGTGGCTTGTCAAGGGAGAGGAAGGTAAGGGCAATGTTTCCCGAGCTTTCCATGAAAACATGGAGAAAGCCATTGCTGAAGTCTCTCTTCAACGTCCTTCACCACCCACGTTTGCAAGATAATCCAGCTGGGCATCGGAAAGGCTCACGTACGAGGTCCTAGTGCTGGATCATTCCTGCACCCCGACTTTTTTCTTATTTTATCATCAACTCTGGATCTAAATGAAGGATTCGGCTTCTGCAGGGAAGGCGAAATGCTGAAGCTGTTCAGTTAAGCAATGCAAACTTGCAATGCAGACAGTATGACACGTATTTGATCTTTATAAGTTGTAGTTTGTGCCAATAAGCCAGATTTAAGCAAAGCTAAATGCGTCCACGGAGAAGGTTATAACAGTGTATCTTGATTTAGCATCTTTCGTTAGACAAGCCCTGCTGTTGGTTACAATGATTTTTAAGTACACTTTGCATACTCTTCCACAAAACTTGGATATTTTCAAGGATGAACTTCTGTGTTTTGGCCTAACCATTGCACGTTCACCGTTGAAACTGCTCAACTTAACATCTGCCGTGAGGATGGTTCTTTCATCCTTTACTTTGTGGGGGAAAAAGCCTGAATGCAAGTGGTGCAGCCTTGGGTCTCCAGGAATGGGGCCATTTTCAAGCACTGGCCCTGTGCTGCAGTGTGTCGGGGTAACACACCGTGTGTATTTGAAGTTTCCATGTCTTTTTATTCTACATGAGTGATTTCTAGTCTTGTTGTCTTTCCCACAGGCCTGAAGACCATCGTGGGCGCCCTGATTCAGTCAGTGAAGAAGCTGTCGGACGTGATGATCTTGACCGTGTTCTGCCTCAGTGTCTTTGCTCTCATTGGACTGCAGCTCTTCATGGGCAATTTGAGGAACAAGTGCGTGATCTGGCCGATTAACGTGAACGAGACGTTCCTGGACAACGGCTCCAGGGGCTTTGACTGGGAGGAATACACCAACAATATCTGTAGGTATTTCTGCAGGGATGCTCCCCCCAACCTTGTTGCCCAGTGTTTCTGATGTGCCTTTTGCGGTGTGTCCAGGTTTGCATGATGAAAACCCCGTATTTGGATGACTTCAGTTTCCAGAAACCCGACCCTGTTAAAGTTTTTGCAATTGGGCTCCTCTCTTTAGAAAGTCTTGGCTGTGATATTTCTAGCTAAATAAAGACTTGGTCTAAAATGCATTTGTTTCCAATTAAAAGCAAGGTATAAATATGATAAAAGAGAAGTATCTCTGTGCATCTAAATCCCTGGCCTCAGTGCCAAGGCCTCAGTGTAGTTTTGCTGAGTTCTTGTTTGGTGAACACACGTGCAACTGCTCCTACCTGTTTCGGCTTGCCAGCCAGAGGGGACCTCTTTGGCAGGATTTCAAAGCTGTAAAGATGCTGCAGGTGATCAAGGCTCCGAGTTTTCATAATTTAATTTCTTCCTCCCTTCTCTCATTGAACTAAGCCTCTCTGCTGTGCAGACCCCCAGTCTTAATTTTTATTCGTAATTCTCTACTGTGTTTCAGAAGGGTGCTTAATCTCGGGCAAAGTTAGTGGAGTTAATGCCATTTAGAGCTGCCTTAGTTCCCTGGTACATGTCTCAGTCAAGCCCTCAGAGGACTGTGCAGTTCAAGTTTTTACAGTGTTACTGTGTGTGAAATCCTTTAACTCCACAGGTGTGCATGCAGGTAATTCTTTATCTTTTTAATCTTCAGCCAATTTTTACATAATTCCTGGGGCTCCTGATCCCTTGCTCTGTGGTAACAGCTCAGATGCAGGGTGAGTGTTGGCATTTATGAAAGACTCCAATGGCTGGTGGTGTTTGCTGTCGGTGACAAAACCTCTGGAATATTTCCCTTCTCTTCCTGTGTTAATTCTTACCTTAATTTGCATGCAAGAGATTTCACCTTTCTTTCTTTCGTGCATAGGACGAGGGTGACAGGGGTTTTCTCAAATATTGTCCATTGGCCTCCTTGATCTGCTCTTCCAGACGAAAGCAAAATGCATGCTTTGCTGTTAGTGTTGGGAAGGTCTCCTAAGCATGGATAATGTGCATGGTGTGAGTCCACCCTGTGCCTCTCTCTTGTATTCATGACCCAATATTGCTCCTGTGTTCCTTACAGCCAGTGTCCCGAGGGCTACACGTGCATGAAAGCGGGACGAAACCCCAACTATGGGTACACGAGCTTTGACACTTTCAGCTGGGCTTTTCTGGCTTTATTTCGCCTTATGACTCAGGACTTTTGGGAAAACTTGTATCAATTAGTAAGTAAACATTTTGCTTTGCCCTGCAGGGGCTGCATGCAGCACTGCCTCCGCGTGTAGCGGATGCTCGGGCGTTTCAGAGGGCAGAGCGTTTCCTCGTAGCCTGAGGACGGTTCGGGGACCTTGCTGATGTGGCTCTTTTCTTTTTGATGGAGTCCAAGCATTGAGTTTCATGTTGTGCTTCTGAATCCTTTCTAACTTCCATGCCATTGCTTGTTACCTCAAGAAGAGTGATGTCACCTGTGGAAATCCCTCTAGAAATTGCTTTCCGTTTTCCTTTTCTCTTCCTTCCGTCGTTCTTTTCCACTTCCAGACCTTACGGGCAGCAGGAAAAACCTACATGATCTTCTTTGTCTTGGTGATCTTTGTGGGATCCTTCTACCTGGTTAACCTCATTTTGGCTGTGGTAGCTATGGCTTATGAGGAGCAGAACCAGGCCACTCTGGAGGAGGCAGAGCAGAAAGAGGCAGAATTTAAAGCCATGTTAGAACAATTGAAAAAGCAGCAGGAGGAAGCCCAGGTGAGTGTTTTGATCACGTATTTTAACGAGTTTACATATTTTTAGATTTATTTAGTGGAATATTAGTCTAGGTAAGACCTGACTTATTTTGGCCTTCTCTGTCGTTTGCCCTCAGGCCGCTGCTATGGTCACCTCGGCGGGGACAGTCTCTGAAGATGCAGTGGAAGATGATGGTGGGGGGAGACCGTCTCGGAGCTCTTCAGAGATTTCCAAACTCAGTTCCAAGAGTGCCAAGGAGCGTCGAAATAGGAGGAAAAAACGGAAAGACAAAGAGCTGTCAGAAGGAGAGGAGAAGGGGGACAACGAGAAGGTGTTCAAGTCGGAATCAGAAGATGGCATGAGGAGGAAAGCATTCAGGCTACCAGACAACAGGCTAGGAAGGAAATTTTCCATCATGAACCAGGTAGGATTCTTTTCCTTCCCTAGTGTTTCTTGCTGACTTGTATTCAGGGTAATATCCCAGTTTAGACCCTGATTAGCACTTCAGAGGAATCTGCCCACTGATGTGAGCTTACGATGGATTGGGGAGCACTTGGCACCCAGATCGATGAACCTTGCGCTTTCTTAGCCTAACATAAATTATTCCTGAGATTAGGGAATTCAACAAGCTAACTTGATTAGGAGCTCAGCTGATTTACACCCAGGAGCTCTGAAATCACTCAGGTGCGCTCCAGCCAGCTGCCTGCCGCAGCCGTCCTGCAGGATCCCCTTGCTCCTGGTTGTGTCATGGGCTCTTTGCTCTGTCACGACAGCACCTGAAAGCCGGAGTGGGGCAGGGCCTTGTGCTGGGCCAGGCCGCACACAGCCTGTCCCTGTCCCTTCCAGATTCCAGCGCTTGAGGGCCGTCGTGCTGTCCGCAGCACGTTCCTGCATTTCCGCACTCTTCGCGTGGAGTGGAGCCTCCCTGCCCTTTCCCGGTTCTAGCTGCCCGGAGCAAGCTCTGCTGGCAGAAGCACTCCTGCTGCCCTAGTCGCATCCGCACAAACTCCTTTAGCAGCGGAGCTCAGCTGGGCAAGGCCATTTCCATCAGCAGCTCCTCAGCGTACCAAGGCCAAGGTGGTTGGTGCCGGGGTGGAGCGGCAGTGAGCTTGCTTGAGCAGCGCGTGGTGATGCCGGAGCGCTCTGGTTTCTCCACGCTGTTGACACCGTTGTCCTTCCCTCTTCTTCCCCAGTCTCTCCTCAGCATCCCCGGCTCCCCTTTCCTCTCCCGCCACAACAGCAAAAGCAGCATCTTCAGCTACAAAGGGCGCTTCCGTGACCCAGGCTCGGAGAACGAGTTTGCCGACGACGAGCACAGCACGGTGGAGGAGAGCGAGGGCAGGAGAGACTCCCTCTTCATCCCCATCCGCGGCCGCGATCGGCGCAGCAGCTACAGCGGCTACAGCGGCTACAGCCAGGGCAGCCGCTCCTCGCGCATCTTCCCCAACCTGCGGCGCAACGTCAAGAGGAACAGCACGGTGGACTGTAACGGCGTCGTGTCCCTCATTGGGGGCCCGCCGTCCAGCATGCCGGGCGGCCGCCTTCTGCCTGAGGTGAAAATAGATAAGGCAGCTGCCGATGACAGTGTAAGGAAGTCAGTGAGTAGGTAGCGTAGGCATGGCGCTCTGCCCTCCTCCGCGCCCCTGTATGCCGCCCTCCGAGTGACACAGGCTCCCTCATGGAATGAGTTGGTTTGTCTGACCGCAGGCGCCGACGTCTGCGTTGAATTCCTTGAAAAACTGCTTTAACTTCCCCCTTTTTTTCCCCTTCTCAGTCTTACTGACCCACATACTTTTCCTCTGGCTTCCTGGGAAAAAAAGGCTTGGAATTGAGTCCTTAATTGAAGGCATAACAACAGCAGAAATCCTTGGCATTTGTCGGGGCGATTCCTAGCTACCACTTTATCAAAGCATGGGATTGGGGACGTGATCAAAGCATGTTGCAAATGAAATGCTTTTCCACAATTAGAAATCATATTTGGGAGTTTGAAAGGAAATATAAAGAAATCTTAGAGTTGTCAGTAAATCAGAAAGGGAGACATCTTTAGCGGGAGCAGGAATACCTTTGAGTACAAACGAGGGGGTGGCTTTCCTTATTTTTACAAAGTTAAGGCTTATGTTAGCTGTGAAATTAATGGGAGACACCTGCTCTTAAGGGCACCAGCTCATGGAATGTCTCTTAAAGAGATGAGTTTGCAGAAGGCAAAGGTGAGGTCTGCAAAAAGAGCTGAATTTGGCTCTAAATAAAGGCCCTGGCAGAGAGATTGGACACAAGAAAAGTTACAACTCTGGTGAAAACAAGGAAGAAACACTGTCAGAAAATTCAAGTCCAAATTTTAGGTTTTGTGTAAAACAATAGGAAAGTTTGGATAGAATTGAGAAATTTTTATGAAAATGACCTGGATTTGCGTTTAGTTTTTCTGAACATGTAAAAATCCATGTGAAAGAGGAAATGTAGCTTAACCAGGATCAAGTCCTGCACCCTCAAGTGTTGCAGTGTGTTTAAGGGAGTGTCTGTGGGATTGTGCTAGTTTCATTCCTGTTAAACATTGTGGGCTTAGTTTACAAGGGAAGATGTTAAGTAACACAAATAAGGAATTTTAAAAAATATTCTTTTCAATTTCTGAATTTTCCCTGGCATTGCCTTTTTGAAATGAGTTGACTTAGTTGGCATTTGCTATTTTTTTAATGGATCAAGAGATTAAAAAATAAGTATACTAGTGGGGTTTATAATAATCTGGCCACAATCAAAACGAGGGCATTTGAGAGCTAACTAAAGCAATAGTTTCTGGGGAAAAAAGTCTGATTGCCATGTCTAGAAATTCCAAGCTATTTTTTTTTAGTTATTTCAATTCTTGCAGCCTAACTGACCTTAATTACTAATGCTCAACATTAGTTGCTACCTTTTCTTTTCCAGTTAGCATGTTAATATAACGTTTGCATCAGTATTTAGTTCTCTTTATAATGCAGCATGAACCTAGGACTTGTAATCAGCATGATGCATGCGTAAATGTAGAATAAATGTAGATGCTATCAAATCCTTGGTGCCCTCTTTAGTTCGGATGGCTCCAATGAAGCTAGGGTGACATTTACACCCCAAGAGAGGTGTTTTAAACTGACACGGTTAAAAGATTCATTGCCTGCCTGTGCCCTTAGTCTAGTAGCAGTAAAGAGTATATAACGCTTAGTGCTGCAGAAGGTTTCTTAGAAATGTTCTTTAAAATCTAATCCTTAATTTCTCTCAAGCTGCAAAGCGCTGGTACAAGCAGAAATAAGGCCGTGAGTTTTGCTTTGACCACTTATGCAATACAGGGGAATGCAAAGGACAGCAGGAGCAGAGGGTTGTTGTGTCTTTCAGGCATGTGTACCGTGTTCTAGGCTGCAGGCAGGCTGCAAGGTCGTGTTAATCGGTGGGTGCGTTTTGCAGGGTACTACTGAGATCGAAATTAAGAAGAAGCCGGGCGGCTCTCTGCTGGTCTCCATGGACCAGATGAACGCATCCTACGGCAGGAAGGATCGCACCAACAGCGTCATGACGGTGCTGACCAACACGCTGGTGGAGGGTAGGTGTGCGGGCCGCGTCGGCGGGGCCTCCTCTCCGGGCGGTCTGGGGAGAGAGTCCCACACCCCTGCGGGCCCCTGTGACTCTCCTGGGTCTCAGGGACAGAGTTGGAGCCTCCTGGCTGCCCAGGCACGGCCGGAGGCCTTGCCAGGGCATGGGTGGCACTGCCGCTGCGGGAGGCTGCTGGGTGCTAGTGTTACACCTGGGAGGTGGCTGCTCAGAGCCGTTGCTGCAGAACAGCCTCGGGGCAGCGGCGCGGGGGACGTGGCATGGGGAGGCACAGACCGAGGCCGGCGGGGTGAAGTGTCACCCAGCAGAGACCTGTTCTCGTATCCATGCTCTTCAGACGTGAAGAATTTGGCTATCCGTACTTTTTTTTGCAGTAAGGAACATGCAGTGTGGAGAGCACAGGAGAAAGGCAGCGTGTGATGCTACAGAGGGACTGTGTCCCCCTGCCCCAAGGACTGGACAGACCCTGCTCCATGTACAGCCCGTGTGAGCCAGCCTTGAGCTGTGCTGAGCTGGCGAGTTGGCAGCTGTCAAGAGAGGAAGGGACTTGGGAACGATGGCAGCGCTGAAACAGGCAGCGCACGGAGACGAGGTTTCCAAATCTGTTATGCAGGAGCCGGCAGGAATTTGTGAACAGCAGCCATATGAGGTTGATGATCTCAAATTCCTGCTGTCTCCTGCAATAAAACTGCATGAAAACTAAATATACTTAGAAACAGAGCAAGGTTCTTCTGCTGTTTCCCTCCTGCGCAAACGCCTACAGGCTACAGTGCTACGGTCCTCTTTTTAACTTTAGAAATTCCAAGGCAACTAAATACCAAGCAACCAAAGAACCAATGAGGAAGAGGGAGCGATGGTCTTTTCCCTACCAAAAAAAAATAGAGCATGGGGATGAACAGCTGTAGAGCCTGAATGGAATCACTGCAAGACGAAAAACAGGGGCAGGAGGGAAATTTCCCGATTTCTCTGCCCGCAACCATTTGAAATAAGCCAGTTTAAAAAACAGACGCAGCATTTTATTTGGTTCTGTAAAAGGGTGGTCTTAATCGGCTTCTTACTACTTAAATTCTTTTTGCAGCATTGTGTCATTTTAGACTCTGTCCGTATTCAACATTGAATCTATTTTACTTTAAAATTATTTAAAACAGGCCCCAAAGGTGGTTTCGAATCTGTGAGTTTAAATGATTTTACCTTGATAGTTCTGAGTTAAATATATGCCACTATTTATAATAATTTGAATTGAATCAGGAGATGCACAAAGTCCCGTTGCACAAATTTAAAAAGGTGCTTGCTGGTAAGCTAGTGCAAAGGGGGTGTTGGTACTGCCTGGCTGCGAGGAGGCGCTCGGGAGGCTCCGTGCAAGCCCTGCCCTGACTCTGTGTCTGTCACAGTGACCTGCGGAGCAGGTGGCCGTGGCAATGAGCTTTGGTGCTTGCTGATGGGTGGCATTAAGCCTCCAACCTCATGGAGTTTGCTATGGAGTGGTGTAGGCACCTATAGCAAAATGTACTTTTCCTCAATAATTTTGGATTATTATGTAAGCAAGAAGACTCAAGGGAGTAGTTCAGGACAGGCAAGATGAGCAAGCTGGTATTTTAGCCATGCTAAGAGTCAAACGCATGTAGCAGCATTAAAGGTAAAGACTGAAGACCCTTGCTGCTGTTTTTGTAACTCTAGAGCTGGAAGAGTCCCAGAGGAAGTGTCCCCCTTGCTGGTACAAATTTGCCAACACGTTCCTGATCTGGGAGTGCCACCCGTACTGGATAAAACTGAAGGAGATAGTGAACTTAATTGTCATGGATCCTTTCGTTGACCTGGCCATCACCATCTGTATTGTGCTGAACACTTTGTTCATGGCAATGGAGCACCACCCTATGACCCCCGAGTTTGAACACGTGCTCTCCGTAGGAAATCTGGTAAGACAGCGTCGGGAACGTGCCCTGCGCCTCTGCCGGGGTCCCTGGTGACGCAGACCAGGCCTGAAGGAGCTGCTGCTACAGGTTCCTAGCGGATCCTCGCTGCCATCTGCGGCCGCTCTGAAACATTGGTTATGGGGTGTGTTTTGGGTCAAAAAATGTTATACTTCAATTCTGTCTCTTAGTGCACTGTTTGATTACACCAATGATCAGAAAATGAACAAATGGGCATCTCTGTACGCCTGTTATTTTCTGTGTCTTTCCTCACCACTCCAGGTTTTCACTGGAATTTTCACAGCAGAAATGTTCCTGAAGCTTATAGCTATGGATCCCTACTATTATTTCCAAGAAGGCTGGAACATCTTTGATGGATTTATTGTCTCCCTCAGTTTAATGGAGCTGAGTCTGGCGGACGTGGAAGGACTTTCAGTGCTGCGATCTTTCCGATTGGTATTTCATATTCCAAATCCTTTTCTGAATGTTCCTGTCTTGTAGCTACTAGAAAGCTTTTGTCATAACTTAATTTGGTAAAACTGAAAAAACAAACCCCTCCCTTTTCTGTGTTGGGGAATTTCTGCCTGGTTTTCCTGTTCGTTTTAGATGAAATTGAACTCAATGCCTTTTTTTGGTTGTGTTTTGTAGCTGAGAGTCTTCAAACTAGCCAAGTCCTGGCCCACTCTGAACATGCTGATAAAAATCATCGGTAACTCAGTGGGCGCTTTGGGGAACTTGACCTTGGTGCTAGCCATCATCGTGTTCATCTTTGCTGTGGTGGGCATGCAGCTCTTCGGCAAAAGCTACAAGGAGTGTGTCTGCAAGATCAATCCGGAGTGTGAGCTACCCCGCTGGCACATGCACGATTTCTTCCACTCCTTCCTTATTGTCTTCCGTGTGTTGTGTGGGGAATGGATTGAGACCATGTGGGATTGTATGGAAGTGGCAGGACAGGCCATGTGCTTGATTGTCTTCATGATGGTCATGGTCATCGGAAATTTAGTGGTCAGTAAATGGTTCCTGATGATCTTTATGGGTTGCCTCTCGGGGGGTTAGAACACGGGGAGATCAAAGGACTGAATCTGTGAGTCTCCCAGCTCTGTCCGGGGCCTTTGTGGCCTTTGGCTCATGAACAGTCCTGCTGACTTGGGTAGCACAGTGTCTGGGCTTTGTTCTGCTTGATTAGGGCTTTAACAGTTGCCCATCAGAAAAGAATACTGGCCCTTGGCTATAAAAGCTGGAGGTAGGAAACCCTCAGTCAAAGGGGACACGTCCACATCTTGCCTGAGCGGGTAAAAGAAGCTTGTGAAAAGCAAAGTCTGGCTTTCAATGTGGAGGAGAAGTAATAACTTGGTAAGCTGGGAAGATCCGGAAGCAAAAAGAAGGCTGGAAGTTTCTTCTAAAATCTGCCCACTAGCTCAGTCATAAGGGGTATGGGTGTGTGCAAGCATCGGCTGGTGAAATTGCACTGCCTGTTGTGTGGGAGGTTAGACTAGATCATGATGTTTCCTTCTGGTCTTAAGTTTTCTGAAAAAAAAATCTATGGAGGAAAAAATAATCAAGAATGGCATAGTGTGAACAGTTGCATATCTTAAAGGGAGCGTTGCTTTCTCCCAGAAGACATGTCTCAGCAAGGGATTTTGACAAAATAAACCTTTGGGACTGTGAATAGATGGGGGCAAGGAAAGAGAGCAGGAGCAATCGCTCAGAATGCCTGCACTTGGCAAACTTCCTCTGAGCCGGAGATGGGGCTGAACTATTAACACTGAACTCAAATCCCTGGAATTGCTGCTTAAATTCCTACCTTGAACATGTGCAGCCTGGATCCCGCAGTGAGGTCCATGCCAGGGGCCCTTTTTGCTGCGCTGGAGGCAGTGGGGCCACATGCTGCGCGGGGATCTCCGGGCATGGAGTGCACTGCAGGAGCCAGGGCTGTGATCCCGAGTCCTGGGTACCTCGCAGGTCGGTTGGACAGCGGATCTGGGGCTCCGTGTGCTGTTTGGAGGCCTCGCTCTGCGGGCCCTGTTCGCGTCAGCAGGACTCGGGTGACCAAATTGTCACGCTGGGCTTTGGAAGGGTGTTACCCTTGTGTGTGAGCACAGCCGGAGCTCTGCCCAGCATGACCTCTTCTCCTGCAGGTGCTGAACCTGTTCCTGGCCTTGCTTCTGAGCTCCTTCAGCGCAGACAACCTGGCAGCGACAGATGATGATGGGGAGATGAACAACCTGCAGATCTCTGTTATTCGCATCAAGAAGGGCATTGCTTGGATCAAGGCCAAGGTGCGGGAGTTCATGCAGGCTCACTTCAAGCAGAGAGAGGCGGATGAGGTCAAACCCTTGGACGAGTTGTACGACAAGAAGGTGAACTGCATTGCTAACCATACGGGGGCTGACATCAACAGGGACATTGATTACCAGAAGAACGGCAATGGCACCACCAGCGGAATTGGGAGCAGTGTGGAGAAATACATAATAGATGAAGATCATATGTCCTTCATCAACAACCCCAACCTCACTGTCCGGGTACCTATTGCTGTGGGTGAATCGGATTTTGAAAATCTCAACACAGAAGATTTCAGCAGTGACACAGATCCTGATGGGAGCAAAGAGGTAGGAAAAAAAATGCTAAGGTATCATTCAGCCCCGTTGTGAATAACTTGGGAGGGAGACCTGGGTGGTTCCAGCACAAGAGTTTGTTTATTTTGTGGTGCTGTCTTTGCACCCACGACAGAAACCTTTTTCTTTTGCTAGTTGCACTCTGTGGAGAGCCACAAATAACTGCTGAAGTTGTTTAGTCAGCTTAGGCATAAGGCAGAAGTCGGCGACTGATTAAATCTCTGTGTGTCCTGTAAATACAAGTTGAAAGCAGGGCTGGGGTCTAATGAGATGAGACGAAGAACAAACTTCCTTTACAGTAAATGTGGTGAGCTGAGTCAGCACAAAGTTCCCTGTTTGATGGCATCTAATTATAGGTTGCAATGCGTTTTATTTTGTGTTCAAGAAACTTGATGAAACCAGCTCCTCTGAAGGTAGCACCATTGATATAAAGCCCGAAGTGGAAGAAGTCCCTGTGGAGGCACCGGAGGAGTACCTGGACCCAGACGCATGCTTCACGGAGGGTAAGCTGCACAGAGGGGAGCCACGCGTCCGAGGAGCCTCCGTGCTGCTTTTGGGAACCGCATCTGCTATAACTTACTCGAAGGTTAGGTCTCTTTGTGGCTCAGGACTGGATATTGGCTTATTTTGAATTAGTTTGGAAGCATTTACAAGGGGAAGGCCTTGGAGATGCAGGTGCTAATGAAAGGCTCTAGATGACCCACAGCTAAGGCAAGCTGATCTTTTATACAACTGATACCTTGAGTATTCTCGGGCAGAAAAATCTGGCTTCTCTCTCTTTTTTTTTTTTTTTCTCTGATGGCCTCAATGTCTTTCTGTGACTGATTTGTTACAGCTATTCCCATGGCAAAGATATTTGAAATGGTTCAAGGTTATTTTATCAGCAAGTTCTCCATTCCATTCCTGTCAAGCGCATGGATGCCTCATCAAATATAACTAGCTTAATCTGTTCACAAAATGATGTTAATTCAGGTGGCCAGATACAGAAGTGATAAAGGTAATCACAAAAGCCTAAAATGCACAGTTTTAACAGACATGCAACATCTGTAATACTGTTTGCACCCAAATCGCTGTTAGGCAAAGACATTTTACATTCTTGCATTTTCTCATCTGTGACTTAGCAAACAGTGGGGCTCATGGCCCTCTCTGCACTCTCCCTTTGCAGGTTGCATGCAGCGCTTTAAGTGCTGTCAGGTCAATATTGAGGAAGGGCTGGGAAAGTCGTGGTGGACCTTGAGGAAGACTTGCTTTCTCATTGTGGAACACAACTGGTTTGAGACTTTCATCATCTTTATGATCCTGCTGAGCAGTGGGGCCTTGGTGAGTACAGTGTAGAAATATATGTAGCCTCCTCGTGTTAAGTTAGGAAACATCTACAGGGCAAAGCTGTGTATAAGAAATTAGGTGAAATTGAAAGCTATATTGGTAATTCTTGGAAACTAACACAGTTGCATTGTGGTAGATACTGTACAAAAACCTTTCGTAATGATTTTGCTTAGTTTAAATTAAGGGTGAAAACTTAAGGGTGTGGAAATCTGGGTTCTGATCATAGTTTGATGTGAAATGTGATGATTTCAGTTGAAGCCAGCCTGTCTTACTTTCACATTATAAAAAGTTGAATTGTTGCAACTAGTAGAGCAGAGAAGTTGCAGTTAAAGGAAATGTAATTCCACTCTTCATCTTGATACAGTTTCAGTAAACTTCTACCATGTAGAATCGTGGAATAGATCAGATATCACTGATGAGAGTACCTGGTTATTTCCCAGGCTTTTGAGGATATTTACATAGAACAGAGAAAAACCATCCGGACCATCCTGGAGTATGCAGACAAGGTCTTCACTTACATTTTTATCCTGGAGATGCTGCTGAAATGGTGTGCTTATGGTTTCGTCAAGTTCTTCACTAACGCCTGGTGCTGGCTGGATTTCCTCATTGTGGCTGTATGTATCCTCTTCCCTTATTTCTAATTGGAAAAAAATACTAGTTTGAAGAGTCCTGGGGTCATGTTTTCTCCTGAGTACTGATCTGAATCTCAAATATCTGTAAGTTTCTAAAACATGATGAAGGATGAAACCTTTGAGCCCATGGAGTATTGCTCGTGTTCCCTGTGCAACTGTGGACTTTCTGCCTTGCAGTTCCTAGGGAGCCCATTCAGGCAGTGAAGGGTTTTCCGGCCCTTCCTGGTGCGCTGCTGAAATTCTGGGCTCTAAGGGGCCTTCCTGCACATTGAGCTATTGGCAAGTGTCAGCACTGGGAGAACTGCTGGCTGCAAACCTGCCAGGCCCTAAGGTCAGGCACGGACACCCGCTGTTCTCCATGGGATCTGTTGGCATTGGGTTTAGCCCAGGGGAAGAGATAAAAGAAAGGACCACGTCAACCAGCAGAGGCAGCAGCTTGTTGGCTAGAGACCCTAGTGTGAGTAGAGGAGCCGGTTGTCAGTCTGGACGGGTCAGCTTGTAGTCCCCCTGGAATTCCCCTGCAGAGCCTTGCCGAGACTGGAAACAAGGACAAGAGAGGAATGGCAGTAAGAGCAAGGGCATTGAAATGGAATTTATGCTGTCAAAAATGGTAGACTTAAGGGAATTCTATAGGACTCAGAGTCCTAAGAGTTGCAGAAAGTGGAAGTTTAGGATCCCAAATGTTTGGATCCTCTCAAAAAATGTTGCATCCAATTGTGAAATGATATCCTAGTGAGTGCTCCAAGAACAAGTATTAAAAACACCCAGACAAACAAAAAGGCGTTTTTCCAAGTCCCATTGCGGGAGAAGGAATATTTTCAATGTGTTTCACTTGTGCCAAGTTGCTGTTCAGTGACATTAGCACTCTGGAAATATTTCGGAGTGGGCGGAGGAACTATCCTTGGAATTCAGGGGCAGAAGTGACTCAAGATGTCTGCATTTCCGGTAGAAAAATGAATATTTAAGAAAGGAGAGAAAAAAAAAAAAAGTCCTCTGGTGCCTTAACACCTTTCCTTTTTCACACACATCTGAAGAAGTAACTTCTGAAAATAACTGCATCTCTCTCACTGCATTAAGCAGAGAGGAAGCAGTAGGGTGGACACGGACCCAGGGTACCCGTTCGCCGCCGCGCTGCTTTGCGATGGGTGTTTCCAAAGTCACGCGATGGCAGCTGTAGCTGATGGAGAAGAAACCTTTGCATCACAACATCGCTCTTGAATGTTAATTTTCAGCTTTGATAGCATTCAAATCACCCTCCCCTGATTCCCAAAGCCTGCTGGGTGTATTTGTGAAGAGAAAGTCTTTTTTCTAATGAAGACATCTGCTTTTCAGTCAATTTGCAATTCCTTTTGCCTTGTGTTGGTGCCCGCCGTATATCCTGCTGGAGTGTCCTGAGGGAATAACCCTGGAAAGAGCCACTGGAAGCTAAATTAGCCGCTAGAAATTTCACTGCCGTTTTGTCAGTTAAACTTGGGAGCAAGGCATTATCCTAAGGGAAAGAAGCTCTGAAATTGAGGGTTCAATTAAGGCTTTCCCCATGGTATTTTTATGGAGAGAAATGCTGCACTTTGTCCTTGTAGACCTTATAGCTCCTGCCTCCTGCATACTTTGAAATTTGGGATCTGAATCCGGATCAGTTTTCCAGCAAAATCCTCTGGCTGATGCGTCGAAGCAGCCCCCTCTCCGGAGCTCCCCGAGGGCTGGTGGTGGCCTTGAGCTTAGAAAGGCCACACCTGGGGGGGAGCAGATAAGAAGACAGAGGAAGCACGAGCACAAACAGTAAAATAAGGTGGAATCTGCACCCTGCAACGCAACAGGCTGTGTAATTCTTCCCGTCATCCCGACAGCCGAGGGCCCGGGATGTGTCCCGGGTGCCAGGGGAGCAGCCGAGCCCCCTGGCTCTGCTGCCTGTCCCTGTGTTGGAATGTGCTCCTGACAGTTCCCTGCAGCTGGGGGAGCTTTTCTTAAAGATCATCCTTATAATTACCTCTTGAAAGGAGGATAAGTAGGAATTGTCCTATTCGGAGAATTAACCAGAGACCGAAAAACAAAACAGCTACAGGAGGAGCTCTCAGGGTTTCCCATTACTTGTTACTGTATGTGGATGCCTTTCTTTTTTTCTTTTTTTTCCCCCCCTCCACAAGGGTTGCATTTCTGTTCTTGTCTGTGTCCGTAATGTGAGGTGAGGACGTCCAGGAGTTGTAGAGCCTAAATTTGATTCCAAGCTGCTGAAGAAAATGGGTTGTCTTTGTGGTTATGGTTTTGAAGATGCAGTGTAAGATGATAAAACTTCAGGAGGCACAGAAGTGCTTGATGGTTGCCCTGTTATAAGCCAAAATCTCCCCTGTGCTTGGGTTTTTAGGGCAATAAAAGTTGGCTTTAGTACCCAAGACGGATCGGATCAGATGGAGCTGCATTTCTCAGAGTTGTCCTGGCAGAAGCAAGTCCCCACTCTGTCCCTGAAGGCCGTGGCATGAGCACGGCGGCTCGCTGCGCAGCCTGAGCGCTGTTTGTGCACTGTGTGTATTTATCTGTATTCTTTCTCATAGGTTCCTTTAAAATTTGGCTTAATTTAATGGGAGCCGCTGGGATCCTGCAGACAGTACAGGGCGCGGGTAAGGTTTTTGTCATGCGTTTGGGCTCTTCCTTCCGACAGCCCCTTCTCCGTCTGTGTGTCTCTGCCTCTCTCACTTATCTTCCCCTCTGTTTTTTTCTTATGCCTCTCTCAACCGCATTATTTCCTTCCAGGTCGTTTCAGTAGGCAGCTGGTGTCATGTCTTCGGGATTTATCTATGGGGCGCAGGCTGGCAGCCTGGGCTGGGCAAGCAGTGCTAGGGGACTCGTTCTAACAGTCTGGAACCTTTTTTTTCTTTTTTCTTTCTTTTTCTTTCTTTTTTTCTTTCTTTCTTTCTGTCTTTGTTTTTGTTTTCTTTTTTCTTTTTATTTCTATTTTCTGTGTAGGTCTCTTTAGTCAGCCTTATAGCTAATGCCCTGGGCTACTCGGAACTAGGTGCCATAAAGTCCCTTAGGACACTAAGAGCTTTGAGGCCTTTAAGAGCGTTGTCCCGATTTGAGGGGATGAGGGTAAGATGCCATTAGCAGCTGATCCTTCTGCATGCCTGTGGAGCGGGTTTTTTAAGCATGCTAGAACTGATCAAACTGGTGGAAAGAAACTTCCAAACGGAATCATGATGCAGCTGCTGACTTGATCACCTCTCGTTCCCGTCCCTCACCCTGCGCCGCTGCACACTCCCCCCTAAGAAGGGGAGATGCATTAAGCTGCCTCATTACATTAATTACTGGCCCAGACCACATGCCATTTGTAGACTACGTTAACACTTGGCTGTTCTCATCTAGCCTGGCTTTTACCTCTAGCATCCGAGGGGGCTTCTCAGCTGTAACTTTTTATTTGGAATCCAGGGAGAATCACCAGGTGCAAAGAAGCAGAATTTGAACCGCCCCCGAGTCCCCGTCCCCTGTCAGTGGTGGCCGCGGGGGGATTCCATGGAAGGAGGAGCAGAGGGGGGTCAAAATGCAAAGTGCCTGCAAGCAGGTGAACGCGGCTCCCTTCCTTGGCTACCCAGGCTGGCGAGAAGGGCCTGCTGGGGAGCTCAGCTGCTGGGGAGAAAAAATATTGTTGAAAAAGGGTTTGGTTTAATTCCTCTTGTTGCACCTTGTTGTTCTCAGTCCAGTCTGGTGGCGACTGGAGGCCTTGTCTGAGAGTGACGCTTTTCCTTTCCACTCCCTCCCTTTTACCATGCTTTTATGGTCCCCTGTCCTGTCACGGTGCAACTAGCGGTAAA
The DNA here is from genome assembly GCF_059628265.1 of Tinamus guttatus. Taxonomy (NCBI): domain Eukaryota; kingdom Metazoa; phylum Chordata; class Aves; order Tinamiformes; family Tinamidae; genus Tinamus; species Tinamus guttatus. The sequence goes on from NW_028288630.1 coordinate 241,382, forward strand.
GCACAAGCAAAGCATTGAACTTAGCAAGCTTTCCTCCAACTGCACACAGCACCACTGTCCTGGGGATGCGAAATTATTGCAGCATCTTGCTACTTTGCCACTAATATTCTACATTTTGGTGTGCCTTTTTTCCCCCCCCTTCTTGGATTGAAATAGTCTCATAAGAACATGCAAAAAAAACCCTGTATATTTCTCTAGGTAAAGGTGTGTTGTGTTAGTGGGATTGCTGCAGCTCCTAGAACAATAGTTGAAGTTTGTGCTAGACCTCAGTTAACTCACGGCATATTAAAAAAAAAACATAACACACAAGGGAAGAATTGCCGTGGGGGAGAGCAGGCTGTGGTTCGCCCTGCACAAGCAAGACATTCCTCTGCTCAAAGCAGGGAATATGCAGTGCGGTCAAATGGATACGGAGTTGTTACCACCACTCAGTAAGCCTGTTAGTTGCCTAAAACCACTTACTTTTCCCCTTGTTTTGACTTTAAGACCCGCACTGCTGCCCTGTCCACCCAGAACAATTCCTCTGAGGCAGAGACTAGCGATCTGAACTGCCTTTGCAAAGGAAGCACAACCTGTAGTTCTTTGCTTTCCTCGATTGTGTAGCAATGTGCATCACAGAGCTTGGCTCCCGCAGGAGCGCGGCAGTGCTGCCACGCGAGGTGCATGCGTCGCCGCCAACTGCGCGCCCGCTCTGCACACAAAAGCCACGTTCCTGTGCCCGCGGCGGCTGCAAAGCTGCAAAACGGGGTGGACTCCAAGCGCACTCGAGCGCCGGGATGTGTGCGGGGCCCCGCGCCGCGCTCGCCGCCGCGGTCCCCACAGGCAGAGCGTGGAGGGGACGCAGCCAGGAGCCCCGGCCCGCCGCGGCGCAGGGCGGCGGAGGCGGCTTTAAACCCTGCGGCGGAGGCACCCGGCAGCCCGGGCTCTGCTCGGCTGCTGATGGAGCCCGAACAAGAGCGCAGTGAGAGGAGCCGTTTGGCTGCGTTGCTGCAGGACCTTCCCCGGCGCCCGCTGCCTGCAGCTCCCGGACGGAACGTGGCTTTTCTGTGCCTCGAGCCTGCCTCGCTGCATGCCCCGCGCTCCGCCTGCGGCGCCTGCTGCCCTTGCTTAGCCGCAAACGCGGTCTCCGTGTTCCCAGCGCCTCTGCCGAGGCTCAGCGGAGCGACGGCAGGGCCCGCTGCGGCCGTGCCGCGGCCTCCGCGCTCCAACAGCCTTGTTTGAAAGTGGGGAATGGCCGGAAGGGCCCTGGCGGGACCGCGGGCGTCGCGCCAGAGCCGGCTCGAGAGCTGCAGGCAGGAGCCTGCTTGTTGCCAAAGAGGCCCTGAGCCTCCCTCGCTCCTATCCCTTCTCCCTTGCGGCAACTCCAATTATTTAATGCAATTGTTCAACTAAAAGAAAAAATCCAAAATCACAACCAGCAATGCTAACAGCCCCGCCTGTTTTGTTTTAAAAAACAGAGCTTCCATAGGTGGCTTTTAAGCAGATCTTTCACACAGCTTGGAATAAGTTCACTGCTGACCTTGCCTGGAGTAAATGCCACCGATCTCTCCGTGGCCTTACCTCCAATTCCCCCCCAAAAACAGCTGTACTGATGCTTGCTGTCTCCTGCCTTGTGTTTTATACTGAAACTTTTTCCCACCCCTTCCAACACAGGTGGTTGTCAACGCCTTGGTTGGCGCTATCCCTTCCATTATGAATGTGTTGTTGGTCTGCCTTATCTTCTGGCTGATTTTCAGCATTATGGGGTTAACCTGTTTGCCGGGAAATATCATTACTGCTTTAATGAAACAGCTGAGGAGCGCTTTGATATAGAAATTGTTAACAACAAGACTGACTGCGAGGCACTGATGCCGCCCAACTCCACTGAGATTAGATGGAAGAATGTGAAAATTAATTTTGACAACGTTGGGGCAGGATATCTCGCTCTTCTGCAAGTCGTAAGTTTTGCCTTTGCCACCTCCCTAGTAATTGGTAAAAATGAGCTTCTCTGAAGTATTTTCTTTGTTTTGACTGCTTCCGACTGCTTACTCTTCATGTAATACAGCATTTCCATGACTTCCCCTTGGGTTGGGTTCTGAAATACAATCCCTGACTCATCTCTCATCCCAGTGCCAAGTTCAGGTCTCCCAGTGCAGGAAGCAGCCCCAAAAGAGTCCACCAGATCCCATGTGAGACAACAAGAATCCCATGCATTTAAACTAAATGAAAAGAAACACATTAAATAATGTCAAAGTCCATTATAAAGGGAGGGGAGGAGTGCCAGGGAACCCTTGGTAGAGCTGACACAAATCAGACTCCATATGAGCTGTGTCTAAGAGAGCGTGTGTTTTCTTTGCTAGGCGACTTTCAAGGGCTGGATGGACATCATGTATGCAGCCGTGGATTCCAGAAAGGTAAAGTACATGACCACTTACAGTCTCTACCTCTACTGGTAGAACTGTACTTATACTCTTTATGTTGTGATGATGTTTAGTTTGCTGCTGCTAGTAAGTTAAAAGACAACAAAACCCAAAAGAGCAAGAGTCTGGTGACTTGAAGCAGGAAAACTCCTCTTGGAGTGGAGCTGCACTGAGGAAAGAATACCCCCAGAATCTGTATTTCGTTAAACTAATTGTGGAGAGGATTTAGCCAGGAGCATCTCCATGAACCTTGCACGTACCTGGGAACCCAGGTCCCTGTTTGAATCCAGTTTCAGGAACCCTGGAACGGCTGGCATTCTTCCTTGAGGCACTTTTCTTGTTCTCGCATGCTGCAGTCATGCAGTTACTACTACGTTCCCTTTTCCCCTCTGGTTTGATGGCCATGATAAGTTAAAATCTCTTGACGGTTGTTTTGGAAGCTTGCTATGATTTGGGGGAGTCTCCCGTTCCCTAGCTCCCCTGCGTGTACTTGCAGTATACACACAGGTACTATTTTGCTTTACTTTAAGCTGTGTGAGGACACTGAGGTTCCCGATACAACCACAGCTTACGGTGCATAACTGCCTTACGTGTGAATACTTGGAAACGTGACTAATGCTTCTCTCTCAGCCCTGCTTTGGCAAGTGCTGGAGCTGTTGTGCAATCAAGGACATACTGTCTGGTTGCATTTTCTTTGATTGCACCCATTACCTTTGTAGAAATCCGGAGAAAGAGGGATCCAAGGTATAATCTGTGTGGGGAATAAGATGGTTCAGTTGCCATTACTTTCTCCTCTAGGTAAAATGACCCGAATCTGATCTGGGTTTGTTATTACTTGTATTTGTTAAGTGAGCACCGTTTGAAAAGCTCACAGAACTGTCTTCATTTTAACAGTATTTTATGATGCTTCTGAAAAGTCACTTTGTTCTCCCATTCAGCAAGATGAGCAACCCAAGTATGAGGACAACATTTACATGTACATATATTTTGTAATCTTCATCATCTTTGGCTCCTTTTTCACCCTCAACTTGTTCATTGGTGTCATCATTGACAACTTCAATCAACAAAAGAAAAAGATAAGTGATCAACTTTTGCTGATGAGTAGAGGAGATGACAGTGGTAACAGCAAGCCTAGGCCTCATTTCCCCTCTCTTTAATACTGCTTTTCTCCCCTGGAACCTGAGGAATGGCACATGTAAAGTACCTGCTCACACTGTCTTCATTTTGGAACAAATAAGAAGCCTCTGCTGACCATTTGTTGCAAATGAGATAGAGGGAAGTTGAAGGATATGATGAAGTAAATACAAGTTATTCATAGGAAAAACACTGTTTTCTTTAAAGGAAAATCATCGTGTCTTGGGTATTAGTACAAGTTATTTCCATCTAAATAGCTGCCACCAACTTCCCATATGGCAGGTATCCTCATGACTTAGCTAGTGTGTGATTCCTTCCCTTCTGGTGGAGGAGCTGATTGTAACCAGTTTTCCTTTTGCCCCTTTACTTTGGAGGTCAAGATATCTTCATGACAGAAGAACAAAAGAAGTACTATAATGCCATGAAAAAGCTGGGCTCAAAGAAACCTCAAAAACCGATCCCCCGACCTCTGGTGAGTGTGATATAAAGGGAACTGAAGGGAGACAACGCAGGCAGGCTCTCAAAGGAGCTTCAGCTCCAAAAGCTGCCTTTGTTCTCCTCATGCTCGACTCCACATCACCATGTTCTTGTCATTATAATGCAGGTATGAGCAGAGAAAGGTTAAAGTGCTACAGCCGTGCTTGATATTAATCAGTTGGCTCACTTGAATCAGCAAAACAGCCTGTAAGTCCTGCCTGGCTGAGAGGCCATCCGTAGAGCAGGAGGTTCCTGGCATTAGTGAGGGGGAGCTCGCACAGCCAGTCAGCCTGATGGGTTACCTTGATGGAGACCCAAGTGCAAGTCTGTGTGTGACACTGGGTGACGCCCTTAGGTGACGCCTGCGCTGCTGTAGATAAGTCATCCTGCCGGTCTGCCCGCTGCCGAGGCGAGAAGGCTGCCAGCGCCTGAAGGAGGCAGTGGAAATGAAGTATTCTGCAGCCAGAGTCCCTGCAGCAAGACAGACTTGGCTGCTCTCTCCATCTGATGGGAGATGCAGCAAGTCCTGTCCTTGCTGCAGGATATGCTGAAAATAATAGGTTTTTGGTTGCGTGTTTAGGGTTTAAAGAGTAGAATTTTTATACCTTTCCCACAGACAGATTGACCCATGAGATAGAGCCTGCCTTGAAGTCTTTGTAACAAAAATCATGGTAACTCTGCGTCCTCATCCGTGTTTCCCCCAACAGTGACGTGGATTTGTTGGCTAGTAGTAGCCTTTTGTTCAAACCTGTTTGGTTTCCTGTCTCTCCCTTGTTGCACAGAACCGCATTCAAGGAGCCGTCTTTGACTTTGTTACTCAGCAAGCGTTTGATATAGTCATCATGATGCTCATCTGCCTCAACATGGTCACCATGATGGTGGAGACGGACACACAAAGCAAACAGATGGAGAATATCCTCTACTGGATCAACCTGGTGTTTGTCATCTTCTTCACCTGCGAGTGCGTGCTCAAGATGTTCGCCTTGCGGCACTACTACTTCACCATCGGGTGGAACATCTTTGACTTCGTGGTTGTGATTTTGTCCATTGTGGGTAAGTGCGAGACCAGTCAGAGGTCTGTGCATTGCTCAGCTTCCTTTGATGTCATCGACGGTGGCTGCAGAGTAGAGCATGTCCTTGTCATTGAGAGGGATGCACTTTCAACACTGTGGCGAAACTGGGCAAAATAGTTTTGCAGTGTGAAGTCCTGATTAATGCCCCTTTCTCCCTCAGTTCTGGAATTCATTTCCAGTTTTACTGAGTAAAGACACAATTCCTCTTTCCTTATCTTTAACAAGTATTTTATTCACTTCATAGGTGTTCATTTTTAAGCACCTTCAAAATTAAGTCCACAGCCAAAATCTGTTATCTCGGCTCTTGTGGCAGAGTTTAGACATGGAGAAATAGACACCTCCAGGAAACTACTCATCCCTCCCTGTGCAGGTGGAATGAATCATGCTGCAGCTGTACCTCTCCATGAAGGAGAACTATTTAGAGAGCCTGAGCTAACTAAGACTTAGCAGCCTGAGAGGAAGGCTGCTCAATCACAGGCCTTTTATGAGGGTCTGTCCAAGCTGTTCTGTGACCCCAGCCCCTTACCTAGATTGAGGACCTGAGGCAGACTGCATGTCTCCGTTGTCACACTCCTTCCTTCTCTTCTGCTTTAGGTATGTTCCTGGCTGAAATCATTGAGAAGTATTTTGTGTCACCCACTCTCTTCCGTGTCATCCGACTGGCTCGCATTGGACGTATCCTGCGTTTGATCAAAGGAGCCAAAGGAATCCGCACCTTGCTTTTTGCCTTAATGATGTCTTTGCCTGCCTTGTTCAACATCGGCCTCTTGCTGTTCTTGGTCATGTTCATCTTCTCCATCTTTGGCATGTCAAACTTTGCCTACGTCAAGCATGAGGCTGGCATAGATGATATGTTCAATTTTGAGACCTTTGGAAACAGCATGATCTGCTTGTTCCAGATCACCACGTCGGCGGGTTGGGACGGGCTGCTGCTGCCCATCCTAAACCGGCCGCCCGACTGCGACCTGGACAAGGAGCACCCAGGCAGCGGTTTTAAGGGTGACTGTGGGAACCCTTCGGTGGGAATATTTTTCTTTGTGAGTTACATCATCATCTCCTTCCTCATCGTGGTGAACATGTATATTGCCATCATCCTGGAGAACTTCAGCGTGGCCACGGAGGAGAGTGCTGATCCGCTAAGCGAGGATGACTTTGAAACCTTCTATGAGATCTGGGAGAAGTTTGACCCCGACGCCACGCAGTTCATCGAATACTCCAAGCTTGCAGACTTTGCTGATGCTTTGGAGCATCCTCTGCGTGTCCCCAAACCCAACACCATTGAACTCATTGCCATGGACTTGCCTATGGTAAGTGGAGACAGGATTCACTGTTTAGACATCCTGTTTGCCTTCACCAAACGTGTCCTGGGGGACAGTGGAGAGCTGGACATCCTGAGGCAACAGATGGAGGAAAGATTTGTGGCATCCAACCCTTCCAAAGTGTCTTATGAGCCCATCACAACCACGCTGCGGCGTAAGCAGGAAGAGGTGTCTGCGGTCGTTATCCAGAGGGCTTACAGGGCTCGCCTAGCCAGGCGGGGCTTCATTAGTCGCAAACCAGTCTCCACCAAACTGGAAAATGGAGGAGCAAACAGGGAGAAAAAGGAAGGCACCCCCTCCACGGCGTCCCTGCCGTCCTACGACAGCGTTACCAAACCGGAGAAGGAGAAACAGCAGCGGGCGGAGGAAGGAAGACGAGAACGAGTGAAAAGACCAAAAGATGTCAGGGAATCCAAGTGTTGAGACAAAATCAGAAAATTGTACACATTAAAAAATTTGCAAGTGAAAAGATTGTTTACAAACTTCATGAATTATATCAATACAGAACAGCTGTGGAGACACTTACCTGAAGATCTTATACCAAACATAGTCTGCTTACTGTGTGACAGCGTTGCATCTAAAGCAGTGACCTACCACCTGTTTAAAGGACCCTATAAACAAACATTGAAAAACAAAAAAGGATAAAAAAAAAAAAAGGATTTTCTATTGTTCGGGCAGGTGGATACTGCATGTTCCACATCAGTCAATGCAACTTAGGACAAACAAGCAAAATAAAACACACACACACAGAAACAAAATCTGCTGCTGGGATTCATATATTTTTCCAAAGCAGCCAAAAAAATGGATTTTATTTTCCCGTTTTGTTGATTATTGAAAGAAAATCCAGAAGTCACAGTGTTAAAGGGTTTATTCATGCAAAACTAGATTTGCATTTAGTTAAGCAGCAAAAAAAAATAGAAAAAAGAAAAAAAAAAGAAAAAAGAAAAATGTGAAAATAGGCAAAATGACAAAAACATAGAAACAACCCACCCATTTAGCCCATGTCATTTAATTGTCATAGTTTATTTGGTATTTATTATGGCATATTATTATGCATTCTACTTTCTACATGGGCTTTACTTGGTTTGGGAGATGGGGTAATCGGGTACATTCAGCCTGGAGCCAGCTCAGGCTGATTTCCCTCCAAAAATGTGCTCGTTCAATGCATAGAAACGATTTGCATGATGGCATGCCGTGACCGGGACCATGCATGAGGAACCATTAGCCACCAGCCACTCAATAACCTGTCCACAGCAGTGTGTTAAGCCATAAATCCGAGGCACTCCACTGAGTCCACTGTATTGGAGACCAACCGTAACGATCAACATGCCCTTCACCGGCACTACCGAGTCCTAGCGACCTTTTGTAGACCTGCCAGTAGGAAAAAAAAGCAAAGAAACAAAAAAACCATGAAACAAGCAGCTGACTCACGGTGTGTGTGTATGTTTAACAACGTGTCTTATTTTCCCCCTCCCCGTCCAGCCGTTTTTGCACACTGGAATAGAGCTGAACTCGACGCCACTGCGGCCGCGCATCGCCGCGGTTGGTGGCCTCCGGGCCCTGCGCCCCATGGTGTCCCGCAGGATTTAGCGCTAATTAACATCCCGCCACCATCCTGCCGCGCAGACGCTTTAGTGTTGTTATTACTATTATGTTCGAAGAGGTAAGTGCTAAGGGAGGGGGCGCGTTGCCTCCACGGGGCCGGCTCGGGCGGCCCCGGCGCAGGACCGGCACCAGGGCCCGCGCTGTTTCCTCCGCTTGCGCTTGGGCGCCGCATGGGTTTCATTGTCCTCCCGCTCCCCTCACCACACGCCCAGGGTTCTTCGTCCTCCTTTTTCCTATCCTAACCGCAGCAGCGCCGGGCGCCTTCGCCATCCTCCCCCTGGGCCGTGTCTCGGGGCCGCCTGGCGCATCGTCTGCCCTGACTTCATTAAACAGGGGCATTTGCGACCCAAATTAGGGGCACCCGTAACGGAATGGGGGGAAAATCACCCCAGGCGGTGGCCAGGAGCCCTTGGAGCCCGCGCGGGGGGACAGCGAAGGGGACCCTCCTCCATCTGTACAGGCTACCTTGTAAACAGCACAAAACAAGGCAGAGCTGACACGTGTGGTTGAACTTTTTAAGAGAATATTATAAATACTGTAATATATCATTTTATTTTATCGGCATGCCTTTTTGTAAATACAAAGGACTACAAAAAAAAAGAATAGAATGGCTTCTGGCTTATGCCATTGTCCATGTTTATTTTTATTTTTTTAATATTTTTCCTTTTTCCTTAGACTTTAGATAGCCAGGAAATGTCCTGTTCCCTCCCCACATACCACCAAGGGAAACAAAACCCTACCCCAAACTCTAGATCCAAAAGAAAACCAAGCTTTAGTGCAAATTACCTTTGCAACGGCAAAACTCTCTCGTTTTGGGTTCCAACGTGCAATAAGCTGACCACTTCTATGCAAGATTTGGCTAAACTTCATAATTGCTCTTAGGCTCCGACTGCTCCACGGCCCTTCGGCACACGCTGGCACTTCCATTAGCTACTCGGTTCCTCCAAGAGAAAGGAATCCCTTCCGGTTCTGTATATATATTTATTTTTTTACCATTAGATCCGTGCTGAGCAGGAGAGGCCGGTGGCGGCCAGCATGGCTGCTCGGAGCCGCACGGATTTTCCGTGCGGTTTCGAGGGCTCCATTTCCAGCTCTCCCATCAGCCGCTGCTGCCGTTGGTCCCTCTCCGAAGGCGCCGCAGAGATTCAGGTCGGGGGGATGAGGCGAAAACCCCCGGCCCAAACGGAGCCGGCGCCGCGCGGCTCCCGTCCCCCCTGCGTCCTGCCCGGCCCTCCAAGAGCAGAGGGGAAAGCGGGGAAAAGCAAAGGAAAATGAGAAATGCCAGTCCGAGCTGCTTTGTTCGCTTTTCCTGTTCACCTTTTTTTAAAATAGAGAAGCCAATGTTGAACAAGAAAAAAAAAATACAAATAAAACCGTGATACGCCAGAGAGGCCACTCCCGACTTCGAGTTATTTAATTTTCCGCCGCAAAAAAAAAGTAAACAAAAATTGTTAAAGCTGTAAAAGACCAATAGTGAAGATTAGTGTATTAGAAATTGCATGGTGGCTCATACCGATCTTACCCAACATGGTTAAACAATTGCGTTACTATAAGCCAAAAGAGAATAAAATAAACGTTACCCTTTTCACTGAACGAGGTCGGGGTGTCTCGGTGTCGCAGTTCTTTGCCCGGTTGCTGCATCCCCGCTGTCCCCTCCAGCAGCGTCGACGGTGGCTGCGTGGAGAAGGGAGCAACCACGGAGTGCGGCTGCGCTGGGCGTCGCGTCAGGGGCTGCGGCCGTGGCCCTGGCTTGGCCCGTGGCTGCGGGACCGGGGCAGCTCCGCGGCTGCTGCCTTGGGGCCATCCCAAGGGGACCCCCTGAGGGGACCTGTCCCAGCCTGGGCTGGCTGGTGGCCCCGCTGCACTTGTGGTGCTGCAGGAGGACGCAAGCCCTGTCACTGGGTCAGGGACAGAGGACACGCGGGGTTGGTCTGGCAAATCCACAGGGTTTATTGGGTCGCGCTGTCCCGTGTGCCCCCACGGCGGCCGCATCCCCGTCCTGGCGCCGGGCGGAGAGCGCAAGCGGCTGCGGTGAGGAGCAGGAGGGCCACGGAGCCCACGAAGCCACCGAGGACGCCCGAGAGCAGGGGCCAGACCCAGCCCAGGGGGCTGCGGGCGTAGGGGGCTGCCGGGCGACCAGGGGCCGCACGGTCCCTGCGCATGCGGGCGCTGCGGGGCCGCCCGCCCTCGAGCAGCAGCGAGGAGGTGAGCCGCGCCACGGCGCGCCCATAGCCCTGCACGTTGCGCTGCAGCTCCAGGCTGCGGTCCTGGTTGAGGTTCTTGCCCAGCTCTCGGGCGGCGTCGGAGCGGCCCACGCGCCGCAGCCCCCGCGCCAGCCGGTCCCAGGGAACCGCCTGCAGCCGGTGGTGCAGGGCGACTGCGCAGCCCCCAGGAAGCCGCGGAGGAGCCGTCGCTGTTGCCGCCGTCGCCTCCGGCTCCAGCCCTGCATCGCCCTCCGGCCCCACCAGCAGCGCCAGCAGCTGCCGGCACTCGGTGAGTGACAGCAGCCGGGCCAGGCGCTCCACGGCGTGCGGGCCCAGCACCGCCGACGCCGCCTCCTCGCCACAGCCACGTGCCGCCAGCAAGAGCAGGACGAGCCCCGCTGCGGCCGGCATCGCCTCGAGTGCCCGGCACCCAGAACCAGAACCTGGTGGGCTCCCCATCGCCCCGAGCACCCAGAACCCAGTGGGTTCCCCATCACCCTGAGTGCCCAGCATGCAGAACCCGACAATTTCCTCATTGTCCTGAGCACCCAGAACCAGAACCCGGCGGATTCCCCATCACCCTGAGCATCCAGAACCCACCAGGTTCCCCGTCATCCTGAGCACCCGGCATCCAGAACCAGAACCCGATGAGTTCCCCATCATCCTGAGCACCCAGAACTAGAACCTGGCAGATTCCCCATAATCCTGGAACTAGGACCTCCTCTCCATCCAGGAGGATGCAGAAGGCTTGGAAGCCAAAGCCGGGGTTTTGGGGTGCTTCCCCTTGCAAGACACCCCCAACAAAACACAAAACTCTGCAATAAGCCCCATTTTACCCACTTCCAAACTAGGCAATAACACACAAGGAAGCAGGAGCTCTTGGGCCAGGGTTTCAGGTAATCTCTTTAATACTGTGTAATACTTTTCTTTTTAAAATACAGTACTTCTTGAGGTAGACCATTACAGCTCAAAATCATTTCTTTCTCAGACATTAATAAGACATGAATTAAATACTTTCATGTACAATATGTTGCAAAATGAGGTAGAAATGGTTACAGAGAGTGTACAAAGTCAAATATGATATTAATAATTATAATAAAAAGTCTTCAGGTTACCCAGTACCACTTTTTGGAAGAAGGGAGATGAGGTGAAGGGAGAATCCCAGAGTTTTAGAGTTTTTTTGGATACAATCCCGGAGCGACAGCCCCCTCCGTGGTGCCACCCGCGGGCTGGAAACCCCTCTGCAAAAAGCCTGCAGAAGGACGCGAAGCCGGCGGCCGCAGCGGGCTCCTTTGGTGCGTGCGCGGGGCGCCCGGAGCGCGGACCCTGAGCGTGCGGCGCCCCGGCGCCGCAGAGCCCAGCCGGGCTCGTGCCGCGCAACCCTGATACGGCCCGTGCCGCCCGTGCCATCCCCTCCGTTGGGTTCTCTCGTTTTTCTCCATCTGGAAAGCGCAGGATTTGCCATTTCGGCCCTGTCCTGACGCCAGCAGCAAAAAAAAAAAAAAAAAAAAAAAAAAAACACGCCCAGCACGAGAGAGTGTTTTTTCAAGTATTAAAGCATATAAAAGGCAACAAAACCAGCAGGTTTTGTGGAAAAAAAAAAAAAGAAAAAAAAAAACAGGGAAAAGGCAGCAGGGCAGGAGGCGGCGGCTGCGGGACGCAGGTGGCCGGGGCCAAAAAGTGGTGCTGGCGACAGCTTTCACACTACGGCACTAACACTCTTTCCGTCGAAGACACGTTACTCCACCAAACACTACTATAACAATGTTTCTTTTTAAAAAAAAATTAAAATTAAAATAAAATTATGGCATAATATACGTGAAAAGCACCCGAAATACATTCAACTTTCATCTTTGTAACAACTTCAAGTTTTTTTTTTTTTTTTTTTTTCCTTTCCATCACCCTTTTTGGAAGCAAATGCATGACACAGCTTCGTCCTAAGTCTGAAAAAAAGTCTTAAAAAAAAAAAACTCTTTTTCCTTTTTCAAGAAGATAAAAAGAGGTTTTTTTAAAAAAAACATTCTTTTTTTCTTTTTTTTCCTTTTTTTTTTCTGAGGTAATTCTTTTCCTGAGTAGTTAAAAAGAAAAAACGAAACAAAACAAAACGAAAATCCTACATACCTTACAAAAATAAAAATGAGGTCTAGTATATTTAACACTCTACATTGTTTTACCCCCAAAACCCTCCATCCTGTGTCCCCCCGTCCCCTTGAGAGAAGCCCCTCACGGTGCAGGATGAGTCCATGTTGGGATCTGAGGGGGAAGCAGCCCCTTGCGACGCATTGGAGGGGATGAAGGAGGTGGAGAAATTTCCATGAGAAACGCGGGGGACAGAGGAGGCTGGAGGCCCCTCGGCCACCAGCCCTTGCGTCACCGCCGCGGGCAAATAATAAATAGATTATCCTGAGTTCAGCGAGCGGCGCCCAAAGGCAAGAGCCGACAGGAGAGGCAGGAGCAGCCGCGCGCTCTCCGCGGCGGCGGCGGCGCTCAGTGCCGTGAGCCGTAGAGCTTGTCCCACTCGGCCAGCAGGTCGAGCTCGGAGGCGGACGCGGCCGGGCGCACCTTGCCCAGGGCGCTCTCCAGGTCCTCGAAGGACGCGGGCCGGGGCGGCCCACGCAGCGCGGCGGCGCCCGCCGCCTGGCACAGCTGCAGCAGCTCGCCGCCCGAGAAGCCCTCGGTGCGCTGCACGAGCGAGGCGAGCTGCCGCTCGCCCAGCGCGCAGCCCTGCTGCGCCAGCACCTGCTGCAGGATGTGGCGCCGGGCCGCGCCGTCGGGCGGCGGCAGGTAGAAGCGGCGGGCGAAGCGGCGCCGCGCCGCCTCGTCGAGCGCGCCGGGCCGCCGCGTGCTGCCAATGACGAGCACGCGCCGCTCCCCGGCGCTTGCCGCCGCCTCATCCAGGTAGGAGAGCAGCTGCGACTTGAGGCGGCCGCCATCCGGCGCCGCCAGCAGCGCGTCCGCCTCGCTGATGAGCACCACGGCGGGCTGCCGGCAGCTGGCCGCCACGAAGACGGCCCGCAGCACCGTCTCAGCCTCCGCCTTCCACGTGGAGAGCAGCGCGGCGCCGCTGAGCCGCAGCAGCCGCCCGCCCAGCTGCGTGGAGATGCAGCGGCTCAGCAGCGTCTTGCCGCCGCCGCGCGGCCCGAAGAGCAGCACGGTGCGGGGCGGCCGCCCGGCGCCGCTGTACGCGCCGGGGCGCAGCATGGGCCACACCAGCTCCTCCTCGATGGCAGCCTTCAGGGAGAGTGGCCCTGCCACGTCGGCCCACTGCACGGGCGGGCCGCCCTCCAGCACCATCTTGCCGCCGTCTGACAGCTCCAGGGCGAGCGGGTCGGGGCTCGGCGGTGCCTCTGTGGCCTTGCCGGCGCGGCGCGGCGCGAAGGGGCGCCCAGGGTCAGCCGCCCGCTCCCCGTTGGTGCCTGGTGGGCTGAAGGGCTCTCCCGCCCGTGCCGGCGTCTCGCCGCTGAACGCTTTGCTCCCCGCGAACTTCCCGGTGCGCTGCTGCTCCTCGGCCGCCGGCCGCTTGCCGGCCTTGAAGGGCGCCGGCTCGGCGAAGCCATTGTGGCCGTAGGGCGACGCTGGTGATGGCTTGGGCGGCTCGTAGCCATACTTGCCGTAGCGGCCTTCACCGCCCACCTCCTCCTCGTCCTCCTCGTCCTCCTCCTCGTCCACCATGTCGAAGACCTTGCGCTTCAGCGAGGCGTCCGGTGGCGGCGGGGCCAGGCCAGGGCTCTGGTAGCCACCGTAGGCGGCGGCGGGGGGCCGGGGCAGCGGGGTGGGCGCCGCGATGGCGGGCGGCAGGTAGGACGCAGCGGGGTGGACGCCGCCATAGGCCGCCTGCCCTGGGTAGCCGGCGCCGTAGCCATAGGCCGGGCCACCGCCACCGCTGCCACCATAGCCCGGCACCAAGGCGGACGCCGGTGGCAGCAGCCCCGGCGGGTGGCCAGGCGGCAACGAGGCTGCCTGGCCGCAGTAACCGGCGGGCAGGTAGGCGCCGCCGTAGCCTGAGCCGTAGTCCTGGGCCGAGCAGGAGCTGCCGGCGTAGACGGGCTCGGCCAGCACGGCCGGCGCCGCGGGGCCACCACTCGCCGCCTTGGTGCCACCCAGCCCGTCGTGGCCGGGGCTCAGCCCGTAGGCGCCGTCGGGGCCCGGCGGCCCGGCCCAGGGCTCCCCGTCGCTCTTCTGGCCGTTAAGGGCGGCGAAGGTGGCGGCATCGCCGTAGGCGCCGAGTGCCGGGCGCTCGTAGGGCGAGTCCAGCACGCCCGCGTACTTCTCGGCGTACCTCTTGAGCAGGTTGGAGGCCGTCAGCGCCGAGATGTCGTCGTTGGCCCAGGCGTAGTTGAAGCGCTGGCGGCCGCCCGCATACAGGTCGGGCTTGTGCGCCGGCGAGGAGGTGGTGGACGAGACGTCCAGGTGCTGCTCCGGCCACTGGTTCAGGGACTGGGCATGCTCGGGTGACCAGTGCATCTTCGACAGACCTGGGGGCAGAGCGGGCGCCGCGTGAGACACCCCGGCACGGCCACCTCGGGGCTTTGCCCCCTCCGTTGCTCCAGCCTCCAAGGCCATGCAGCCCCATGGAATAATTTGGGGCAAATCCAGCATGAACTGGGCATGAAGCCTCCATGGAATCCCCCTTGCATCTGCATCAAGCAGCACTCCAGGACAGGGGTGATGCCCTATGGAGCATCCCAGCGTTCCCACCTGGCCCCGCAGTGCATCCCGCAACCCGCGGCGCCCTCTGCCCACTGCCATCCCTCTCTCCCATTGTTATCCCGGCGCACGGCCACCCGGCCCCCCCTTCCCACATCCCTCCCCCTTCTCTGGCGCACAAAGGCCCCGGGGAGCGTGGAGCCGGGGGACCCGGCGCGCCATTCACTCACGCGCTCAGCCCTTAAGCCACTTTGTGACCGCAGCACAATTAGATTACTTAATGCTTTAATTGACTTATGCGGCATTTGTACTTCCACTTTGGATATCAAACTTCCACAAGAGGATTTAAATGGCGGCTTGATCCGGCCGCCTCCCGGCATTTACTCGCCATTATCGGAGTGCTCCTGGCGGCTCCGAGACAGGCGGCCGGGGGAAGCGGCGCGGGGCTGGAGCTGCCTCCGATGGGAGCAAACGGCCCCACGAGCCATTAGAGGGGCGGCGGGAAAGAGATTTGGGGCAATGTCATTAGCTCTTACAGGAAAACTTCCCCTTTTTTTGAGGGAAGCAAAGCACCAGGGTTTGGGTGCACCCGTGGGTGCAAACGGGCATGGAAGGGTCGATGCAGATCCAGGCTGTGCTACAACCCTCCGGAAAGGTGGAAGGGGCTGGAATTGCCTCCCAGGCCCGCACAGATCACGGCTTGACACTGGCATCATGGGGCATCGGCTCCGTGCAAGACCCAGGGCTGCAAAGCAAAGCCCCAAAACACCCCGTGCACCGGGGGAAGGGAAGAAAAGCCCAAACCAACCTCCTCCGTCCCCGTGTCTGTAAAAATAAGTGGTGTCGGAGCAGGGGGAGGGTGGTAGGCAGAGGAGAAGTTGTCAGGGCTCTGCAATGCGATGTGAATGAGCCCTGCAAGCAGCACAGATGTTTCAATGCTCCCCTTGGCAGTGTGAGAAAATTACTGTCCAGTGACCAAATGGCCGGGCAGTTTCCCACCCTCGCGGGGGCCGTTCTCCAAAGCACAAGACAAAAGGAGGGCGGGGGGGCCGCCCGGGAGAGAATCCCATTGTTCCCTCCTGCTCTAATTATGGAAATCTCGTTAATCAGCAGCAACCCTGAACTGGGCTTTTGTTAGGGGGCTCTTGAGCTGAGGGCGTCCAAATGCCGGGCGGTTTGCATGGAGAGCCGGGGGGGACGCCCGGGACTTTGGGGTGCTCTGGACCCGAGGGGTTTTCCCAGCGTCCCGGCACTGCTGGAGGCTCCAGGCAGCTGCGTGTGCCTGAGGCTGCGGGCAGGACACGCCGGGCAGCACTCGGAGCGCTCCGCACAGCAGCGCCCGCTGCGCCAGCACGCGGGAGCCACTGCCGCGGGATGCGCGCGGGTCGCTGCAGCGATGCAGCCTTGCCGAGAGGGACGGGACGGCCTTGGCGGCCACACGCACACACGCTGCGTCCCCCTCCCTGCCTCGCTGCTCCTGCCCCTTGCAAACAGAGCAGCCCGCCTGATGTGGTTGCCTTGAGCGGTGACAAATCCTGCCCTCGAGTCGCACTTCCTGGTGTGAGTGCTTTTCCAAGGCAGATTTTGCTCCTGAGGAGCACCCGCAGGGTGAACTATGATGATGCTCATGCAAATCATCGTCTGGCTCCACTGTCCCCGTGGGCAGCCAGCACCGGCCGCGCATTCCCATCCTCGCAGACGCTTTCCAGACCCCGCGGCACCCGCGAGCGGCACAACCAGGGCCACGCAGGGCTCCTGCTTTCACCCTGTGCTACCAGGGCCCCAAAGCACATGGCAGAGCAGCTTGCCGGGTAATCGCCCGCGAGGCAGCAGTGCCGGTCTTTGGAGCAAGACTCATCCTGACACAAGAGGCTCCTTCCAGGCCTGGGTTTGTCCCTTCTCGCTGGAGCTGGGCGAGCAAAGAGCAAGGAGAATTAAAATCAGTGCAGACAGTGCGATCTTCACCGTTGAGGTCCACAGCAATGGGTCTGGAGCTCACACGGGGCGCAGCCAGAGCGCGATTGCTGCTGTGGGCATTTGCAGAGGACGAGGCATTGGGACCCCTCACTGTTCTCTCTGATTCCTCCCAGCTCGGCGCACGGTGGCTCCACAAACGCTCAAGGTTTGCAAGGTTTGGGTCGCCAGCAAATCCATTGGGGAGCCCTTTGTGCGGCATGTTTCCCATCGCCGCCCGGCCACGCACAAAGGGGAGGCTGCGATTGCCTTCGGAGCGGGGTCAATGTACATATGTTAAAAGGATTTAGGCTAACTGCACCACTGCCCTCCCCACCCCCAAGGAGCCGCCGCATCCCGGCCGGAGCGGCCGGAGGCTCCCTGCCCACTCCAGCCACTCATATATCAAGTGCGGAGCAGCTGGACCTCCAGGCGAAATGGAGCCGGCCGACGGGCCATTTCCCATCTGTGCCGCTCCGGGATGCGGGCGGACAATAAAAAATTCATACGCATCCGCCCGGGCGGCAGCAGCTGAGCAGCCCCCATCTGTCAACCGAGACGGGCGCCCGGCCACAGAATGTCCTGGCAATCCCTGATCCCGGGCACTGCAAGGAGGGACTGACTGGCCGATAATGACAGACACTGAGGAATTTGACTTTTGGACATCTTGGAATGGACGGGCTTTGGGGCTATAACCAGTTGTAAAGTCAGATTTGCAGAACTCTGCCCATTTCCTTTAGAGTTAATGTCAGTGCCGAAGGGTCACCGCACACCAGCCTCTCTTCATCCCAATCCTTGCATTTCCCCTGGACAGTCCAGCTGGGATCTCCACAGGGATCCTGCCCACATGGATCACTCCGGGCACTGTATCCTGGAGGCTCCTGGCTCCTCTGGGTGCTCGGCACAAACTTCTGCCCTCGTGGCTTGTCCGTGGCCACCACCTCTCCAGGTTACCTCAGGATGCTCTCGAGATGCCAGGGAGCCCTGAGAGATGCCAGAGAGCCTGGTCCAGCCCGGATCCCCTGCGGGACCAAATCCCACTGCCGCAATGACATTCCTCAACGCGCCAGGAGCTCCCCAGGGCCGCGGCCCCCTCTTCGGAGGATTGCATTGGAGGCAAAAATCCATTTCTAATCAGCAAAACAATTTCCCCAAACAGACGCGGCCCCATAAAAAGGTCAGGAGGGCAAATGGGCCCTATTTGCATGCAATTTGCATAACGAGGCTCCCGGCGGCACCCGCTCCGGCATCCCCAGTGAAGGGCGCATGGTGGCACTGGCACCGGGTCCTGGTGCAGAAGTGGCCCCAGGTCTGGCATCCGCAGCTCTGTAAAGACCAGCTGAGACCTGTGCCAAGCCTTGCTGGCTGAATAGCATCCCAAAATCCCACAGGGAAATCCCAGGGAAAAACAGTTCCTCATGCATCAGCTAAGACTCTGAGTCTACGGAGATAGGAGGATTTTGAAGGCATCTCTCTGCCAGGTTCATCTCTGCTCCGGCACCACTCGGCAAAGGAAGAGCTCCCCAAAAGCCAAATCGGTGCTCCGGTGGTTTTCCCAAAGAAGTGCCAACAAGGAGATGCTTTTCCCTCCTGGCGCTTCCCGGCAGAGCTGAGCCTGGAACGGGAGCGTCGGGGCCTCTCCTGGCAGCTTTTGTTTGCACAAGCCCTTCGGACTCACTGACTCCGATTTTTAAGCAGCCCTGGAAGCTGCGGTCCCTCTGGCACTCCCGGTGCTAATGGATTTCCCAAGAGTCAATGTGGTGCTTTCCCAGCTGGAAAAGTCTGGATGCACCTTTGCATGCAAGGACGGACAGACGGCCCGAGGACGGACAGACCAACCCAGTTTGCACTGGCAGGCTGTGTCGCAGCTGTTGGCACAGCTCCGGCTCCAGGAGCGTTTCCATCAGTGGCAGGACAGGTGACAGGATCTGGCATCCAGGTGAATCGGTTTAACTCCCATCAGGTTGCAAAGATGGGAGCAGGAGGAGGGTTTTATGAGCCCCGAAACCACACAGCAAAATAAACTTCATTGCAAGAAGCTGTGGCACCGGCATTGCCCACGTCCGGTGAGATATGGACCGGACAAATCCCAAACGGGCAGGGAAAAAGGGGAAACCTCTCCATCCCAGCCCTGAGGCTGAGAGCAAGAGGGATTCAGAGCCTGGAGCAGCGGGAGAGCAGCCCAAATGAGATTGCAAGAACTCTTGGCAGCAGGATCCCACTGGGATCAGCAGCGCCGCTCCGAGCGCGCAGCCTGCAGGTCCAGCTGCAAGTCCTGGTGCAGGCAGCAAGGGAACAAGCTTTGCCCCAGCAATTCCCAGGAATGGGAATGGGGAGAGCAGGGGAGCAGCCTGGGGCTGCTGCGAGCCGTGCGCTTGCTGGAGCTCACCAAACTCGCCCCAAGCGACTTGTTTCCAAGGGCACGAACGTGGGGGTCAGCGTGGCACCAGGGTCACCATCGGTTCTCTGGATGCATTAACGTCATCCGTGGGGAAATTCCCTTCTGGAAAGTTGCCGCAAACCAAGCGTTCCCACCACCGCTAATTGTGGATCGAGGTGCTGCAAAGAGAGAGCGCGGGATGCGGACACACGCCTGGGATGGGTTTTGCACAACTGCTGCAGGAGACACCATTTAAAGGGAGCCGTGCTGGGGGGTTTTATTCCTTCCATTGCTGCAGGATTCGCCTCGGCTTGGGAGGCCAGCACCTCAGCGGGGTTTTTTGCTTTCCCCTTTTCCGCAGGGGGAAGAGGAGGTGAAATAAGTGTCCAAAACCAAATTAACACAGGCAAATGGGGCAGTGCTGGACGCGGGACAGGGCGATACAGCACAAGACAAGCGGGGCCAGTCTCACTTTGCCCAAGTGGCACCGCTCCGAGTTGAGGATGCTGCTGAACACGTTTGCGGGATGCCCGAAGGGAGCAAACGGCTGGTGGAAGCACCGGGATCTGATCGGCACTTGCTAACGGGATCCATATGGCCCCCAACCCGCTCGTTGTTTAACCAAAATGATAATGGCAAAAGGCAGGAATGCGGCGGGGGCCCAGCGAGAACAAAGGCCGCGGCCAAACCCTCCCCGCAGCCTGGGCCGGGTGCGCACGGGGACAGGGCAACCACCAGGACAGGGAGCCCTGCCCTGCGCTCCGCGTCTCTCCCCGGATCCGGCCTCCCTGCAATAAAACAACCAGGGGCATTTTTGGAAATCTGGGAAGTTTGCAAGCGAAAGTCCAGCTGTCAGCAGTAAAAGTGTGGGGAGAAAAGCCGTGACAAGTATTAACATAGATGTTTTCATAATCAATAATAAACTTTAAACACAATTTGCGCCTCAGCACCATAGGGGATGTAAACAGTGAGCACCGCGCTCTCAGATCCATGCTGCATTCAGCCCTGGGTGTTTATGTTATTCCTGGTCCAGCGACTTTGCAGGGAGCACAATACGGCATCGGCCATCGCTCTCCCCAGCCGGCCCCCGAGAAAATGTCAACGCGCTCCTGCCAAAGAGACCTACAGAAAACGCTGAGCGCAAAGTCGCTCGCGCCGCTGGGCCACTTGGTGCCGAAGCAGCTCCCATGCGCGCGGGAGGCACCACCTGGCACCTGCGAAGCGCAGGACCCCGCGCCAGGGCCCGCGGGCAGCGCGGAGCAGAACTGCGGGCAAAGCCCGCAGGGAGCCAGCGCGGCTCATTGTGTCCCGCGGCCCCGAGCGCCGCTCGCAGCGGGGTCTCCTCCGCGCTCAGCCCGGCTGCGCTCGCTGCAGAGCGGGGAACCCCCGGCACCGACACGAAAACGGGGGTGGATGCGGAAACAGAAAGTCGGGGGCGTCGCAGAACTTGCTGCTCTTTTTCTTTCCCTTTTTCTCTTTCCCTTTCTCACCCCTCTCCCGGCCGGGCATTGTTCGGCGCCGCGACCACGCCGCCCTGTCACCGCTCCTATCGCCGCTATCGCGATTCTTTCTTTCGTTTCTGCCTTCGGGGCGGGCGGAGCGGGCGGGCGGGTGGCGCCGCCGCGGGGCTCCCCCCGCGCCCCCCCGGTCCCACTCACCTCCTCATGCCGGCGGGGCCCTAGCGGGGCGCGGGCGGCCGCGCGGGCCGCAGCATCTGCCGCTGCCGCCGGGACAATGCGGGGCGGCCCGGCCCGGCCCGGCCCCCCCGGCCCCGCGCGCCGCCCCCGCCCGGCCCGGCCCGGCCCGGCCCCCCGGCCCCGCGCGCCGCCCCCCGCCCGGCCCGGCCCGGCCCGGCCCGGCCCCCCGGCCCCGCGCGCCGCCCCCCGCCCGGCCCGGCCCCCACGGTGGTGGCCTTGGTGGCCTCGGTGGCGGTCGGGGCGCGGCTTTGTGCGAGCGCCCGCCCCGCCTGCTATCGGGGTCCTGCTGCTCTGCGCCCCCCGAATCGGCGTCCCGCACCCTGTGCCCTCCACCCTGGACCCTCCTCCTCAGCACCCTGAGCCTGCACCCTGCATCTCTGCATCTCTGCACCCCTGCTCCCCGCAACTCTACACCCTGCTCTCTTGCACCGTCAGCTCTGTCCTGCTGCTCTGCATCCTGCCCCCCCTGCACCTCTGCACCCTGTATCCCAGCCCAGTGGATCCCTGCACTGCTGCAGCCTGCTCTCCCCACATCCCTCCCAACAAGCCCCTTGTCCCCACATCCTCCTGCATCCCTGTCCTGCTGTATCCCTGGAACTCCAGGATCCTTGCACCCCCATGTCCTCCAGCCTTTCTGCACCCTGTCACCCTGCAGCTCTGGAGCCCCAAGGAGCTGCAGGGCTGGGTCTCAGCTGCCAGGCTGCGCTCCAAGGAATCCCAAATGCCTCAAATACTTTCCTATGATTAGTTTACCATGCAAAAATAAAACAGTTGCCCCAAGGACACTGTGTCCCCAGGAGAGGTCCCTGGCACAGCCTCCTTATTGAGCACTTCCACCCCGGTGGGAGCTCCCAATCCCGATGGATGATCCCCCCGGCCAGGCAGCCGCCAACTCCATTTTATTGAACCAGCCCAGGCTCCTTCCCAGCATAATCTCATTACGGCGCTTTTCTCCCGGCACAAACGCTGGCTCTTGCCCCTGGGGGCTCAGGGCACAGATTTCCTCCCCAGCTCAGCAGCTCCCATGGGATCCATTTCTCAAGTTATTTCCATGCAAAATTTTCCTTTTTTTTCCCCCCTAGTCTCAACCATGCGAGTGCCAGCGAGCGATGAAGCGAGCGATGAAGCGAGCGCAGCGGCTCTGCCATTCCGGCTGCAGGACGCCGGGGCTCCGGATCTGCTCGGCTCATTAGCCCCGAAAGGCGGCCTGGGAACCGCGGGGCCACGCAGTTTATTCTCCCTAATCAGCACCCGGGATGGCTTTCAAAGACCAGTGCCTAACAGAAAGTCCAGCCTCGTTAAGCGCTGCCCCGTTGATCAGCGAGGGAACCGCGAGCCGCGATCCATGCGGATGCAGGAGAACCCCGGGGTTCCTCCGCACGCTGCGAGGTGACATTCCTCAGGCCACAGCTGGGTTTTAAGGGCAAAATGTGATAATCCAGGGATTTTGCCACATGATGCTGGGCGCTCCCCCTCCAGCCGCTGGTTCATGGAAGGGTGACACTGTGGCAGCTCCACTTGTGCATCCACAGGAGCGAACGTGCTTGAAAAAGAAGCCATTTAAAAAATATATTTAATATTAAATGTTGGTGATCCCCGGGGTTGCGAGAGGAGCTAGGGATTTCCAGGACAAAGTGCTTCAGGATGTGACCGGGACTGTTCCCTTGCCAGGTTTGACCGTGGCAGGAACCAGCTGTGCGTATCCAGCACTGGCATCCCCGGGCCCTCGGAGCAGCATCAGGAGGAGCGGGCTCTGGCCGGGAATTGCGGCCGCTCAGCGCTCATTAAAAACCTTCCCAGGCCCCCGACTCCCTCCGTCAGCTGCACAACCATCAATCTGCAAATTATTTTAAAGCACCGTGCCAGAGTGGGCGGCTGATTTATGCCTTACAAGGCTTGAGCTATTTTCATTTGTCTGATTTATTAATGTTACATAAAATTACAGAGGGGGGCACTGATTTACGGTCTGCCAGGCCACTGGATGCTCCTTGGCCCTCTCGGGACCTGGAGGTACCTGCTCCCTCTGGAGACACCCAGTACCAGTGGGTTCCCAACAAGTGCCAAGATTTTCCATTGAGTTTTGGTGACTGGCAGTTGCAGATAGATCCTGTGCACTGAATTTTGGCACCAAATTCTCCAGTAGACAAATCTCAAGAAGGGGGCTGGTGATGCAGCCTGAAGCAAGGGGTGATTCCCCCCGCTGCCAGTCATGCAATTCCCAAGTTGCTCCTGCTCCCCACCCCAGACCCCCGGGAAACTGGGATTTCTCCTGCCTGGAGTGGCAGGGGCCCGGAGCGAAGGTTTCACCCAGCACATCTGGTTGTGCTTAAAGCGCAGGGCTGCGCTGAGGCCGGCGGAGGGCTGGAGCCGGCGGCTGCATCCCGAGGGATGCGCACGGGAGCCGGGAGCGCAGGCACTGCCGTGCAGACACAGAGGAGCCATTAACAGCTTTGGATGGCGGCGGCATTGGCAAAACGGGAGCTGAGCTGCACACATGGAGAGGGGAAAAGGAAAGGTTTATCTGGAGAGGCTGAATCCACTCGGGAGCTTTAGGGGCTGGGAACCGATGGCTCAAGGGGAATCGTGACGGACATAGGAGGCAGCTCTGCCTTTACGGAGGTTTCCTCATTTTTCTGTGCCAGGATCATGCTCTCCAAGAAGGTCAGACTGTCCCAAATCCCAACAAAGCCCAGCTGGAGAGGGGCATTCAGAGGAGGCGGCTGGATCCAAGGGGCAAGCTGATTTCCCAGGAGAGCTTCCCCTGCGGCTGCTCCGAGCTCTCAGGCAAGACGGGAAATTAAATCCTCTGGCTGCTCCAGGGTAGGACCCGGACATGCAGCACAGGGCAAAACCCGGCTGGGGACACAAAGTGCAGGGGCAGCAGCCAGAACCAAAGCCCGTTTGGAAGTGCCGCATCCCAAGCAGCGAGGACCTGGCACACCTGCGGCTCCCAGCGCCAGCCTGGTTCCCGTCACACTCCCAGTGCTGCTCCTTATTTATGGCAAGGAGCCAACCATGGGAGTCCCCAAGAAAGACATTTACTTCTGCTGCACCAGGTTGAGCAGGGGGCAGAATCCCCCCAAACCTGTGTGAGCAGGGCAGGAACTGCAGGGAGCATCCCTGCTGCATCCCTGGAACATCCCAGCACTCCAGCTGCAACCCTGCTGCATTCCCACTTCATCCCTGCAGCATCTCAGTTGCATCCCAGTTGCATCCCTGCTGCATCCCTGCTGCATTCCCGCTTCATCCCTGCAGCCGTGGCTGGAAGGTGGGAGAGGCCCGGCCGCGTGGCCACGCATCCGGGGCAGTGACCGCGGAGCGGCTCCAGCATCCATTTTCCTGGGGGGGAGGGGAAGCTCTTTCGCCCCGACGTGGCTTTGCCGGAGCTGCTGTTCCCAGGGACAGAGGGAGCTGGAGCCAAGGTGGCTCACGGCAGAGCATCCCTGCGCTCTCCCGCGCGCTCCCACGGAGCCGCTCGCCTTGACGGATGCTCCTAGGCACCGCTGAGCCCCACCATGGGTTTTCTGTGGCCAGCACCTTCCAACAGTACCAGGAATGGGTGCACTCCGGGCAGTAGGCACCCACATCCCGCAATTCCCGGTGGTTCCGGCTGCCGCGGTGCAGCGGCTCCGCCGCACAATGGAGTCTTGTTCCCGTAACCCGAGCCGCCGCCATCCTCGCGCTTTAATTTTAGCCCCGGCCTCGCATTCCTCAGCGCCACAATGGCAGATATTTATACTCAGGAATGCGGGGCCCAGCACACAGAGCTGCAGCCGTCCCCGAGCACAGGGACTTGGCAAGGCCCGAATCTCGGCACCCTTGGGCGCATGGGGAGGTCGAGCCGATGCCTTCCCAGTGGAGCTGAGAGGATTGCCCTGCAGATTTGGGTGGGAAAAGAAAGTTTGGGGATATCAGCACTGGAGAGACCTTCACCCTCCTCCTAGCCGGGATGTCCAGCAAGCAGCATCCAGTGGGAGCAGCTCCCAGCCTTCTGGGATGCTCCAGCATGTGGGGAGCCGTGGGAAGGCGGCCGGTGCCTCCGGCCGTGCCCGGCGCTCCGGGGCGGCTGCGGTGGCTAATTGAGAGAGGAGCCGGGCAAGCGGATGAGGGGAGAGGTCAGCGCCGGCGAGCTAAATCCTTGACCTGCTATTTAAGGGGTCGGGCAGGGTTCAATAGCCTGCGCCAGGTCCAGGCGCTCCATTAAAATATTAAAAGTGGGAGGCGGGAGCGTGGGGATGGAGGTTGGTCCCCTCCACTGTGCACAGGGAGGGAGAAGCAGGATGGTCCTGGTGGGATGGAGATGGATGGTGAGAGCCAGGCAGGAATTCAGGCCCATAAGGCAAAATCCCGGTACCCCTAGGGAACATGAGAGCATCCGTGAAACCTGGATTTTCGCTTTCCTTGGGAAAAGTGTGAGCATGTGGTCCCAGCAGAGCAGGTAGCTCCATGGTGAGAGCTGAAGGCCAAAAGTTGGCCATATGCCATCGGCAGGAGGGAGGAGAGCAGCGCGCTCTGTCCATGCGGGAACGCGGCCACCCACAGCCCATGTCCATGATGGTCCGTGGGGACGAACCGCTCAGCCTGGTGCAGGTCTCGCGCCGAGCAAGCGCGCTCGGTGGGGATAAATAAAAGCTTTCAGCAAAATTAGCAACGGAGGGAATAGATAAACACTAAGCAGATATTGACTTCTGTTGAGGTGAATGTCAAGATTTATTGACCTGGGGAGGTAAATATTGACCAAGGCAAAGCTAAGGTCAATAATTAACTCAAGGGATGATAAATCAACGCACAACGAAACATGAACTCGGGGCGTGTGCCAGTGTGGCCGCTTTGAACGTCTTGAGGAACCTCTTGGCTCCTTGTGAGACTCTCAGCTCCAAAAGCTGGGAAAGAGGAGTGTGCTGGCCAAGGATGGAATTCCCAGGCTGGAGGACTCCACTTTGTGGTGCTGAATCTGCTTTGATTTGGAGACACTGAGGGTTCACCCATCCCAACGTCACTGAGCCCAGAATGGAGGTAGTTCAGTAGCCAAATCCAGACGATAGCAGCACGAGCGACTGGCAATTCCAGGAGCAACGAGGATGCTGGGAAGCACCACTGGGATGCCAGGAAGCGCCGCCTTCCAGCCTTGCACAACTCTCCAGGAACGGCCGTGGTTGCTCCGCGCGGATCCGATGGGTCGTGGGCTCCCTGCGCAGGGAGGGAGCCTGGCAGGCAGGGCCGCGCGGAGGGTCCGCATTGTCCGGGCCTCATAAATCACCGCTCTTTGTGGCCGGCCCCATGCGTGGCCCAGTTCGGGTTAAATCCTAAACAGGGTCCCGGGCTCTTTCAGACTGATAAAGGGCCGGGGGGTGGAGCAGCAGGGAGGCGTCCCGACTACATAACACTTTCATTGCCCTGTCAAAATAAAGAATACAGGCACTGCCACCCCCTTTTGGGGCATATATCAGCCAGGCTCCTGACACGGCATTTCAGGATGAGATTCGTGTGGGAGAAGTGCCCCCAGCCCCATTCCCATCCCAGCGCAGGCCATGGCTGCCTTGGATGCAGCATTCGGGGAGCTTGGACTTCGGTGGGCTCTTATCCGGACGTGCCGGATCGGTGCTCGAGCTCCCACATGGATGTTGCAGCTCCTAACGGCTCTTCCAGCCACCTCCTCGGAGTCCCACGTGCTGTCAACCCCCAGCTCCCTTGGGAAGCAGGAGCCACTCCGAGATCTCCTTGCCTTTCCCGCACATCCCGGCTTCCTAAGGCCGAGGTACAAATCCGCCATGGATCTGCCTTAACAGCTCCAGTGATAAAAATGCCAGTTTATTGGAAACACATGGAGTATTTATAGGGGACATCAAAGCGGGAGGGAGGTTTACATAGCAACAGGGCAGATTAAGCTGAAGGCATCTGCTTTTTCGGCAGCCATGGGGCTCTCCGGAGGCACAATAAATTGCCGGCACACTGGCCCTTTCATTCCCTCCTTTGGGAAAAGCAAAGGTTGGCAAAACAAAATCCGACCACATGCCCGGCCATGTAAAACACGCCAGGAATGGGGGAGTCGGGTTACAGGGTGCTCGGCAGCCGCTCGCTCCAGTGCTCCGCTGGGAATTCCCGCGGGAAGGAGGGTCCCGCGGCCCCACGGAGCAGCACGAGCTGCCGCCAGGCTCAGCCTGCGGCGCTGCCGGCTCCGGCGCGATCCTCGTCCTTGCCGCGGGGATCCCGCGCCGGCACCAGCTGCGGCGCCGGGAAGGCAATTAGTGGGGGCAGCCCCCCCCGCGCCCGCGCATCCCCATCGCTCCCCGCACACATGGGGCCCTGCCGGGGGGATTAGCAAGTCTAATTTCCTCCCCCTCCTTCCTCTTCCTCGGTCATCCCTGGCGTTTCCCTTCCCGACGACAGAAAAAAAGCCAGAGAAATTGCAATTGATCTTGGGGCCTGCAATTTAATCAGGAAAGCTCTCCTTCCCGATGTGTTTATTGCTTTTAATCTGTAGATCCTGAATTAAAAAGCACAGAGTCCCAGCATCCGTCCCAGTGTCCATCCCAGTGTCCACCTATCCCCATCCTCAATGGGTTGTTTGGCAGCGGAGCAGGAGCAGCCGGCTGGAACAGGGAGGGAGTCGCATGCCTGAGCAGGACCCGCTGCTCCCAGGGGCGTCCAACCCGGACCGCATGTCCCGGGGTCCCCAGTGCGTCCCCTTGCTCCGGGGTCACTCGGCACCAAGCCTTGAGGGACGGGGGCTAATTAGCGGGATGACGGCGGTGCCGGGGGTCAGGGCCCCACTGTGCTCAGCCCTGGCCTGGCCGCCGTGCGGAGCCGCTTCCCGGCTCGGAGACAAAGGGGATAACGGGGGAGTGGGACCGGGAGACTTGGCACAGCCGGGGACCGAGGGCTTTAGCCGAGTATCCAGGCATGACAGAGAGTGGCAGGAAAAGCCGCCTGCATGGGAGCAGTGTGGGGATCCTTGCAGGGAGCTCGTGCCAGCCTGGATGCAGCTGGGTGCCAAGCTGGAGCGCTGGTGCCTCCTGAACCTCCAGCCACCCCATCTCCTGCTGGGGTTGTGCATGGAGAATGGCCTGGAGGGCATCCGGGAAGGAGGAAGGGGGACGAATGGCTGCTCCAGCGCTTGGCTGTGCCCGAAGCAGGACGGGGTGAGCAGCGCCCGAGCGGGGTTTAAATCACTGCCCGCCGCTTCCCCTGCGAGCTGAGTTATTGCGCCCGGGTTTTGTGATGGAGATGACCGGGCGGTGAGGGATGAGCGACCCAGGCCAGACCACCGGGCTTGGCATTCCCAGCCGGAGCCTGACCAAGGGGTGAAACATCAGGGCTTTATCCTAAACGCTTCCGGGCCCCCCCAGCCGCTTGGATGCTCCCAAGCAGCGGCAGTGATTTAGTGCTTGTTGGGGAGTGACGAATGCTCCCAGCTCATCCCTCTCCATGTGTCCTTCTCCCGGCAGAGCTCTGACCATGCAGGAACTGAAATGTTTCCCTCTGAACTGGGTCTCCTTCGCCCCAGCGATGTCCCCCGGGATGCACCAGGAATCCCATTGCAGGGAAAAGCAGCAGCGTCCGGAGCGCAGACTTCGGCCTGGGGCATCCCCTGGTGGCAAATGTGGGCTCTGCAAAACCCACACGAGCAGTGAAACGCCGTGTAAAAACCCACCAAATCCCCACATCAAATCCCCCCAGGCGGCCCCGCGCGCTCCCCGTGCGCTCCGGAGTCCTCCTGCCATCCCAGCGAGTGGCTCAGCTGGCCCGGCCATTCCGTCCCTTACGCAACCGGCTCAGCGGCTGCGCCCAGTTCCCCGGATAACTCCCTAAGCCATAAATCTGCCCCGGCCTCTCCGGAGATCAGGCTGCGGCAGCACGTGGATGTGCGGCCCGGTGGCTCCGGATGCTCCCGTGTCGCGCGGGATGGGACCGGCAGCTTCGGAGAAAGCAGGGAGCTCCTTGGAAGCAGCAGGCACCCTTTCCCTGCTCCTTGCTTGTATGTTTAGGGGTACTGCTGAGCACAGACATTTTGGACTCTGTTGCAAGGGTTGCTTTAAGCAGAGGGGGGGGGGCGGTTGTTGTGCTGATCCAGAGGCTAAAATGGCCAATTCCCAGACCCCAGTGGCCGGTTCCCCCTGTCCCTTGCAAAATGCACAGATTGCAAAGGGGCGTAAAAACGCCTTTAAAGGGCAAGACAAGGGAAGCCTTTAGGTTTCCTGGGAAATACAGGAAAGGGCATTTTGCAGCTCCTCAGCTGGTGTTGGACTGAGCTCCAGGTGCAGCAGAGACAGCTCCCAGACACCCCAAGATCAAGAGGTTAATTTAATTTACCTGCCGCACTTCCCAGAACAGCAATTTCCCTGGTCCACCTGAGCAGCAAATTCACGCCCATAAAAAGGGAGCTGGAAACATCCTCCCCTCCTTTAGGGAGGCTTTGGGCTGGGGAGGTGCCTGGAGGTGAGACAGGTATAAAAATACAGCTAAGGACCCCAAAGCCTCCCCAAGCAGCCCTGATCCTGCTCAGCATGCATGGAGCCATTTTAAGCAGCGGTTTAAATTAAGGTACCTTGGCTGGCTAAGCCTGTGGTAACGTGCGGCTTGTCACAGCTTAGGTGCTCAAAGGCCACCGCAGGACCTGAGCAGAAGCCTCTTTCCATGCTAAAAGAGGGGAAAAGTTTCCACTGGTTGCAGAGTCTCGTGGAGCTGCCCTCGGAGCAGGGATGGTGCCTGGGAAAGGGGCACGGAGGAGCTGAGCAGCCCTGGTAAGAGTGGGGCGGGGGGTGCGGGGCTCTAAGGGCAGTGGGAAGATTTAATGGACCCGTGAAGGTTTCTTTCCTGAGGCTCTAATAAGTTAATGGCCGGTTTCAGTTTAGATCGTGATCTCAGCCCTGCACACTTGTCCAGATGCTGCTGCACAAGCTCTGGTTGTGGATTTAGCCAAATCTAAGGCTCTTGCCATGTCTCCTTATTCTCCCTGTGCTGTAGGGAAGGTTCCCAGGTGCAGCCCCAACTCCTGCCGCATCCGGGCCCTCCACATCCCTTTGGGAATGGGCAGAGGACGGAAGTTTTAAGCACGCTTTGTCCCACAGCAAGGAGCTGGGAGGCGCTGCGCAGTGCCTGTGCACGAGGGGAAGGGGGCAGCAGTGACAGCAGCGCCCGCGGCCTTGCCGAGCCGGGGGGACGCAGGGCTTGGGCCAACCTGGCCTCGCTCCCCGTGAACGGGCTGGATGACCCATGAATGCGCTGGAAGAGAAGACCCTGCCGACCCCGCTGCCTCCGACCCGGAGCTGCACTATGAGGAGGAGGAGGAAGAGGATGAGCCGAGCGAGGGGCCCGAGTCCTCCGACACCAGCAGCATCTTCTCTGATGACTCCGTCTACCCCTGCTACGAGCTCTCCGTGAGGCCGGGCAGCGGGGAGGACCTCAGCCTCTACCAGTGCTGCCTCCGCAACGATGCCAAGTTGCTGCACGAGAAGCTGGAGCAGGGGGTGGGCAGGCACGAGGCCATGGAGCTGGACATCAACGGGAGGGTGAGTGACGGTCAGGCCGTGATATTGCCAGAAACAGGGTTTTCCCAAGGACAGGCGAATTCCAAAGCAGCTACAGAAGGACCCTGGGTGGAAATGCCGGGGAAGCCATGGGGCTGAGGGGGTGGTGAGTGGAGCCTTCCCAGGGTGTCCTGGCTCTGCACCAGTCCTCTGAGCAGACCCAGATGTCACTTTTCTCATGTTATCAGACATTTTCCCATTCTGGTTTGGGAATAAAAGACCTCGAATGGTTCTGTGGGAGCCCCCACGTGGGGCTGGAAGAAGGGCTGGGCCGTGGGGAGCATCGCGGTGGCAAGGGCAGGGTGCCAACAGCCTGGTCTGAGCACTGCTTCCTCTGCAGAACGGGCTGATGGTCGCCTGCTACCAGGGCTTTGTGGACATCGTTCCTCTGCTGCGAAAATGTCCCTACATAAACATCAATCACCAGGACAATGACGGCAACACCGCGCTGATGGTGGCAGCACAAGCAGGTAGGCACCGCACTGCGCCTGGACCCATCCCCAGAAGTGACATAACTAATAACCAACTCCCTGTGCTCCCCTGTGAGGTCCCTAAAAAACTGGAGACTTCAGGGGTGTCCCAAAAGTGACCCACCCCATCCAAGTCCATGGTTTATGTCAGCATGGCTTCACAAGTGGCTAGGTTATGCAAAAGTGGAAGTTCCCACAGTAATGTCCGCTTGGCCCTGCAATTTGTCCTGCCTGATTAATTGTTTCTAGTGGTAGAAGCAGCGATTGAGCCAGACCCTCAGCTCAGCTAATCCAACTGCTCTCCAATAAAGCCAAATGAGCTACAGTGATTTACATCAGCAAAAGGTCTAAGCTGATAAATCACACATTTAGGGCCTGAATCTTCTACCAGTTTTATGTATTTTTCTCCTTACCGCAGAATAATGCTGCTCCCTTTGGCATAAGCCCTTGTTGATGAACCCTGGAGGGAAGCAAAGTGGGAACTTAAAGTGGGGATCACCTTTTATTCCTACTTTCTCTGTAGTTCGAATTGGTGATTTTTGGATTCTTTCCTGCTTTATCTGCTCAAAGCAGCTGGTGAGCTGACAATGTTCTCTGCATTTCATTACCTAGACTGCTGAAAAACAGGATCTTTTAGGTCCAGGTCTCTATAACAGACTGCATTTTTGTCCTCATAAAATACAGATGCTAAATATTCCTTTTATAAGCAAGCATTAAGCAGTTATCACTCATGGACTGTCAAGCCTCTAATGCAGCTTCTCTCCGATTGCTAAGGACATATCACAATAGTCAACTATCTCCTGAACTACTACCCAGCGCTCGAGGTTGATAAGCGAGATTTCCGCGGCCTGACTGCCCTGATGAAGGCTGCGGTGCAGGGGAGGAAGGACTGTGTGACAGCCCTGCTCTTGGCCGGTGAGTCCATCTTGGATAACTCAAGGGATCTGGGGGTAAGACACAGTTTTTGCAGACGTAAACATCCTCCTGAGAGGAGCTGTTTGCTATTTGGACGTGTTGGCATGCCTCCTGGTTTGTATATGGCATGTCTGGTTTGTATATGGCAACTGTCTTTTATGTGGATTTCTGCAAGATTTGGAGCATGCATTTGTAGAAAAAACGTGGGGAGTTTGCACTGGTGCTCTCTTGCAGCGAGGTTTACGTGGGTGTGAGGGCTTCATTGCTATTTGGTGATTCGCTGTGCATGGTTGGTCTTGGGTAGGGCTTTAGTCTTGAACAGCTGAGAGCCAACCTGGCTCCTCCGAGCCAAGGCTGGGAGCCCTGGGTCACGGCTGACACCTGCTGGTCACTTCCCCTCAAACTCTCGAAACTTTCAGGGTTTTTTGGGTGAAACACAGGCTTTTCCTGCGGCTGTGTTTGCTTTGTGTCCATGCCTGTGCTCTGTGATGCTCAGCAATGTTCTGTGATGTTTCTTTGCATCCCGATGTTCTCAGGAGCTGACCTGAAAGCGGTGGATCATATCAAGGGAAAGACGGCCAGAGACTGGGCCAAGTTCACAGGGCGCTTTGAGACCATCGTGCAGATCCGGAGCCTCCTGCAGCGCCCGCGGGCAGAGCAGTTCAGCAGCCAGTACCTGCCGGAGTGGCCGGCCTTGGCCGAGCTGGTGGCCAAGGCCCTGAGCCCCAAATCCAGAGGCGAGAGGCTGTCGGAGAAGATCCGCTCTGTGTTCACCTTCAACATCCCCCATGACCCCAAGGAGGATGGTGTGATGGACCACATGGTCAGGATGACCACCTGCCTGGCCAGTCCCTTTGTAGCCACCGCTTGCCAAACCATCTGCCCCAACAGTCCCCCGGAAGTAGGGAAGCGCAGGCTGTCTGTGCCAGAGATCCTCAAGGAGCACACGCCGGAGCAGGACCCCGAGTCAGAAACCAGCTCATGCTCCAGTGCCGGGGGATCCTCTTGCAATGGGCAGGCTGTGTCAGAGATCAGGCTGCTGTCACCCTATCGCCCCATCACCGGCCTCCGGAGCTTCCTGCCCTGGAGGCTGCTGTGGAGGAACAGCATCTTCCCTGGAGACCAAATCCCCAAAATCAAACTGACCAAGCCTTCCTCCCCACCTGCCTCCAAGGAGAGGACGCATCGCTCCAAGGACAAGAACCTGCTGGAACCACCCAAGTGGCGATACAAGGAGCTGAAGGAGGAGAAGAGAGCAGCTGAGGAAGCAGCGAGTGGGAAGAAAAAGAAGAAAGGGAAGAAGCCCTAAGCAGAGTGCTCGGGTGCCAGGGTGAAGCAATGCCAGTTCCCAGAGCATCCCTTGGATCTGCTCACTTCATTCTGCTGTTTGATGGCAAAGAGGGTATTTCCTTTGCAGCTGGGCATGTCCTCAGACGAAGGACATGGGTGGAATGAGAGATGGACACTGCGTGTGTGCAACCAGCCTAAGTGATCTGAGCTCCCACAGCCCCTACTCCCACTGTGGTCCTGCATCTCCAACATCCTGCCCAGGGCCCTGGTCTCTCTTGTCTCCAGGGCAATAACCCTTTGCCTGCAGTTAACATGGGGCTTCAAAGCGCTTCCAAAGCCCAAGTGGTGCCTGTGTGCCCCAGGTTTGGGTCGTGAGGCTCCACGTGCTGTGGAGAACTCCTGGGCCATGAGCACCAGAGGTTAAAAATCCTCATGGACACCAGAGCCACAGCCAAGCAGTTGGGAATGCTGGACTGGGAGGGAGGAATCGTGGAGGACAACTTGCTGTCTCCTGTATCGCTGCAGCAGAGCCAGGTTGATGTTGATCCCAGGGACAGAGCTTGCAGTGTTTGCTCACTTGCACCCTGCTCATTGCCAACTCCAGGCTGTGACAGAGGAAGAGAGCAGGTCTACAGCAAAAGGGGCTGTTTTCCTTTGTTTATTTTGCCTCTTTGATCTTATTGAGATCTCAGTCTTGCAGACTGTGATGGAACGTGACTGTGTAAACTAAAATGGAAGTGGTTGCCATGTTAACAGCATTGATTTAACGAATAAACCTTGGGCTTGCTCGGTGTGCTGGCAGTAACGCTTTACCCTTTCTGTTCCCATTTTGTGGGAAGCATCTCGCTTCCCACCTTGTAGAGGATGGATGCAAGCCCTGAGTACTTGTGTGGACTTCCTTTCTTTAAGGAATAAGCTGAAAACAGGCGGTTCTCACACGCCTTGTCTCTGGCCACACTGGCTCCCCTCCAGCATGGAAGACCATGGCTGGCTATGGCCATCTCCATGGAGAAGACAGGGAGACCTTCCCTGGAGAGTCCTGAGGGCAATGGGAAGGGGGGGGCAGGCCCCTCCAAACCTCCTTGCTATGGGGACAACCCCACCCCCAACAGGGGGATCCCAAGGGGGCTCAGGACAGTTCCCTGTGGTGCTCCCTATGGAGCATGGAGGGTCCAAGGCCCTGGACAGGGGGGCATTGGAGGGGTCCCTATGGGGCAAAGCCATGGCCTGGTGGCTCCTCCAGCCCAGGCCCCATTGCTGAGCAATGCTGTGGCCCAGCTGCCCCCATGCAGCCTGCGCATGGTGGGGGGGAAATGTTATTTTAGGTGAGAAAAGGGCCCAATTGCACCCATGACAGGGAGGAAAGATGCTCCAGCTCCTTGCATTTGCAGGGACATCCTGCTGCCACCCCTGTGTGCCGCAAGCGAGGGACGAAGCTGCTGGTGGGGGTGGCAGGGCGGTTGCGCCATGGTGGGCAGGGCCGACGGCCTCGCCGCCCGGCTCTGATTCACCCTGTCTGGCCCCGGTGGCACCTCGTATTTTCTGGTATGTTTTGCTATCTGTGATCACGGAGCAGGGTCTGAGCAGGATATTGGCACCCGCTTCTTTCTGCACGCTGGAGGAAGCTTTTGGCCAGGGAAATCTTGACTGTGGTTGGAAAGACTTGCAGCTTGTGCTGAGCCCTAGTATCCGCCCTGACCTTCCTCCTCTTCCTTGCTGGTCCTGTGCAGAGCACTGGCCTTGGCGTCCCCCATCCTGCTTCTCCAGCTTCCCTGATGCCATAGAAGCACCTGGAGCTGGGTTTGGATGGGCACGCACAGGTACAGCCCTGCTGCTTTGCATTCACTGCAGGGACTTTCTTGCAGCCCGGAGAGGTATCGATGGCCCGAGCGCCATCCAGGAATAGCTCTGGGAGGAGCTGCCGGAGAGTCGCAGGGCTGAGGCCCGTGCGGCGGAGTGAAGATGGTTAACGCGATAACGCGTCTGCAGGCACAGACTTCCTCTCGGTCGGCACAGCAGCCGGCCCGCTCCTATCTGATGGAAACTGCCCGTTTCCCATGCGTGGATGCCGGCTCCACAAAATTCCTTCCGCCCCCGCCCCAAGCTTGCAAGGGGACAAGAATCCCACAGTAAATAGGAGCCTTTCATAGACGAGGCTGCAGATGAAGGTCATTCCTGTTCCCTTTTGGATTTATGTTGCTCTTTGTTTATTTTGTTCTTTAGATCAGAGGCGACTGGTAAGATATTGGAGGAGTGGAAATGAACGAGGCCTCAAAACTGTCTGTGTTGCTGCTCAGTGCTGTTCTCCTGGGTGAGGAGCAGCCAAGCTGTCCCAGCCACAGGGAGGGCCAAGGGGTGCAGTGCAGGTTCATGATGAAATGAGGAAAGGAGCAATAAGTCAGGCCCTGTAACCTCATTAGGAAAGAGGATGCAACACCAGCCTGAGTGTGGCTGGCTCCCTTCTCCCACCTATCCCAAAAAGCTGGTCAAGGTTGCAGAAAGGAACACCTGGGAGAGAGCCAGAAGCCTGGATGAAGGCTCTGGGAACATGTCAGAGGAAGAAGAAGGCAGATGGAAGCAGCATGAAGCAGCTGGACCTGGAATGGCCAAAAGGATGAGTCTCAAATGGCAAAAGGGGAAGCGTTGCTTCCGCTCGCCGAAGCCTGCGCTGGCCACACGTGGTGTCCCCGGCAAGGAGCTGCGGGGCCAGCTGGGGCAGCAGGAAGTGCCCCATCCTCCCGCCGTGGGAATGTCACCGGGGTTAACGTCCCAACGCTGGCTAATACGGCTGTGTGGTCTCGGGGATGACGCTGCAGTGTCCGTAGCAGAGGACAGTGTGTCTTGCGGTGGTGCCATCTCTAATGCTGCATGGGAACTGCCCCTGTCCCATGGAGGATGCGCCCTGCAGGGGACACCTATCAAACCCTGTGATGCATGCCAGCCCAGCTCTGCTCCTGGTGGTCACCCCTCACAGACAGGGCATCTCTTGCTATCAGCCCCCGGTGTCACAGCTCCAGGAGCCCCAGTCCAAACCCTCTTCCCTCCCATCGCCACGTCTGGCTCGTGTTGGCAGCACACACTAATGTGGCACCAAGTCTTGCAGCACTTTGGACCATCCCTAGACCAGCTACAACCAAGTCAACCAGCCACGTTTCTGCCAGGCACAAAGACCTTTAGGTGCCCGTGGAGGGGACGTGATGGTGCTCCCTTGTCTGCAGGCAGCTCAAGTGCTGTTTTTTTTTTTTTTTTTTTTTTTAATTGGAAAGCTGTAAAAGTTAGAGAAAGCCCTCGGTGAAGGACAGGGTGGGAAGAATGGGATGAGGGAGAGCAACCAGGATGGAGCTGGGGCCCGGTGTGCGCGGGAGGAAGGGAGGCTGAATGTGGATGTGTGCTCAGCAATAGGAAATGCTTTATTAGCTGGGAGTGGTGGAGAAAAGCCAGGCAGGAAGAGGCAGTAATAAGAAACATTTTTTTGACTTCTCCCACATCCAGATCGCAGAGCGTTTGCCAAACTGCCGCATTCGGACCACAGGGACGCGGAGCCCCGTTCCCAGCCGGGCCTGGTGCCGCGGTGGCCGGGCTTTTCCGCGGAGCCCATTCTGGGAAGGTGGGAGCGCGGCCGACCGGGGACAGGAGCAGCCCCATGAAGCTGCTGCGGGCCAGGGCGCAGGGCACGGCCGAGAGCTGCCCCGGCTGAGCCGCACGCGCTGCCTCCGAGCGCCCGGCCCAGGGCGAACGCGTTGGGGAAAGCAGCACCGGGGACGAGGAGGAGCAGAGCCGGGGCTCCGTGGGACCGGCCGCCGCAGCTCATGCTGCCCCGGGAAGGGGCAGAGCTGTAGGTGAGTTGGAAATTGCTGCTCCGGGTGCGGGGTGGACGTGAGGCTGCTGTGCAGGGTGGAAACGGGGCGGCAGGAGCTCGGCACCGCGCGGGACGGAAATCACAGCGGTGTGAGCTCAGACCAGCTGAGGATGGAGCGTGTGCTCTTGCCTCCTTCCAAGCTCTGGCTCCCTCCTGGCATGCTCCATTATTTGCTAAAAGAGGCCTCAGGGTCCTCCGTTCGTTCCCACAACATTTTCATCACCTTTTAAGACTCAGATTTGCTGCCATCTGCATGAGTTATTTGCTGCTGAGCATGGAAGAGAGTCTGGCCTTGGATAAATGAAGCCAGAACTGGAGTAACAGCACCAAAATCAGCAGGTTTTCCTCTCAATTTGCACTAGCGAAGCTGAGATTAGAATTTGGCCCTATTTCCATTGCAGCTGTTAGGACATGAGTTTATTTCAGCATCATGGAGAAAGCTGGACTTTGGCAAAACCAATAAATAGCATAAATGTGGATTGAGACCCACAAAGCCAAAAGCAGGATCTGTCCCCAGATCCTCATTAAAGAGCTGAAATAATATATGGCTTCTAACAAGAACCTGGGGCAGGGAGGCTCTAGCAGAGAGACGGAAAACAGTGAACTCGGGTGTCGTTTTAAAAGGCATGAGCTAAAATGAGGGAAAGTTCAAAATCCGGCTAATGACTTGAGATGACGGAGAAATGAAGGCAGCGACGTGACAGGATATCTCAGCACGATAGTTTCTGCAAAGCAAAACTCTATTTCGCTCATATACTTTTTAGAAAGCAGTGGGTAATGAAGAGCTGAGTGATGTGATTTATTCTGACTTTCAGAAAGGTCTTTTACAAGGTTTATGCC
Organism: Tinamus guttatus; assembly: GCF_059628265.1. Classification (NCBI taxonomy): domain Eukaryota; kingdom Metazoa; phylum Chordata; class Aves; order Tinamiformes; family Tinamidae; genus Tinamus; species Tinamus guttatus. The sequence continues at coordinate 279,174 of NW_028288630.1, forward strand.
CAAAGGGTAAAAAGCTACTGGGAGTCAGACAGAGAGCAAGGACCAGGAAAAAAATGGTCATATTTGCCCGATGGGGAAAGCTACCGGCGGGGACCCTTGTGCTGTGCTGGAGGGGCCGGGGCCCTCCGGGCCATAATAGCCCAGCCGGGAAGGGAGGTGGAGAGGAAAAATCTTTGCAGAATGTGAAGCTGTTTGCCAGAAAAGCAGAACGGCCGCTTGGAATAACTGGAGCAGCTCGGGCACCTTCCTGGGGTATAAATGAGCCGCATGGGTGCAGGGCGGGCCGGGAGGAGAGCCCGAGCCGGCTCCTCGGCTTGCGCCAGCTTGGGAAGATAATGAGATTTTGCAGATACAGAGGCAGCTCTGGGGCTGTCAGGCCAGCGCAGCGGCTGCTGCGGGGAGGAAGGGCTCCGTTTGCAGCGGAGCCGAGGAACCCGGCCTTGCAAAGCGCCTAGGAAGAAACCTGCTTTGTGCACTCTGGGGCTCCGGGACGCACTGCAGGGACCCTTTTGACTATCAGGGCCTGCACGGGTGTTACAGAAGGTCAGGCCAGCGCAACCCTCCTGTCCCATTCCCTGAATAAGCAGATACATGGAAGAAGAGCGTGGCTTTCCTGTTTCTCTATCAAATTAATAAGCCTGAGCTGGTTTGGGCACTTTGGAGGGTCCCGCCGTGGTGTGGTGGTCGCTGCAGGTTGGGCCTCCTCTCACCTGCGTGATGGGAAGGTGGGAGCTGCAGCCTCGCTGCCTTCCGAGCGCTCCGGATCCAGCAGGCCGGCAAGAGAGTCTGCAGCGGCCGGTTCCCAGCCAAAGAGCAGCGAAGGGGGAACCGAGCCCCGAGCTGCATCCTGCCCTTCAGAAACCTCCCCGCAGCCGCAGCAACCGCAGAGGGGAGAGGAAGGACTGGGATTGCAGAGGCCTTGGAGGGCAGAGCTGCCGCCGCAGGGCAAGGGTCTGCGGCGAGGCCCGAGGACTGACACTTCCAGCTGCCCCAGAAGCCTGCAGAGCCGTTCCAGGTTTATCCGTGCAAAGAAGGAGCTCTGGCATCACCCGATGTGACAGCCCCCACCTCTTCCCTGGGGCCACCTCTTGCACAAGGCATTTCTGGCAGCGCTGCGTGCTGCGGTTGCTGTTGTTCCCAGCCATTTCGATGCAGAAGACACTGAAACGCTCCTGCCGAGGCCGTGCGGAGGTGCTCGCGCATCCGCCCTGTCCGTGTCTGGCACCTCCCTTCATGACAAGGTGTCTCAGTGGGGTTTTTTCTCTCCGTGTCATTGATGCTGCCGCGAATCCTTAAAGATGGAGGGATGCAAAGCAGCGGCTGCTTCCAAGCATCTCTCCTCCTGGGTCTCCTGGCTTGGACTCTGCATGAGGAGTTTCTGTAAGGTGCAACTCGGATGTGAGCAATGGGATGAAGAAGAAGCAGGGGAGGAAGGCTCTGTGCTGAGGAGCTTGGAGGGCTGCCCCTTGCCCTGTCTCAGAAATGGCCACCTGGGTTAAGAGTTGATTAAGTTTAAGAGCAACAAACCATGCGGTTTTGTCCCAGTTATCACAGTATTTGGGGTGAAGGCCTGGCTGCATTGCACTTAACAGCACAAATCCTCCACAAAGCCTCTCCCAAGGTAGGCTTTTCCTCGTCACCTCTTACTGGAATTTCCCTCTCCAGGAGGGAATTCGCTCCGTGGGAGTCTCAGCTTCCATCTGAAAAGGTGCATTTTGTAGCCCTCCTAATTGCAGGGATAAAAATGAGGAGGAGAAATGGAGCCCGGGAGCATCATGGAGGCCGGTAAAGCGGCTCTTCTCCAGCTTTGGAAAAGAAACAGGGAAGCTTCAGGGGCTTCCTCTGCGCCAGCAGCAACAAAGCTGGCTATTTTGGGGAGGAAAGATCCATTTTGCACCGTGCCACCACTGCAGCCTGCTCAGGGCAGATATGTATATGTATATTTATAAGGCCGGGGCTTGCGTGACTGCATTTCCCCATCAAGGCCAGAATCTAAACAATCTTGATTCCTGTCCGGGCCGCCATGGGCAGGGCTCCTTGAATTGCAGGAAACGGAGCCTTTGCCTTGTTTACGCCAGAAACCCCGGGCGACGGAGCCCGGGCCGGGGCTGGACGCGGCGAAACGGGGAGCAGGAGCCGCGCGGTGCCCGCGGGGCGGCGAGGGGCCGGGCTGTGATCCAGCCCCTGTCGCGTTTGCCTTGGCGGACGGTTCTGTGTTGCAAGGAAGCCCTAAAAAAACAAGAAGACAACAACAAAAAAAAACTCCAAGACAGCAAAACCTCCCCCAAAGGAGCAGCTGGGAAGCTCCTGGCTGTCTGCAGTGACTCCTCTTGAGTTGTTGATCAACTCGGGACAAAAGTCCCAAATCGCTGCGGGCAGCTATGAGCTGGGCTGGGGATTTGGGCTCGCGGCTGATCCCAAGCCGCAGGGGCTGTGTTTTTGCCATGTGGCTGGAAGCGGCCCCAGTATAAACCCCAGGAATAAGGGGGGATGCTGGAGCTGGGATTGCACAGGGCCGGGCGCCAGACCCCGCGTACACGTGGCCCACGATGCCGGGGAATCGCGCTCAGGAAGGGGTGGCGACCTGGACGTCCGGAGCCAAATTCCCCTTGGAGGGAGCACATCCTACCTAGCGTTTCCCGCCTGGCCAAGGGCTCCTGCTTCCTCCTCCCGGTGCGGCAGGGGGACCTTGCTGGGGGTCCCCACAGTGGCCAGCAAGGACACCCCTGTGTCCCTTTTCCACAGGAAAATGCCCCAGGGAGCCGCCACGATGGTGCTGCTGGCAGCAATGAGCCTGTCGCTGAGCTTGACCACTGGTGAGTAGCAAAACAGGGTGAAAAACCATCCCTGGGTAGGGTCCCACTGTGGGGTCCAGCATGCTCCTGGTTGGTTGGCTCTGTGGCTCCTGCACTGCAAACTGCTGCAGGTCCTCAGAAAAGCATCGTTTCCCCCCAAAACAGCAGGCACGAGGCTGCTGCGCAGGGAAGTGTCACAGCCAGCGGCCTCACTGCTCTGCGCCTGCGACGTGCCGCACTGCAACGCGTCCACGTGCGTGGGGAAGGTGTGCTTCGTGAGCAAGAGCCGGGAGCAGGGCAGGATCACGCGGAGCCGCGGCTGCTTCTCCCAGCACCTGCTGGAGAACTGCCGTGGGCCCGTCATGGAGCACTTCGGCACGCGCTGCTGCAACGTCAGCATGTGCAACGCCCACCTCGAGATCTACCTGCAAGGTGCGACGGGGCTGCGTGCATCCCGCATGCATCCCATGGGAATCCCACACGCATCCCACATGCATCCCATACGCATCCCGTGTGCATTCCTATGTGAATCCTGTGCACATTGTGCGTACATCCCATGCTCATCCTGCATGCATCTCTCATGCATCCCACGTGCATTCCATGTGCATCCCGCCTGCATCCCGCACGCCTTGGGGCTGCTTTGCGCCCGCTCCCACATGCTCCCAGCTGACATTTTCCCCCCCCGGCAGGCGAGGATGTGCCGGACGAGGAGCCAGCACTGCCCCGGCTCCTCCTGCTGATCTTCGTGCCGCTGCTGGCGCTCCTGCTCCTCGCGGCGCTCACGGCGCTCTTTGCCTGGAAGTTGGCCCAGCACCGCCGCTCGGCCGCCCGCAGCCGCGCCGGCGATGCCGACCTCGCGCTCAAGGCCTCCCTGTTTGGGGACAGCACCCTGGAGGTGGGCGAGCGGCGGGGTGGGTGCCCGGCACCCCGGGGGACCCCGGCCCACCTCACCCGGCCCCGTTTTGCAGGACCTGCTCAACGACGACTGCACCACGGGCAGCGGCTCGGGGCTGCCCTTCCTCGTGCAGCGCACGGTGGCCCGGCAGATCACGCTCGTGGAGTGCGTGGGTAAGCGGAGCCCGGCACGCTCCGTGGCTACCCCGTGTCCCCAGTTGCTGCCGGTGCCAGGCTCCTGTGGCTGCAGCAGTCATGGCTGCAACCCCTGACCCAAGAGGCTCATTGGGACCCACCGCCGTTGGCCAAGGCCAATGGAGCTGCTGGGCACCTTGCAACTCCCGTGGGAGCTGGTGCCGGTGGGGATGGATGCCAGTGTCCCATGGGTGTCCCCCCCTCAGGCAAAGGGCGCTATGGCGAGGTGTGGCGCGGCCTGTGGCACGGCGAGAGCGTGGCCGTGAAGATCTTCTCTTCGCGGGATGAGCAGTCGTGGTTCCGCGAGACGGAGATCTACAACACGGTGCTGCTGCGGCACGACAACATCCTGGGTGAGTGCCACGCCGCAGGGACACGGAGACATGGGGACATGGGGACACAGGGACGGGGACTGTGGGCTCCATGCCTTCCCGCCCTCCTCCCCGCCAGGCTTCATCGCCTCCGACATGACGTCGAGGAACTCCAGCACGCAGCTCTGGCTCATCACCCACTACCACGAGAACGGCTCGCTCTACGACTACCTGCAGCGCACAGCACTGGACAGCGCGGGCTGCCTGGCGCTGGCCTCCTCCATCATCTGCGGCCTCGTCCACCTGCACGTGGAGATCTTCGGCACGCAGGGCAAGCCGGCCATCGCCCACCGTGACCTGAAGAGCAGGAACATCCTGGTGAAGAGCAACCAGCAGTGCTGCATCGCCGACCTCGGTGAGCTGGGGACGGCCTGGGGACGGCCACGTGCTATGGCTGGCGGCTTGACGGGGCGCCCGGCCGCAGGGCTGGCCGTGATGCACTCGCAGGGCAGCGACTACCTGGACATCGGCAACAACCCCCGGGTGGGCACCAAGCGCTACATGGCCCCCGAGGTGCTGAGCGAGCAGATCCGCACCGACTGCTTCGAGTCCTACAAGAAGACGGACATCTGGGCCTACGGGCTGGTGCTCTGGGAGATCGCCCGGCGCACGGCCATCAACGGTGAGCACCGGGAATGGGAACGGGAGCGCGGGAATGAGAACGGGAGCACGGGAATGGGAACGGGAGTGCGGGAAGGCAGCGGGAGTGCAGGAGCGTGCAGCAGCCCAGCGCCCGCCCTGCCGCGCGCTCCCTTCCCTTCGCCCCGGCAGATTAGCTGCAAATTATAAACACTGCAATCTGGTGTCAGCACCCGGCGCCCTGATTAAAGGGCCCCTTCAGCTCAATCAGCGGCGGGTTCGCTCGGTGCTGATTAGAGCACGAGCGCTGCCTGGACGTCGGCCACGGCCGGGACCTCCGGCGCGCGCGGGTGGCCACCGTGCGTCCGTGCACAGGGATACGATGGATCCGTGCGTGGGACACGGCGGGTCCGTGCAGGGATCCTGAGCCAGCAACTCCGTCTCGTGCCCCCCCAGCAAAGCCTGTTAGAGACGTTAATTGAATCCTGGTGGAGCAGAAGGCGCCGTCTGGCCGCGATAATCCCATCTGCTGCCCTGGGATTAAACACCCGCCTCCAAATTAGCTGGGTGCAGGATGGGGGGTTTAACTCCTGCAGCGCGAGTGGGCACTGGGGCTCGTGTGAGACCCCATGGATGCACCAAGCTGGAATTAGCGGGGTTCAGACCCCTCCAGGACAGGGATATTGGGGGTGTAGGCGGATGCCCTGGGCAGTGAGGGGGCTCCCAAACACAATGGCTCCACTGGAGCTGGTGCTGGAGCTGGGATCGATGTCCTGGGTGCCGGGAGCGGGTGCATGGAGCTGGGCTGGCCCCGGGCTCCGGAGGAGGCAGGAAATGGGCCGGGGCAGCGCTCATGACCCCCTTCCTCCTCCTCCTCTGCTCCACAGGCATCGTGGAGGAGTACCGGCCGCCCTTCTTCGACGTGGTGCCCAGCGACCCCAGCTTCGAGGACATGAAGAAGGTGGTGTGCGTGGACCAGCACACCCCCGTGGTGCCCAACCGCCTCTACTCCAATGCGGTGCGTCCCCCGGCGCCGCCCGGTGCCCGCCGGGCTGGGGCAAAATGGGCTTTGGTGACGGAGCAAAGGGCTGAACCCGTCAGACAGGACCAGCAGGAGCGCGGGGAGGGGATGGCGGAACGGGGGAACGGCGCCGCGCGTCCCCGCTCGGCCTGCCCGTCCCCGTCACGTCCCCGCTGCCCCGCAGGTCCTGGCAGCCCTGGCGAGGGTGATGAAGGAGTGTTGGTACCAGAGCCCCTCCGCCCGCCTCACCGCCCTGCGCATCAAGAAGACGCTCCAGAAGCTCCGCCAGTCCCTGGAGAAGCCCAAGCAGGACGACTGAGACGGGCCCCACCGCAGCCCTGCTCATTTGACAGAGGAAAAAAAAAAAAAAAACAACCAAAAAGCAGCTTTTCCAGCCCGTTTATAGACCCTCCTTGGGCTGCCCTCCCCCGCAGATGCCCCAGGGCCGCGGGCAGCACCGGAGGCAGCACCGGGCCGGGCTCTGCCCGGGCCTGAATCCATCCATCCGTCCTGACAGCAACTCGCATGGGCAATTCCAGCTGCAGAAAACCGGCCCCTCCACACCTCCTGGCAGCTCCTACAGGGTGCTGCCCTCCGCTGCCAGCCCGTGGCTGCTTCCCATGGTGTTTTGGTGTTTTCCGAGGCATTTTGGTATTTTCCAAGGGGTTTTGGTGTTTTCTAAGGTCTTTGGGTTTTTTTTTTTTTTCCAAGCCATTTTGGTATTTTCCAAGGTTCCCCCCACCCCAAGCTATTTGGTTTGCTTTCCAACATGTATCTGGTGTTTTCCAAGCTGTCTGTGGTATTTTCCAGGCCCTTTTGGTGTTTTCCAGGCCCCTTTGATGATTCCTGAGCCATCCCAGTGCTCCCAGAGGCATTCCGGCACGTTCCGAAGAGCCAGGACACCCTCTCACTGCCGCCACGGAGCGTCCCAGCCGGAATCGGCCCCAGCCAGGCCAGGGGTCCAGCATGGCCAGTTCAGGGCCCTCTTCTGTAATTATTTAATTACCAAGATTTAATATATTGAATAAAGCGTGCAGCTTCCTCTATCTCCGGTGGCCACGGAGCTCAGCCCTGGGAGCAGCAGCAGGAGAGCCGGCACCGTGCCGGGATTCCCAGCTCCATAGGCCTTGCTGCAGCCGTTCCCAGCACTCTGGCGGGATCCAGGCCCCGCTCCGGTGGGATCCCGGCGCTCCAGCGAGCACGCGGCCGTTTCCTGGCGAGATGCAGGACGGCATCGGGATCGCTGCGTTTGGTTGCCGTTTCTTTTCCTGCTCCGGGATGGAGCCGTGCGCAGCGCTGACCTTTCCTGGAATTCCTTGCTGCTTGGCACGTGTTCCCGTAACGTTGCGAAAGAGCGAGGGGGAGGTGCGGGGCCCCGGCACGCAGGCACGCGCACACGTGTGTGTGCCCGGCATGCACACGCGTGTCCCTGCACGCAGACACGCCTGCACCGCGCACACACATGTGTGCGTGCACACACATGAAGCACAAACACATACACATGTGAACACCCACCCAAACATGAACACACACGTGCTGATGGCTGCCAACATGCACGTACACGTGCTAATATGTACATACATGCAAATACACACATGCCAACAACTCCATGCACACACACGCAAATACATTTACAAACATACACAAATGCACACACATGCAAACATGCTCACACACATGTACACTCATGCTCATACAGGCACATACATGTAAACACAGGCACATACACATACGTGCAAGCACACATGTACATGCACAGGCAAACACACGCAAATACACAACTGTGCTCACACATTTGCGCACACACATGCACATACATGTACACACACATGCTCATACCCATGCACAAGCACACACATACATGCACACACGCACATACACACACATATGCACATACATGCCCATACACATGGTCATACATGCACACACACGCTCACACACATATGCACATACATGTATGCAAATGCTTGCACACGTACACAAACACATGTTTGCACATAGATGCATGCACACACATGCTCATACACATGCACAAACACATGCACAAACACACATGCATGCTCACACACATGAACACACATGCTCACACACGTACAAACATATGCACACTCATGATCACACACATGCACACTCATGTGCACACACACATATGCACACTCATGATCGCGCACATGTACACACACGCACATACACGATCTCACACACACACGTACACAGACGCACACACATGTACACACACACATACTCACGCACACTCACACTCATGCTCACACACTCACACTCACACACTCACACTCACGCACACTCACGCTCACACACACACACGCACACTCATGCTCACACACACACTCACGCACACTCATGCTCACACACGCACTCACACTCACACACACACACACTCACACTCATACACACTCACACTCATGCTCACACACACACACTCACGCACACTCACACTCATGCTCACACACTCACACTCACACACTCACACTCACGCACACTCATGCTCACACACGCACTCACACTCACACACACTCACGCTCACACACACTCACGCACACTCACACTCATGCTCACACACTCACACACACACTCACACTCACGCACACTCACGCTCACACACGCACTCACACTCACACTCACACACACACACGCACACTCATGCTCACACACACACACACACTCACGCACACTCATGCTCACACACGCACTCACACTCACACACACTCACGCTCACACACACACACGCACACTCATGCTCACACACACACACTCATGCACACTCACACTCATGCTCACACACTCACACTCACTCACACACTCACACTCACGCACACTCATGCTCACACACGCACTCACACTCACACACACTCACGCTCACACACACACACGCACACTCATGCTCACACACACACACTCATGCACACTCACACTCATGCTCACACACTCACACTCACTCACACACTCACACTCACGCACACTCATGCTCACACACGCACTCACACTCACACACACTCACGCTCACACACACTCACACTCATGCTCACACACACACTCACGCTCACACACACACTCACACTCATGCACACTCACACTCACACTCACACACACACACACTCACACTCACACATACTCACACTCATGCTCACACACACTCACACTCACGCTCACACACACACACTCACGCTCACACACACTCACACACACACTCACACTCACACTCACACACACACACTCACACTCACGCTCACACACACTCACACTCACACACACTCACACACACTCACACTCATGCTCACACTCACACCCGCCCTCCCGCCGTCGCCGCCGCGGGGCGCGCGCGGCCCCTTTAAGGCGCGCGGCGCCTCCCCCCGCGCGCGGCGCAGGCGCCGCCGTCCCCGCTGCTCGCGGCGGCGCTCGGCAGCGGCGCTCGCCATGGCCGCCCCGCTGCTGCCGCCGCCGCCGCCCCGCGCCGGCCCCGCCGCCCGCCGCCGCCGCCCGCGTCCGCCGCTCCCGCCGCCGCTCCCGCCGCCGCTCCCGCTGCTGCTGCTGCTGCTCCTCGCGGCCGCGGCGCCCCGCGGCGCCCGCGGTGAGTGCGGCCCGGCCCGGCCCGGCGCAACATGGCGGCCGCCCCGCCCCCGCCCGGACCGGCCTGGGGGGGGAGAACCGGGGGGGGCAGCGGAGGGATTGGGGGGGGGGTCGGTATAGAGGAGCCCCCCGCCCTATAGGGGTACGGGGAGGGGGGATGGATGGGGCAAAGCGGGGAGGGGGCTCCGGGTGGGGGGTCCCCCCGGGGCTGGGGGGCTCCTGGAAGGCCCAGGAGGAGCTCGGGGGGTTCGGGCGGGGGGGGGGAGCGTCTCGGAGCCCCATGGGGGGCGCCCCCGGGCTGGGGTGTTAATGGGGGTTGGGCCCCGCTCCGCTGCCCCCCGGCCCCGTCGCGGGGTGCGGAGGCACCGGGGGGGGTGCGGGAGCCCCCTCCCCCCCCCCGCTTTGGGGGCCGGGCGGGCGGGGGGGGGGGCAGGAGATGCGGCCCCCCCGAGGGGGGCGGGGAGCGTCTCGTAGGCCAAAACCCCCGGGATGCCCAAGAAATGGGGGCGCGGGGGGGCCCAACCGCATCCCGGAGGCGCCTCCGCCGCGGGGGGGCCCTTCCCGTCCCTTTCCGGAGCCTCCACGCGGGAGCAGCGTTTCCACGGGGGGACACGCCGGGGCCGACGTGGTGTGGGTGGGGGGGCACATCGGGGCACCCCCCGGGAAAGGCACCGGCCTCTGGGGCCAAGCGGGGTCCCCCGGGGCCACCTGTGGCTCCCGCCGCGGCCCCTCCGGAGCCGCCCGTGCGGCACGTTGGGAATTGCCGGGTGCGGGAGCTCCGTGCGCGGATCAGGGCTCGACCGCGGCGGAAAACGGCCTTAAACCCCATGGCGGGGCCCTGCTCGCCCCCAGCTTCGGCTCTTCCCGATAAAGCAGGGCCGGGAGGCTCAGTCCAGGCCCAGCCTTGGCTTTTCTCTTTGTGTTTTAAATATAAAACCCGGGCGTTTGTGCGGATGGCTCTTCCCAGAGCTCCGGAGGGCTGCATCCAGGGAAGAGCTGGATGGATAGGAGGGATGTGGGAATTGCTTTCCGTGCCTCGCTGACCGGCACGTCGGGCGCTCGCTCGGATGTTTTCCACGAGAAATCTTAAACGCGGCTCCGCTCGGTGTAGGCTGCAAAAACATCCTGATTCCTGCAGTGCTTTGGAGCTGCAAAACCTCCGGGCGCATCAGTAAATAAAGCGGAAAACAACCCCCGTGCACAGCTCCTTCTTAAAAAACAGTAATGAGCGAGTGCCTCTGCAGCGACCTGGGCAGCGTGGTTGTAGGTAGGTTCTTGTTTCCTTGCTGCAAATAACACAGGAGGATATTGTAGGGAAAGGTCTTGGGCCAGCCAATTTTATTCTTAACGCTGCTTAAAATATGCATTTACTCAGTTGAAGGAGACGCGCGCTGAAGGGTCCATAATTTATATTTTATAACTTTCCAAGAAAGACTCCTCTAACTGGAAACTAAAAACGGTGTCCAACAAGAATTCTTGAACTCTCTCAACTCCTTGGCCAGACAGCTCGGATTTTCTCCTATTTGTTTTCTCTCCCCTGGGTGCGCAGGCTGCTGCCAGTAGTAGATGCACCGGAAATCGCTGTTGCGAAAGGAGAAAAGGAGAACGTCAGTTCTCATAACGGCAAGCAAAGTTCACGGGGTGGCGACTGCGTCCGGGGCCGCGGCGGCTGCTCGCGGCGCGGCGCGAGGAGGGACGGCGGCGGCTCCGGCGGTCCTGGATGAGCCTTGGGAGGGCAGGTCGCCGAGCCGGGGCTGGGACCGCTCGTGGGTCTCTGTTATTTAAACCAGGGGTCTCCCAGCGCCCGTTTTCCTTGCGTCTGGGATCAGACTGAAATCCCCTGGATGGAGATCGGCCTTTTTGCAGCTTTTGAGGGGCCTCGGAAGTAGCCCGTGGATTGCAGGCGCTGCACGTAAACCACGGATCGGGACAGTTTCCATGTGGGCTCCTAAAAGCACGTGCCGGTTGTCTGAGAGTGGTCGAGCATCGAGTCTAAGCCTTGGAGACCCTCCCTAGCCGCTCCGTGTGTCTGCCCCGCCGTGGCGCTGCCTTTGGGACTTGTCTCCTCAGCTTGTTCCTGAGCAGGTTAGAACGTAAAATGGGTGTCAAGACGGAGCACGGAGCCTGTTTGCTGAGTTGGAGAGCAACAATCGCAGAAATGTCAGATTTTCTTTTAATTAACCTATTAAGGATGAGGCTGCTGTCAGTTCGCTCATTTAAAATTCATTTAGAATCTCTCCTTTTGTGTCACTTCGGGTAGATGCGGGGAAAACTCTTCCCTTCAGAGAGGAGGTGGCACCGTTCTTGCCGCTTCCCCCTCCTCATCCTCCTCCGCGTGTGTTTTCTGCTCGGGCCCTGTGTTACTGTCAGGCCCAGCCCTGCACCCAGGGGACTGCAGCTGCCTCGACAAGATCAGGATCCTCTCGTTTCTAACTTTAAATATCCCAGGATAACTTTCAGTTTCTGGGCGGCTTATGCAAAAGTGCTTTTTATAGCGTTTTGCAGTTAATTTTAACTCTTCTGTTTTATTTAGCAGCAGGGGGTCAGTAGGCTTCCAGAAGCACTACAAGGAGCAAGGGGTGCTGCTAGATCTGCAAGTAGATGGAGGATTTGATAAGGCAGCAAGAGGTAGGAAAGGCCTTGGAGGTGGGAATACTGTCCCTGCAGGGGAGTGGATTTAATTCCTAGCCTAATCCAGGGCAAACACTCGTGACAGGGGTTCTTCGCTCCCTCTTTTAGCACAGCGCCTAGTGAAGGTGCATGGGAAGGTATTTGTTTCTTCCGAGCGTGTTTACACACGTCCCTCCTCATTACAGCATCTAAAGCAGCAGCAGAGGTAAAACCCAATTGTTTTCCATTTCTCTTGTTCACATCATGTTGCAGCAACATTAAGACATTGCTACCAGATTGGCTCTCATTAAGTTGGGCGCTGTGCAGAGATGTAATAAGCTGCAGCTCCTGTTGCAGAGTCTTAGGCCCTGAAGTCAGGGCAAGCGTCGTTCTTGCAGCCTCGAACTGATGAAAAAGAGCAGCAGTTTTGCTGTCTGCACAAGAACCCGCTCATCTGGGAAGTGTGTGCCTGATTATGGGCAATTTTATCGATGATAGTCTTCAGGTTAATTATCTTAAAACATCCCAATCAGGTAGGGTTTTACCCAGAAAAAAATAAAGGTATCTTGCCTAGCAGAGCTCAGGAGTTTCTGGAAAATGCATTCTTGAAGGCCATTAACACCAATACCTAAAATTTTGATGCGAAACTCTCTCCTGCCCTGCCACATAGGCGTCTTGATGCGTGCATTCATGTGCAAGAGTAAATATGTGCGAAACGAGCTCAAATATTTGCTGCAGGAAACCTGTTCTTGGAGTGTCAAAGCTTCATATTTCAGTCTCGCTGGAGTCCAGATCTCTAATCCAAGAACCCCACCTGTTTGTGTGGATTCACCTAATAACTATGTTACCTTTAATGTGGGAATAGAGGGCCTTATCTTATTTTCTTCTTGCTCGTAATTAATACAAAAAGAATATTAATGCTGCCATGCAGGAGCACATGAGGCAGGGGGCTGGTGGCTGCTCTGAGTTTCCTGGGGAGCAGAGGTGGCTCCGCGGGCTCAGGACCATCCCACCACCCGAACGTGGGATCTCCCTGTACCGAGGAAGAGTCCGTCTGTGCCGATCGGCCGCTCCGGTTCCTGCGCTTGCCCACGGGCTCCTGCAGTCAGTGTCGTGGCCACCTGCCTTCTGCCCCGGATTAAATCACCGCGGCGGCTGCTTCGGTGTAAATGGGAGATAGCCGGGATTCGTGACTCGGAACCAAGCCCTCGTTGTGAGGAGCTGCAGCTCGACGTTAGACTTGTTTGAACAGCTTCTTTCCAGGGTTGGGTTTGTCAAAGCGAGCGTGCCGAGCTTCCAGGCACCGCTGGAGCTTCCAGGCACCGCTCGGACAAACTCGTCCCCCAGCGCTTTTGCAGGAGTGGGCTCACCCACCCCCATGGTGTGAAGGGCCCTTTTGTTTTCTTTTGTCCAATCTGCTTTATTAAGTAGATTAAATATTTTGTTCAAGGAGAGCTTTTCTTTTGGAATTGAAAAGAATGCTGTTGGTTTGGTCTTTTATTTGATCCTGTCTCCTCCTGATTTGCCCAAGCATTCCCGGTTCTGCTCGGAAGCGCTCTGGGAGATGCCCCATAGGGGCTTCAGGTACGTGGCATGTTTGCTGCCTGCCACCCGCAGCCAAGGACCGGTCGTTTTTTCTTGTCTCTTAATGATGGCAGAAGAATTTTCCCTCCTGGATTATCCAACCTGAAATGCTGGATCTGCGTGAGCTGCCTTGTAATCCTGCTCCTTGCTGGAAGCTCTTTGGTTCCCGCTTCCTCCGAGCCCGGCACGGAGCAGCCTCTCCCGCGCGCACCGGGCCCTTCCGTCAGCAGGAATACGGCTCTTGCCCTGGCAGGTTTGGCCATCTGCTCCGGGTGTTTCTCGGCTTCATGTGCCGGGCTGCTCCATGGCGAGGACGGGGAGGAGGGGACTGCGGAGGGACATGGGAATGGCGCTCCCGCCCCCGCCTGATGGGAATTGCCCCAGATTTGGGCCTGTTCCTGCAGCCCAGAGATGAAGGGCTCCAGTGTGGCCCTTGAGGGTCCCGTGGACGGCGCAGTGTCCTGCCCTGCTCCCGCATCTTGATCCGCTTTGTTCACCCTGCTCCCCTTAGGGACAAGGAGAGGTGCAAAGCTAAAAATCACTGCTTTCCAGAAGCAGCAAAACCACGTTTGTCTCAAAGGCAGAGCATATCAGCCAGGTCTAACAGCCAGCAAAAGCAGGAGGTGAAACGAGGACGTGCCGCGGGACAAACCCCTCCTCGGAGGGAAGCGCCGGGTTCTCCGCAGAGCAGATAAGGATCTCTGTGCGCTGCGAGCCGGGCCCCGGGTCCTGGTATCATCCCTTGCAGCTAAACTCATTCTTGACACTGCGAGTGAAGCTAAGTGGGTACAAGCAAGGTACAAGCAATGCCTCTGTGCTCATGCCTGAAAGGATGCCTGCTTTCAGCCCAGATATGAAAGGGAGTTTACAAAACCACGTTTATTAGAGCACTGAGGAGCTGTGTTCGCTTGTGAGCGTCCGCAGGCACAGCAGCCGGAGCCTCGAGTTTGGGCTTGGGAACTTTGGAATGAGACTGGCAGGAACAGAGTTCTGCTGTGTCTAAAGCAAGTCGGAAAGAGCATTCGTGGTGAAAGGTGTGCGGCTTAAACGTGTTTAATTCATGCTTTGAGGGTTTAGATAAAGCTTTAATAAAGGAGATGCTTCAAAATAATATTTCCTTTTAACCGTACTTGAAGGCTGGAATGTGCCCTGGCTGCTCTTTCCTTTCTGGTGTTTTCATAACAGCTCCATTATAACAAACCTTTGTTCCCCCAAGTGTGCCTGCTTTCCAGAGCTGCCCTCTCCGCTCCGCCGAGCGGGAAGGCGCGCGGTGCGTTCAGCCCTGCGAGCGCGACGGCACCGGCGCTGCTCCCATCTCGGATCCTCCCTTCCGAATCCATGGCTCTCGTAGCCCTTCTCAGCAGAGTTCAGTCTTGAGGTTTTTCCTGTTCTTTTCCTATCCCAAGGATAGAAATAATGGATTTATGCTGGAAATAGACTGCGGATTTCAGCCTGTCAAGCGCGTGGTCATAAGCTCTGTTTGCTCGTGATGCTCTTCTGCCTTTCATGGGCTTTTTGCTCTTAAATGTGTTGGTTCAAAGCCCATCTGCGTCGAGCCTGTCCGAATCCTGCAGCTCCCAAGGGCTAGGAAACAAGGAACACGGTGTCCAGAGAGAGCTAAGTGAGTGGAAATGTAATTAACCTACCCGATTTACCTAGGCCGCTGGAGATAAGGGCTGATGGGCGCCTTCCCCTCGGGGCTGCCCCAGGGTTGGGCAGAGCTGATGTTTTCCATCCAGCCGGTGGTGACGAGTCCCCGGCCACCCAGCTCCGCTCGCCGTGCCGCAGGGAGGGAAAGCTGCTTTCCGTGCCGTGAATATTCCTGAATGTCCGTGCGTGTCGAATGCGGAGCCGCCGGCACCGCGGGCCCTGCCTTTCCGGCGTTCCCGGGACGGTGACGGGCGCGTGCGTCGGGACAGCGACGTGGTTCCCCCGTGGGTGCCCCTAGGCTGAAGAGCAGAAGCGGAATTAGAGGATTTGGCTACTGGATGGGGGAAGAGTTAAGTGGTGTTTTTATCTCTTAAAACACTGCTTCAGACTCCTACCCGAAAGACCATTTCTGCGGCAGGTGAGTACATGTTTCTGAACCCCTGTGGGGAGACTGAAAGGTCTGATGAAAGCCGAAGAAAATGCTGCATGTTGCTGAGCAAGCTCCACCCTTCTTGACACCGCTGCGTGGCTCTTTGTTCCCGAGGACGGCGATGCCTCGGGACCCGCTCGCAGCTCCTTTTCCAGGCAGCCTGGAAAGAGGCGCAGTGACAGCTGGAAGGCTGAAAAATGTGGGAATCTGTCTTGGAGTTTCTCCTTTGCTCTTCATGGAGAGCAGGCAAAATGCCAGGAGCGTATTTGACCCAAGATAGTGTCTCGGATCAGGAAAGCAGTCACTAAAGAAGTGGCTGATCTAGTTGGGTGTAGCACGCTCGGCTTGCAGTTCCTTTGGATTTGGTTTGGCATCTCCTGGCTCGTGGTTGTCTCATGCGAGTTGAAAGGGGCACTAAGGAATCTGCCCCGTGGGGTTGTCGTGGGCACGGTGAAAAACCCTGGCTGGGGGAGCGCAGGTGAAGTGGGTTGGTTGCTCTGAACCCCCCTGCTCTTCCTCCAGACTGACTCAGATTCCCACCCTGGATTGAATCGGGAGTGGATCTTGGTAAGATTGAGCTTAATTTGCAGCAGTGGCTCTGGTGATCTCGGTGGGTGCAGCAAGAAGGATTGTGTGGATAAGCACCTTCTGGACGGTTTTGTTGTGCTTAGGCTGGGTTCCATGAGTTCTCACTTGTCCAAGATACCAAATATTACTAGTCCTGCTATTAAAGCCCTTTCCTCTTGATGCTGGAAATAGCCCGTCCCAACCAAAGTGAGAATTTCAAAGAACAAAGTTTTCTCATTTGCACGTTTAGTCTCCAGGAGGTTTTCAAGGGTCTTGTTTTGATTTCTGCAGCTTTGACATGTCTGTGCTCCAACTGCAACCAAGCCAATTCCACCTGTGAAACGGACGGTGCCTGCATGGTGTCGGTCTTCAACCTGGACGGCGTCGAGCATCACGTTCGGACCTGCATTCCCGAGGCGAAGTTGGTTCCTGCTGGGAAACCCTTCTACTGCCTGAGTTCAGAAGACCTACGCAATACTCACTGCTGCTACTCCGATTTCTGCAACAAAATCGATTTAATGGTTCCCAGTGGTGAGTAAAGAGCTAAATAAATTTTCTGTCTGTTTGAAGTGGGGGGAAGTTGTCTGTCTGGGATGGGAACGAGGACCTCTTGGTTCTGCTTTCGCTTCTCTTAGGTTGCCGTGTGAATTTGAGCACTCTGTTTATTTCCTGGTTTTGTAGAGTGGAAATAACATGTAACCACTCCAGCTGAAAGCAGGAGGCTGCTCAAACTCCCCTGTGGTAGTCAAAATGTCACCAAATGATGTGGTTACACTTCAGGGCAGAAGCTTCCCAAGTTTGGGGTTTTACTTTGGCTGTTTTCTGCCTGCCCTGGCTAGCTCCGCGCTAAGGAGCCTCCTTTCACCTTCTCGTCCTGCTGCTCCTGAGAGCAGCACCGTGTCCATCTGCGCCAGCTCCTGCAGCTCCGCGCCGCGTGCCAGCTCCTTTTGGGCTCCCTTGTGTCTGCCGGAATCACTTCCCCTCCTTTGGGAGTGAAAAACACCCTCTTTAGGAGAAGCCCCGAGTACGGGCGCGTTGCAGCAGCCTCTGCGGAGCAGCGGGTGCCCGAATGCTAAATGCACAAAGAGGAGGCAGCCCTGCCTGCCAGCCAGGGTGTGGGAAAATGCTGCTTCTTCCTAATTCTGGGGCCCAAGGAGCCCTGCGGCGCTTCCTCCTCGTGCTTCCCTCTCCATTTGTAGGCTGTTACTTAGTGTGTCCGAGACCCAGTTTACTTGGGGGCCATAGAGGGTCAGGCTCGTCCTAAAAGGTCAAATATTTGCCTTGCTGTTCTTCCCTGCTTGTTACAGGCCAGAAGAGGAAGAGGGAGGAATGATTCCTTAAAGCTGGCTGCTTCTCCCACTTGGAGTTCAAGTGGGAAGGGAAATACAGGCTGTTCTAGCAGAGTCAGCTCCCATCCTGGTTTACATAGTGCTGCTGGAACGCCTGCTCTTTTGGGGATTGAAGCACCAGCTCTTTTGGGGAATTTTAACTCTAGTTTGCATGATGAGCTGATGAGCCCCGTGTTAACACTGTTATTTGCCATGCCCTCTACCGTCCTGGAATGGCAAGCTGCAGTAATCTGGCTCCAGGAGGATAATTGAAATACAAGAAGGTCCTTAAAGAATATATGCAAAGGAGTCATGCACTTCTAAATCGTTCTTTTTCTTTTTTCCTCTCCTTCCTCCCAAGGGCACCTGAAAGAAAACGAACCCCAGTCGAGCTGGGGTCCTGTGGAGCTGGTGGCAGTGACTGCTGGACCCATCTTCCTTTTGCTTGTTGTCATGATCATAGTGGTCCTTGTTTGTCACCACCATCAACGAGTCTATCACAATCGGCAGCGGTTGGACATGGAAGATCCCTCTTGTGAGATGTGCCTGTCGAAGGATAAGACCTTGCAAGATCTAGTCTATGATCTCTCCACCTCTGGCTCTGGCTCAGGTATTAAGATATGACTGGAAATAACGAACGGTGACCCCTAACTCAATTCCCTGGCTTCCAGGCCATTAAACCTTCAGTGCTGCATCCCCAGTGGGAAGTCTTAGCTCTAAGCTCTAAGTCACCTAAGAGGTAGCAGTGACGCTAGGACTCCTTTCTCTTAGGAGAAGTTTGGGGGTTGCTGACTGTCTTCAGCACAGTCTGTCTGCAGCGAGTTCCACTCCTTACGTATTCAGGCTAAAGTCTCTTTGATCTTCCACAGAGCAGAAGTTCCCCAACTGTTGTCTACCTAATCGCTAGAGGTTTGCAAGCTACTTCAAAGTGATATGCAGATGCTGCCCAAACAGCCAAATGGCACATCCTACACAGAGGCAGGAGCCATTTTCTATTTTGGGTCTTGCTTAGGCTGCTGAGTGTTATCAATTGTAGAACGTTCTAGGTTTGATAAACGCTCTACTTCACACTCTGGGTTTTCAGTCGTTTCCTTTGCTGTGACAGGCGCTCAGATCTGCCATTTCTTGTCCCTAGGTCTGCCGCTCTTTGTCCAGCGGACCGTGGCCCGGACTATCGTCCTGCAGGAGATCATTGGCAAGGGCCGCTTCGGGGAGGTGTGGCGTGGCCGGTGGCGCGGGGGCGACGTAGCCGTGAAAATCTTCTCCTCGCGCGAGGAGCGCTCCTGGTTTAGGGAGGCAGAGATCTACCAAACCGTTATGCTGCGGCATGAGAACATCCTGGGGTTTATTGCTGCGGATAACAAAGGTAAAACGGGTCTCGGTGGTGAGGGCAGAGGTTCTTCACTAGTGGAATAAGATGTGAAATGCCCGCTGGTTTGCACCCATCTGAGCACCCTCTTTCTCACTGCAGATAATGGAACGTGGACCCAGCTGTGGCTCGTCTCCGACTACCACGAGCACGGATCGCTCTTCGACTACCTTAACCGCTACACGGTGACTATTGAGGGGATGATAAAACTTGCCCTGTCTGCTGCTAGCGGATTGGCCCATCTGCACATGGAGATCGTGGGTACTCAGGGTAAGAGCAAAGTCTGGAAAGATGCTGTGAACTCTTGAAGGGAGAGAAAAGCAGAAGTGGTGAGGAGGACCGATGTGCTGCACAGACAACGTTGGCTGTATCAGCCCAGATTCATCTGGGTTGAGTCAGTATTGGCGAAAAATTGCTTGTTTGGCTGGCTGTGAAATGGGTTGATCTCAGTCTAACTCCTGGGAGTTGCATCACTGTTTCTCATCCATGTCCTAAAACTGGTGCTGCTTGGATGGGATGTTGGTGCAGGCAGTGCCAGCGTTACGAACAACTTACGTCCGTGTTGGCTGCCTGGCACGAAGGGATCCATGTCCCTCTTGAGGCCCCTGAATGCTACTGCATCAGCGGCACCTTGGAAGCATAAATGGAGGCTCTGCTTACCACAGGCTGGCCGCACTTGCTCTTTTCTTCAGTGCTAAAGTATCTCCAAACAATGAAAATATGTCGCAAGACTGAGGGTTTAACTAACGCCATGAAATCTGTAACTGCTTCTGCACTAATGAGACTAACAGGTTTCACCATACCTTGACCCCTGCTGCTTTTTATTTTGCTCTATTAGGAAAGCCTGGGATTGCTCATAGAGACTTGAAATCCAAGAACATTTTGGTGAAGAAGAATGGCACGTGTGCCATCGCTGACCTTGGTCTGGCTGTCCGGCACGATTCTGTTACCGATACAATTGATATTGCACCAAATCAAAGGGTTGGAACCAAACGGTAGGGAGAACGGTGTTCTTGGTCAGGGTTTGAAGGCATCGGTGTGTGACTAGCAAATGCCTGAGCTCCTGGGGGAGCACTGCTGAAATTCCCTGTCTGGAGCACTTCAGTGTCACGGTGAATGTCAGAATCGTGCCTTGAGTTGGTGTTGAAGGGACACGAGTGCCATCATCTCGGGGTCCCGTCAAACTGAGAGGTGCAGACCAGCTACACACACTCTGTGTCATGGTATTTCACAACTAGCTTGGCGTTCTCAAAGCCTTTGGGGACTTACTGTCTGGAGCTTGATGTACTTTGGACATTTTTGCCATTTTTTCATTATTTTAGAGTTATTTTGTTTACTTTATTAGACCACTGGGCTCAGGTCTGTTCTGATTAAGGCTGTACAGTGCCAAGTTTTGCCTCTTAAGAAGAGCCGTGTGGGAAAACCTGCCATTTATTATTTTCCAGGGAATCCCCTCTCAAAAATAACATGATGTTCCCTTTTTTGTTGTGCAGATACATGGCCCCCGAAGTCTTGGATGAAACCATTAACATGAAGCATTTTGATTCATTTAAATGTGCGGATATTTATGCCTTGGGCTTGGTCTACTGGGAGATCGCTCGGAGGTGCAACGCAGGAGGTAATATTGCCACCGTGTGCCTGTGCTGTTAGCGTCCGTTTTTCCCAATCTTTGGTGTTTTGTGGGGGTAAATGCTGCGGTAGGGGACTGCAGTTCCTGCAGAGATCTTCAGGAAGTTCTGTTTGGTAAGTAACTCTCTTCCCCTGCTCTGGTACCAGCTTAGTGTCTTGGCACAGCTGCAAGGGCGCAGCTCTGGGGTAGGTGTGACAGCCCTGCCACCTCCTGCTCCGTCGTGACCCTTCCTCGGGGATGGAGGTGTTGATTGCAGCACGCTGACTCTGCTCCAGTTTGGGCAGCTGCTTTCCATTTCCCTGAACTTTCTTTTTTTTCTTGCAAACTCAAATCCCTCATTCTTCCTTCTCTTCTAAACAATTGCAAAGTGTTGACGCATCTCGGCAGTGAGTCATGGAGCCCAGACCAGCATCAGTCTGCCTTCAGCGAGTGTGTTCCGGAGGTGATCCGTTCTCCAGGATCTGCATTTCCCTTTTCTCTCTCGTAGGTATCCATGAGGAGTATCAGCTTCCATACTATGACCTGGTACCCTCCGATCCCTCTATCGAGGAGATGCGGAAGGTTGTATGCGATCAGAAGTTACGGCCCAACATCCCCAACTGGTGGCAAAGCTACGAGGTAAGATCTGTTTCCATCTTCACAGCCCCTGCCCAGAAGGCAGGGCAAAAGCAAGTCCTGCTGCCGACTTCCAGGCATAGGAAGTGCCCTGGGGTTGTATCAGCATCCGCCGCAGCCAGGCAGCAGCTTGGCCGGCACGCTTGGATTGCCGGAGAGAATTGCAGGAAGAAGTTCATTGCCCTCTCCCCCGTGTTGTCCCTTAGAAAGCCGTTGTTGTAAGTGGCAGTGGCCTCCTGTCACGATCCCTGGGAGCTCACACAAATTACACAGGCAGGGCTGGTTTGCTAAAAAGCTGAAGGCGCAAATCCCAGCACAAGGTGCCAGCGCCAGCCCGGATACACAGTCACCTCCGATGCCCGGAGCGGCTCCGGAGACGCTCTCCGGGATCCGAGGGGAGCAGGACTGACGCCTGCCCTTGTGTTTCCCATCTAGGCGCTGCGGGTGATGGGGAAGATGATGCGGGAATGCTGGTACGCCAACGGAGCGGCGCGGCTCACGGCCCTCCGCATCAAGAAAACCCTCTCGCAGCTCAGCGTCCAGGAAGATGTGAAAATCTAAGCCCTGAGCCCCAGCGAGGAGGCAGAGCGCGCAGAAGCTGCCGTGCTAGAGTGGCCGTGGGATGGAGGCCTACCTCGTGTTTCTACCCGACCTACTGCTGCCGACGGGGCAGCGCGGCCCGCGGGCTGCTGGGCGGGAGGAGGAAGCCTCTCGAGCCGCTCTCTTCCCTCCTTGGGTATGAAACAATCCGAAACCTTTTTTTGATCACCTCCTGACAGCACGGAGACCTGAGAGGGACTCGCCTTGAGGGGTCTCGGCCATGATCGTAACTCTCGTTTCTTTAACGGAAATCCCTGCAAAGCTCCGTGCGTGGGGGGCACCCGTCGGCGGGTGCTTGTGGCCTGGGTGCTAAGGTGCTGGGAGTGGGAAGGGAAAGGGAAGGTTTTCTTGCCGTACTCTGCGGGTTTTCCAGGGACTGGCGCATTAATGCAGAAAAAGCATTGAAAAAACCCCACAAATGGTGCTCCCTTCTGAGAGGCTGAGCCTGGACAGCTTATCAGCTCCACGGAACCGTTTCCCTCCCGTTTCTTAAGCTTGAAAAACCC
This sequence comes from Tinamus guttatus, assembly GCF_059628265.1. Lineage (NCBI taxonomy): Eukaryota > Metazoa > Chordata > Aves > Tinamiformes > Tinamidae > Tinamus > Tinamus guttatus. The sequence continues at coordinate 301,506 of NW_028288630.1, forward strand.
TCAGACGACACAACGCGGCTGGCTTCAGTGTGCGCAGTGGTGTGTGCATGCGCGCGGCGCGTCCCCGCGCCCGCTCCTGTCCCCGCCGGCGCCCGCCGCGGGGCCGCTGCTCCCCGTCCGCGCTTCCCGTGCATGTGCCGAGCTCGAGTGTCCGCGTTTTGGGCTGTGCTGGTGCTCTCCTCGGTGGCTCGTGAGCGGCGCCTCGCTTGGAACCAGGTCCTGAGCTCTCCTCCGGGTGCCCTGTGCCCCAGCGCTGGCTGCGGGGTCGTCCCGGCGGCTTCCTCACTGCCACCCCTCCTTGTTTTTTTTTTTTTTTTTAATAAGGAACCATCAGAATTGGCTTCACTCCTGCAACCCAGACTTTTTTCTGGAGCCCCCTGGGTTTGTCATTCCCGGTAGCAGCGGGGCAGGAGCGACCCCCGAGCCCCCGTCCCCATCGCGGGCGGCACCGCCAGCGGGCTGGGCAAGAAGCCTCCCCCTTTTTAATATACATATATAAATATCTCATAATCTGGAAGTGGCTGTGTATAACTCGTGGGGTGGGGGGAAACTTGCATGAATTTTATTTTAATTAATAACCAATCAGGGTGGATAGAGTTGATTTGACTGTTGTCTGCAGCCGGGCTTAGCACGTAGCTGAGGACGGAACCTGTCGCGCGAGGGCCGCTCCGGGCGCTCCTGGAGGCAGCGGTTGCTCTTCGGCCGGGTCGGTGTCCGTGGTGTGTAACTCTGAAGCCATAACTTTTAACTGGAGTGGTTTTTGATTATTTTTTTATTTTACGGGAGGGTCTGGATTTTAACTTTTTTTAATATTGTTAATTCTTTATAAGAGAAGAAAACCAATCTATAGTTATTACCTCTCAACCTGTTTGTTTGTAAAGAAATTACTGCAAAAAAAAGAAAAAAAAAAAAAGGAAAAAAAAAAACAACCAAATGCACACAGCTCGATTTACACTGGAACTGTTTCTACTCAGACCTCGCGCCTGCTCTGTAAGGTGAGGTTTCATCTCTGCTCCGACCACCGGGGTCAACCTTTTCCCCCTTATTCTCCTCTTTGTAAACCCTCTGTTCTTGCTGTGTAGCCGTGTGTCTGTCTCTCCCAGACCCCTCTCTTGTCTGTGATTTTTATCTGTGTCGAGTGCGCGGTGTTTTTTGCATCCTCTTTGGAGCCCTTTTTTTGCATCGTGCCGCGGAGCCGCCCGCGGAGCCGTGGCCGCCTGGTGAATGTGCCGCTTCCCTTTGCCCTTCCTGCCGCCTCCTTGCTCGGCCAGGGCTTCCCGGGCGGCTCCTGCGTCCCTCCGCGTGCAGGATCCGGGAAGCCCACGGCAAACTAGGTACGAGGGCCGCGAGCGTCGCGGTCGGCCCCGCGCAGCCCCCGTTTCCCGTTCCCGGCTGCTTCTCCCGGATGCCAAACCCGGCTCCGAACCCTGCGCGGCCCCCGGGCCCGCTCCTCTGTAGCCACCCATGCAGCTGCCTCCCGCTCTACCCAGCGCCGCGGGATGGAGCGGGATTCCCGCCGGGAACGCTGCCCATGTAGCATTTCGAGCACTTTTCACGCCCGGGGAGCCACAGCCAGTGCAGAGCCGGAGCCTGGAGCCGCATCCCTGTTCGGCTCCCAAGCCCATCCCGGCTCCAAGGTAGCTGCAGCTCCGCATCCAGCACCGCCTGGGCAAGACGAAGCGGTGCTGGGTCCAGCGGGGCACGGGAGGCTCCGGCCCGCGGGGTCCCACAGAGCAGATCTCTTGGTACTTAACCTGCCCCTCCTCCTCCTTTGGTTTTTGTACATTTTATTAGAGATGGACTGTAAAATAGCCACTTAGACACTTTACCTCTTCAGTATGCAACTGTAAATATGGTGTAATATAGGAAATCTTTTGTTTAATATAAAACAAGGCTGTCGATTTCTGCTGTACATTATTAAAAGTTGGTTTTATTCACGCGCGCTGGCCCTGTCTCTCCCTCGGCACCAGGGTCTCTCCCTGTGCAACGCGACGTCCTGTGCCCGGGAATGCGGTGTGGGAGGTGACTGGATCCTGGACCTTCCTCTTAACCCCCCCTCAGCCCCCAGCGGCACCGTGAGCAGCTGTTGGTGCCCAGAAGGGCCCAGAGCCGCTTGGGGACAGTCCCTGTCCCCCAAATCCTCTTTGCTCCCAAGGCGCCGCTTGCTGCTAATTCTCCTTAATTGGAGCTCCCCGGAGTGGGTTGTGGAGGGATGAAGGGGAGGAAATCCGGGGGCCCTGGGGGCTCAGACAGGGAATTAGCCCATGGATGCGGGGGGAGCGAGGAGGGGAGCTGCCATCTGCCCTCCCTGCGCTGCCTCTGAGCTTCCCGAGCCCTTCCCAGACGCTCGGCACCTTCCCGAGGTCCCGCGCCCCGTCCTGGAGCACCAGGTGAGTGAGGGGGGCACACGGGGCGTTCCCGGCTCTTCCTGCCCTTTCCCCGGATCCGGTGCCGGGGCTCCCGCGCTGTTCCCCTGCTTGTCCAGCGCCCTCCAGGCCGGTGCGCTCGGCTCCGGAGCAGCCTTGGCCGCCGGCAGCCCCTGGAGGGCCCGTGGGCGGCGGGCCCGGCGCGACGCCGGCACCGTCGTCTCCGGGTTATGTTTTTTGGACGATTTTAAATAAACATCTGGGCAAAGCCCTGAGCTCCGGCGGGAAGTTCCCGCTGCGGGCGCTGGAGCGGGGGCCAAATCCCAGCTCCACTTGAAGCGGCCGGGGGGGCCCCCTCCAAGTCCCCTCTGCTGCCCCACGGGGGGGATGCGCCAGGACCCCCCTGTGTCCCCACTGTCACCTGCTCCCCCTAGTGACCCCTGTTCCCCCCCACTGTGTTCCCTGCCCCCCCCCGGTGTCCCCTGCTCCCCCCGATGTTCCCTGCCCCCCCCCGCCCCGTGCTCTCCAGCGCAACAGCACCTCGGGGGCGGGGCCAGCACGAGAGGCGGGGCCTAGTGGCAAAAATGGGCGGTGTATACCAAGGGGGCGTGGATCCATGGAATGGGCGTGGCTTGTGGACAAATGGGGCGTGGTTTGGGATAAAGAAGGAGAGGTTGCTGCGGAGAGGGGCGTGGTTTGTAGATGATAGGGCGTGGTCTACGTCGAGAGGGGCGTGGTTTGAAGACAAACGGGGCGTGTCAGCCTGCCGGAGGGGGCGTGTTCTGCGCAGGCCCCGCCTCCCCCCCGCGGGTCCTTATAGCGGCGGGCGGCGGCGGCCCCAGGCCCGGCCATGACCCTGCGGCGGCAGCAGCGGCTCCTGCCCGGGCAGGAGGCGGCCCCGGACCCCGCGGCCCCCGACGTCTACCGGGCGCTGGCGGCCGCAGGCGGGACCCTGCCCCGCGTGCGCAAGGTGAGCGGCGCCGGCCGAGGGGAGACCGGGACGGGGACCCCGCTGGGTCGAGCGGGGAGTCCCGCGCGCGTCGCTGCGCCCCGGAGCACGCGGGAACCGCTGCGGCCCCCGACAGGCCCCGCGCGCCGCGGGGGCCTCTCCGTGGGTGCCATGAGAGCGGCCGTTCTCGGCCGGGCGTGGCGGCTCCCCCCGCTTCCCGCTGCGGCCCGGGCGGCCTCCCCCGTCCTGCCTCGAAGGGGCGTCGGGGAGGAGGCGCCGCGGCCACAATAAGGGAGATTGTTCGGACAACGGGTGGTTTTGTGCTTAAAAAAAGGAGAAGAAAAGGAGAAAAAGTCGGACCATGCGGCGCACACAGGGGCCCTCTGTGCCCGCGCGGCCGGACGCCAGAGCGGGGCAGGCGCCGGGGCGGCTCCGCGTGCGGATAAGAGGCGCGTTATGCGCGCAGGGGGGGTGAGGGCTGCGGGACGGAACGGGCCGGGGGGGGACACGGGACACGGCGCCTCCCGCTGACGGCCGTTCCTCCCGCAGGGCGCCGGGAGCCGCTGCCGCTCCCCGTGCGACTCCCCACAGGAGCACAGGTAGGAGCAGCCCTGGCCCGGCCCGACCGGGTCCGCTCCAGCCCAGGAGGGGCAGGACCGGGACTTGTTTGGGGCTGCAGCCGGAGCAGTGGGTGCAGGCTTGGGCTGCCACAGCGATGGGAGGAGGAAAGAGGAACTGCCCCGCTTCCCGCAAAGCTCGAGGCTGGGGGCGTTAGCAAAGAGCCTGCAACCCCGGGGGGTGGCCAGGCCCTCACTGTGGCTCCCCGCAGGCGGGTGGTGACGCTGGAGAAGGCGGCGGAGGAGGCGTTTGGCTTCGAGATCCAGGTGAGCCCTGCGGCCTCCCGGCTTCTTGCCTTGGCCCAGGGTATTTTTAATCATCTCTGAGCCAGGCGCTATTTTTAGCAGTGATGGAGCCGCCTGGGTGCCACAGGCTCCCATGGGTGGGTGTGGGGAGATGTGGGAGACCCCCAGTGCCCCTCACTCCGGTGCCTCCTTCCAGACCTACGGGCTGCACCATCAGGAGAGGAACCGCGTGGAGATGTTCACCTTCGTGTGCCGCGTGCACGACGGCAGCCCGGCCGCTGCCGCGGGGCTCCAAGCCGGTGAGTGCCCCCCTCTCTGGGCAGCGAGCGGATGGGGGGGCCCAGACATCCATCTGAGCCTTGTCCCGACAGGTGACACCATCACGGGCGTCAACGGGTTCAACGTGGAGGGCGTCCGGCACCGGGAGATCGTGGAGATCATCAGGAACTCGGGCGATGTGCTCAGGTGAGATGGCTGGGTCCCCTCACCATGTCCCATGTGTCCTGATGTCCCCATGGCCCTCCCCATCACCCCTGCCCGGCTCTGCCCCGCAGGCTGGACACGCTCTACGGCACCTCAGTGCGCAGGGCCGAGCTGGAGGCCCGGCTGCAGTACCTCAAGGTGAGCTGGGGGCTGGGAGAGGGGTCCTGTGCCCCCCAGCAGGGTGCTCACCCCCACCCAGCCCCCTCACCCACCCTGTTCCCCCCACCCCCAGCAAACCCTCTACGAGAAGTGGGGCGAGTACCGTTCGCTGATGGTGCAGGAGCAGCGCCTGGTGCGTGGTGAGTGAGGGGACATAGCAAGGGGGACAGATGCTGGCAGCCCCCTGATGTCACCTCTCACCCATTGCATTTGTCCCCCCAGGCGTGGTGGCCAAGGACCCCAGCATCTACGCGACGCTGGAGTCTCTGCGCTGGTGCCTGCGGGGCGTGGGGCTGCCCGGGGGCTCCTCTCCGCGGCTCAGCGCTGGCAGCGACGACTCCCTCTACCAGACGTGCGTCTTCGCCTCCGCCGAGTCCCTGGACGGCGCCGGGGCCGCGCCGGGCCGAGCCCCCCTGGCCCGCAGCGCCAGCCTACGAGGTGCTGCCGGGGCGCCCTGGCCGCCCCCCCGCGTCCCCTCCGCCGCCCCCCGCAAGGGCAAACACAGCAGCTTCCGCCGGCGCCTGCTCAAGTTCATCCCGGGACTGAATCGCTCGCTCGAGGAGGAGGAGAGTCAGCTCTAGTCCCCGCTATTTATTTATTTATTGCATGGGCTGAGCCCCGCTGCGCCCAGGCAGATGGTGCCCCCCATCCGGCTCCCCCACCCCAGCAGATGGATGGGCTGTGGATCGAGGTGCAGTCTTGTCCTTCCCCCTGCCCTGGGGCCCGTTTCCAGCTCAGCACTCGTGGCACTGGGACACGGAAGAGGAACAGAGGCCTTGGCCTGGCCGGGGTTTTCTCCAGGAAAGCAGCTGCTTTATCTCAGGAAACCTCCCCTTTCCCTGGGACCATGTGGCTACAGGGGGCTGTTGCCTGGGGGTGCTTTGCCCTGCACCAGCTGCCCCCCTGCCCCAATACACGGACTCTTTGTACCCTCGTGTGGCTGCGACTTGTGCAGGGTAAGACATGGGGGCACCAGGTCCCCCCTGGGGCACAGATGTCTGCAAGGACTGAGCTGCAGAGGGACCCTGAGCTGCTGGGGCTGGAGGGGCTTCTGTGCCCCTCGCCATGATGGAGGGACCAGCGCTGGCTCTTGGTGACGTCTCCATCCGTGGCTGCAGGCTCTGGCGCTGCTGGGCTGCAGCCAGTCCCGCTTCCGGCCTTGCTTCCTCTGGGAGCCTGTGAGCAGCTCGGAAAACCGCTCCCACCCCACGGCCTTCCTGCCGCCGGGGGCCTGGGGCTGCGCGGGGGCCACCATGGAGCGTGACAGGCCCCATGGCCCCTGCACCCGTCCAGGCCTGGCACATCACCAAGGGCCTGTGTCAGCCCCAGGGACATCCAGGGGACCCTGGCTCTTGCAGGGCTTCACTTGCTGCCTCAGTTTCCCCTCCAGCTCATGCCAGGACTGCAGCCACCTTTGCACTGTCTATGCAGGTGCCCCAGGGCAGCCCTGTGGTGCCATGTGGCTCTGTGCCCACAGGCCTGGCACTGGCCTTGCTGCCCAGCAGGGTCCCAGAGGGGAGAGCCCGGGATCCCAAACAGCTGCAGATGCCAGGGGGGGTTCTGGACTGCAGGGGCGGGGGGGCTTGTGTGGGTGTGCGGTGGGCTTGCATGTGCGTGTGTGTGTAGGAGGTGCATGCTGCATGCACCTAAACATGCGTCCCAGGGCAGTGTGTGTGAGCATGCAGGCAAGTGGGCAAGTGAGTGCCATGGGGCAGGGTGTGCAGCGGGTGCGTGTGTGGGCCACGTGCTGCTGGGGGTGTGCGTGGGGCCAGACCCACTCTGCACCACGCTCCTGCCTTGTCCCTGTGCCAGTGTGACTCTTCGCTTGGACATTTATGGTATGGGACGGAGCCAGGCGCGCGGCAGGGCACTCGTTGCCAGCGCGGGGCACCCTGGTCATGGGACGTCCCTGCAGCAGGTGCCACCCGCCACGGTGCTATTTTTAGCCAGGAGCCAAGGCTGCGGCGCTGGCAGGAGGCTGCAGCGAACATGGGCCGGGCACCGCGCGCCCAGACAGGGCTGGCATTGTGTGCAGCTGCCCACCCTGTCATTACCAGCAAATATGGGCCTGCGCTGTGGCAATGCAGGCAGCTGCTGTGTCCCCCTCCCCATCCTGGTGCCCTGAATTGCCACCTGAATTGTCACCGAGGAGCTGTGAGGGGTTCCCCCGGCATTCGTGTCTCCTCCGGCTGCATCTGCTCTCCAGCCCCGCAGCCTCTCCGGGGCACCGGGATGCCCGGAGCTGCCGGCCCCGGTTCTGCCACCCTCGGGCCCCGCTGCTCCTGGTCGCGGCCCCGCGCGCAGCCCCCGGCCCGGCCCCGCCGGGGCATCCCCGGGGCGGCCCCGCGCGCGGCTCCCCGTGACGCCGCCGGGATTCCCACGACGTCAGCGGCCCGGCGTGACGTCACGGCGCCCCCGCCCGTAGTTGGCGGCGGCAGCGGCGCGGATGGGGCAGCGCGGCGGCGGCGGCGGCCCGAGCCGGGCGCGGGCACCGGGACGACGGCGGCGGCGGCGGGGCCGGGAACGGGGAGCCGACGGCAACGAGGTAACGGGCGGCGGGGAGGGGGCCGTGGGCTCCTGCTGGCCGTGACCGGGCGTTCGCCCCCGCTGGTGCCGGTGTCTCCCGCCCGGCGCCGGGCATCCCCCGGTGGCCACGGGCTCCCAGTGCATCCCCAGGGACGGCGCAGCCCTGTCACCCTGCGCCCGCCGGTGATCGCACATCCCCCGGTGGCCGTGAGCCCCAGTTCCCCTCCGGTGTCGCGCTCCTTCGTCACCGGCTGCTGCCTCCATGCACTGTCACCAGTGAGACATCTCGGTGACACCTCCGTGAGGGGGGACAGGTGACTCCGCGCCCATGGGGGACCCGGTGGAGGCACCCGTCGCCACGACCCGCGCGGGGCTACCACACGACCAGGCCCTCGGGGCCCCTCGTTTCTGCAGGGCTGGGTGACACAGGGCCAGGTGGCCGCTCCTGTTCCCTGGCAGTGCCGTGGGCTGACAGCGCCAGAGAGTAGCGTTGCTAGAGGTGTCATTGCCCACAGAGGGGCCTTAGAAGTCCTAAGAGGGTCTGGCATTTGGGCTGGCATTGCCGGACTCCGGCATTGCCCAGGCGGTGGCACTGCCAGGGGTGGCCTTTCGGGGAGGTGGCACTGCCGATGCCGCTGTGCTTGGGCCCTGGCCCCGCGAGAACGAGCACTGCGGACCGGGCCGCGGACTGGCACCGGACCCGGGGCGGCCGAATCCTGCCGGCTCTAGACGAACGGAGCGGACGGAGCTGCCGCAATTGTGGGCGACCCCGGTGCTCAACGCTCCCTCCCGGGGCGGCGGGGACCCAAATGGGGAAGGGACCCCGAGCCGCAAGGGCTCCCGGGCCGCGCCGCCGCCTCCCCCGCCGCCCTCCCCGCCCGCTGCTGCCTTCCTGGCCGGGGCGGCGCTGGGGCCGCCGCCAACCCGCACCGAAGTTTCCATCGCCGCGGCCAGGGCCCTTCCCGCCCGGGGGCCGCTCGGCCGGGCGCCCGCCCCGGGCCCGCTGCCCGCAAAGCCCCCGGGGTCGGAGCTGCGACCCGCGCCCCGGCCGTGCCGCTGACCTAATTCCCGCTGGACCTAGACGGGACCCGGAGCCAGGACAGGGACCAGGACGGGCTCCTCCCTGGGCCGCTCTCCGCGGGCTCCCGTATCTTCAGCCGCTGCTTCAGCCCCCCGGCCCCGGGACTCTCCGCGCACTCCCGGCCCCTCTGACGGGGTCCTGCCCCGCGTCCCGGAATCCTGCCCTCCGTCCTGGCGCTGCTGCGCCGAACCGGAGCGCTTGAGCGACTCCGTGGCCCGGCATAGAACTTCCAGCCCCGAACGCCCCGGTTCCGCCCGCCGCGCTCCCTGGGCCGGTCCCGGTCCCCGGGGATACCTGGCGAGCGCGGGGTGGCACCACCGGGGAGCCCGGACACCACGGGAACCGGGGTATCGGCGCTGGGAAGGCAGCGGGTACCGGCACTGAGAGCAACTGGGAACACTCGGGATATCGGCACCGAGGAGGCCACCTGCGTCCCGACCCCAGGAGGGAGCGGGGACACTCATGCAGGAGACAACGGAGCACACCGGCAGAGCGGCAGGGGGAACTGGCCATCCTGGAACCAGGAGAAGCACCGGGAGGAAGGGGAAAGCCCGGAATCGGGCGGGGGAGACACCAGGGATGCCCCCAGGATCAGCACAACCGGGGAGGGGAACACGGGGGATGCCGGAGGGGGCCTCAGCGCAGCCGCCGGTGCCGGTTCCCCCGGGAGGCCCCGTGTGGCGGGCGGGAGGGGGAGGATGGAAGCGGGGGGGGCGCCCGGTCTATTTTTAGCCGGGGGCCGCGCTCTATTTATAGTCGCCGCCGCCGCCGCGGGGCCTCCTGCGTCAATGGAACCCCGCGTGCGTCACCGGCCGCGGCCCCCCGCGCGCCGCCGCCCCCCCGCCGCCACCGGAACCGCCCGCCCCCCCGCGCCTTCTATGGCTCGCGCGCGTGCGTCACGGGGCCCCCGCCGCCTGCGTCACCGAGCGCTTAAGAGAAAGTAGTGGCGGGGGCCGGCGAGCCCCGGCGGGCGCTCGGTGCGCGGCGGCGAGCGCGACACCGGCACCGGGTACGGAGCGGGCGCCTTGCAAGGTGCATGGGGTGGGGGGGCGGCGTCACCGCGGGGGGGGTGCAATGCCCCGGGGGGAGCGGGCGGCGCGCAAGGTGCATGGGGTGTCGCGGGGGAGTCCCGGGAACACCGGGTGGCCCGGTGGCACCGCAGGGCTTGCCCGGGACTAAGGGAGCGGGTGGCGCGCAAGGTGCGTGGGCTGGCAGCGATGTCCCGGAGGTGTCCTGGGTGCACCGGGTGGCTCGGTGGCACCACGGAGTTTATCCGGTACTGGCGGAGCGAGCACCGTGCACGGCTTGGCAGGGATGTCCCCGGGTCGGTGCGTGGCAGCGCGGGGAGCAGGCGCTGTGCAAGGCGCACAGCGGGGTGTCCCGGTGGCGCCGGGACAGCAGAGCTCGGTGGCAGCGGAGGAGAGAGTGGCGTCGCGGTGTCTCCGGGACGGGGTGTCCCCGCAGCACCGCGGAGAGCCGAGGGAAGGGGCGGCGGGTGCACTGCAAGGTGCACGGAGCGCGCCGTGCCGGGGGCACCGAGGCCGGGAGCCCCGTGCACGGCGGAGTCCCGGGGACGGGACACACCTGGGGAGGGGGAGCCGCGGCTGCTACCGGGACCCCGGGGCTGGAGCAGGAGCCGCAGCCTCCCGGGGCCGCGCTGCGGTGTTCCCGGGGCTGGGGGTGCCCCCGGGACTCCCCCCACACCCGCACCCACCGGCACCGGGTCGGGTCCTGGGGGACGGCCCCGTTCTGCACCGTGGCACCAGAGCCGGCCCACTCGGAGCCGGTGCTGCGGGCATCGCCACGGGGGCGCCCATCACCCCAGGAGCACCACGACATGGCAATGGGGACGCTGGCCCCTACGTGGCACTGCAGGCATTGCAGCAGGGATAGTGCCATGCCCGGTGCCATATGCACAGCCACTGGGAAGGTCCCCAGGGCACTTTGGGCCCAGCCACAGTGGTGCCACCAGTCGCTTGCTCTGGGCCCTGTGCCAGCGTGGCCGCCGGCCCTCCCGCCCGCGCGTCCTCGTCTGAGCCAAGGGGCAGGACGGTGCCCGGGACAGCACTGGCACACGCGTCCCCCACCGCCACCGCGCCTGTGATTTACAGCCGGAGCATTTGTGGAGCTGCCGGCGAGGCCGAGCGTGCCGGGGGCGCCCGCGGCCGCTGCCGCAGGTGGCTGGGCCGCTGCCCGGGGGCTCAGGGCCAGGCGGCCGCTGGCACGTCCCACATGCGCCCTCCTCCCCGTACATCCCCCCCAGAGCTCTGCTCATGTCCCATGGCATTGCAACCCCCGGCAGGGCCAAGCCTCCATTCTGGGGGACAGCAGTGGCATGGGGAGGACACGGGTGTATCTCGGTGCCAGCTCAGTGGTGGCAGTGGCACTGCCAGGCCATGGTGCGGGGGCAGCGGGCGAGCTGGCACGGGTGCCCTGTGGCAGCGCTGGGGGCCGGGCGCAGCGTGACCTTTAAAGGTCTGCGAGATGAGTTACACGGTGTCACGCGGCCCCCGGCGGCTTGGCTTTCAGCTGGGCTCCCGTTACGGGGGACCCCGGCCCCTCAGCAAACAGGCCCCGTTGTCCCTCGCTACCTTTGCTGCATTCCCAGCCTCTGGCACCCCTGCCCACAGCTGGACAACGCAGCCAAGCCCTGCGGTGCCACCGTGTCCCAGGCAGCTCATTCCAGCCTAGTTACCTTTTGCCCCTTTGCTAGCCCAGCATTTTGGGCAATGTCCTTTGCGGTCGTTGGCTGCGCCGTGACCTTTCCCAGGGATGGCAGCAGCTCCTCACTCACCTGCTGCTCCATCCCGGCCACCTCCCCTGTATCCTGTGGCCCCCTATGCCGGGAGCCCCTTACCCCAGCTCAGTCAGTGACTTTGGCCCCTTCACTGCTATGAGCATCCCAGTGCTTCAGCCTCTTGTGCACAGGGCAATTCCTGCAGTGTGCAGAGACCTCCCTAACTCACTACAGGGATGCAGCAGCCCGGTGCCCCATGCAGTGACCTAGTGCAGAGCAGTCCCCGTGGCTGCTAGCAGTGCTGCAGAGCACTGTCCAACTCACTACATGCTTGTGCCACGCGCGTGCTCCCGGCCGTGCAGCAGTTCCTGTGCCCGGGGGCCGTGCATGACACCCTCCCGCTCCCCCCACAGCGATGCCCTGCATCCAGGCGCAATATGGCAGCGCAGCGCTCGGCGCCGGCGAGCGCTACCCGGCCGAGCTGCTGAGCACCGACGGCGGCACCAAGTTCCCAGCAGAGTCGGGCGGCGCAGAGCTGGCGGCCGCGCCGGCACTGCCCAGCTTCAGCACCTTCATGGAGAGCTACGCCGGAGAGTTCGACGCCTTCCTCTACCAGCTGCCTGCCCAGGCGGCCGCCTTCAAGCTGGAGGACTTCCAGGTGTACGGCTGCTACCCCGGCGCCTTTGGCTCCCCGCCGGACGAGACCCTGTCATCCGGCGGCTCGGACTATTACGGCAGCCCCTGCTCGGTGCCCTCGCCCTCCGGGTCTGCCTTCCCGCCAGCGCCCACCTGGGAAAGCTCCTTTGGTGCCTACTCGCCGCCGCCGCAGGGCTACGAGCCCGGGCGCTGCTGGGCCGAGCCGCCCAAGGCTGCCGGCTGCCAGGCGCCCTTCTTCACCTTTGGGCCGGCAGCGCCCGGGCCCGGCCCGCTCAAGGCGCCGCTGCCGCCGCCAGATGCGCTGGCCCTGGCACAGGGCTCACCCGGCGGTTTCGGGGGGCTGCCCCCGGGCCCCGCGTCGCCGCTGCTGGAGCCGCCGCCGCTGGCACCCGTGGGCAAGACGCGGAGCCCCGGCGCGGGCGAGGGCCGCTGCGCCGTGTGCGGAGACAACGCGTCCTGCCAGCACTACGGCGTGCGCACCTGCGAGGGCTGCAAGGGCTTCTTCAAGGTGAGCATGTGGGGCTGCCGGCACGGGATGCTGTGGGAATGCTGAGCACAAGGAAGATGCAGGGATGTGATGGGAATGCTGAAGGGATGCTGGACCTGAGGATGCTGGTGGAGACTCTATGGGATGCTTGTGGGGATGCCAGGCACCGGGATGCTGCAGAGATGCGGGATGTTGTAGGGATGCTATGAGGATGCCAAGGGGATGCTGGATGTAGGGATGCTATGAGGATGCCATGGGGATGCTGGGCACTGGGATGCTGTGGGAATGCAGGATACAGGGATGTTATGAAAATGCCATGGGGATGCCAAGCACTGGGATGTTGGACATGGAAATACGAGGAACCGCAGGCGGTGCCCAGCAGGGAGCTGGCGCAATCCCGCATGGTGCCGGATGCCGCGGCGGAAGCGTCGTGGGGGCGACACAGAGGGGCTTTGTCGGCAGTGGGTGCCGTGGCTGAGCCCTCTTGCCGCCCGCAGCGCACAGTGCAGAAGAACGCCAAGTACATCTGCCTGGCCAACAAGGACTGCCCCGTGGACAAGCGGCGCCGCAACCGCTGCCAGTTCTGCCGCTTCCAGAAGTGCCTGGCCGTGGGAATGGTCAAGGAAGGTACGGCAGAGCCCCGCGGCGCGGGCGCTTGGGCTGGGAGCGCTGCTGAGAACAGCCCAAGTCGTTGCACGGCGCCGGCCCTGCGCTCACGCTGCCTCCCGCTGCAGTGGTGCGGACAGACAGCCTGAAGGGCCGCCGGGGCCGGCTGCCCTCGAAGCCGAAGCAGCCGCAGGATGCGTCACCCATCAGCCTCATCACGTCGCTGGTGCGCGCGCACATCGACTCCGTGCCCAGCGCCACCAAGCTCGACTACTCCAAGGTAGGATGGGCATCCCCGGTGACCCCGGCATCCCCAGCACCGTGGGGTCCGGCGGGCGCTGACGCCGTGGCGGCAGTTCCAGGAGTCGGTGCCGTGCCAGTTTGAGAAGGAGGACTCGGTGGACGTGCAGCAGTTCTATGACCTGCTCACGGGCTCCATGGACGTGATCCGCAAGTGGGCCGAGAAGATCCAGGGCTTCGCCGAGCTGCCCCGCGAGGACCAGGACCTGCTGCTCGAGTCCGCCTTCCTGGAGCTCTTCATCCTGCGCCTGGCCTATCGGTGAGGAGCCACCGCGTGTGGGGATGCCAAGGGGACACAGTGGGGACACGCGGCGCTGACGTGGCCCCGCTCTGCCCGCAGCTCCAAGCCCGACGAGGGCAAGCTCATCTTCTGCAACGGCGTCGTGCTGCACCGGCTGCAGTGCGTGCGCGGCTTCGGCGACTGGATCGACGCCATCCTGGAGTTCTCGCAGAGCCTCCACCGCCTCAACGTCGACGTGCCCTCCTTCTCCTGCCTCGCTGCCCTCGTCATCATCACGGGTGAGTAGGGGGACCCAGTGGTGCTGCATCCATCCTGTTCCCCACCGTGACATTGCATTGGTCCTTGTCCCCTCCATTGCGCCTGTCCCCACCATGCTGCTGCATTTGTGTCCCCATCAGGCTCTTGCATCATTCCCTGCCATGCTGGCATCAGTCCTTGCTGCACCATTGCACCCATCCCTGTCCCCACCATGCCATTGTCCCAGTTCCTGTCCCTGCAGCACCACTGCACTAGTCCCAGCCCTAGTGCCACCACTGCATCAGTCTTGGTGTCACCATTGCACCAGTCCCTGTCCGCACCATGCCATTGCACTGGTCCCTGTTGCACCAGTCCCTGTCCCCCCTTGCCATTGCCCCGCTGCCTGTCCCTGCTGCACCGCTGCACCCACCGCGGTGCCACCAGTGCAGCGGTGTCACTCGCGGGGCTCTCCCCCTGGCAGAGCGGCACGGGCTGAAGGAGCCGCGGCGCGTGGAGGAGCTGCAGAACCGCATCGTGGGCTGCCTCAAGGAGCACGCGGCGGCGGCGGGGGCGGAGGGCGCGCGCGCCGGCGGCCTCTCCAAGCTGCTGGGCAAGCTGCCCGAGCTGCGCACGCTCTGCACGCAGGGGCTGCAGCGCATCTTCTACCTGAAGCTCGAGGACCTGGTGCCGCCACCCCCCCTCGTCGACAAGATCTTCATGGACACGCTGCCCTTCTAGGGCTCTCCCAGTGCCTTCGCCCCCTGTACAAAACCCCCCCTTGTAAATACGAGCGCCCAGCCCTGTACATACTGCGGGAGAGGTGGGGGGGGGGCATCACCTCCCGGCCTCTCCCTCCTTTTATTTTTGTTTTATTTTTTTTCGGCCTTTTTTTTCTGTATATAAACTTGTACGTAAATCTTGGCAGTGCCTGAAAACGGGAGGTTTCCATTAGCGACCCCCCTCGCCCCCCCCCGCAGCCGGGGCTCCCCCCCCCCCGGCCCCGCTCGCCGTGTCTCTATTTAAGGCAGGCTGGGGGGGGCCGGCGGCTCCGGTTGCAGCGCCGGGGACACCGCGGGGACACCGCGGGGACACACGTCGCCCATGGAGCGGCCCCGCCGCCCTTGACCCCCCGCCCGCCCGCACCTGTCGCCCGCCTGATTTATCTGCCCCAAAATAACCCGCGCGGGGGGTGCCCCCCCCCCCGCCGGCTCCGTGTGCCGAGCCCACGGCGCCCTGTGCAGCGTGGGACAGGGACGTGTTGCTGTGCAAGGTCCCCGGTGCCCCATGCAATGTGGGACGGGGACATGTCACCGTGCAAGGTTCCTGGTGCCCAGGGACGTGTCACTGCACAAGGTCCCCAGCACCCCATGCAATACGGGGCGGGGACATGTCACCACGCAGGGGCTTCAGCGTCGCATGCAGTGCAAAGCAGGGACATGCCACTCTGCAAAGCCACTGGTGCCCCGTGCGATGCAGGAGGTGGACATGTCACCGTGCAAGGTCCCTGGGACAATGCGGGACAGGGAGGTGTCACCGTGCAAAGCCCCCGTCACTGTGCAATGGTTTTGCAATGCTGGCACGGAGGAGAGGAGCTGGGGACACTGGCGGGGGGGGAACACGACGCTGTCCCCGTGCCCCAGGGCTGTCCCCTTCCTGCTACCGGGGCCACCCTGGCCGGCAGAACCGCGGCCGGAGCCGCCGGGGGCCGGGGCGGAACAAGGGGCGCATTGAGGGCGGCGGGGACGGCCCGCGGCCCCGCGCCACGCGCACAACAAGGCGCCTCTGTCCCCGGCGTCCCCGGTGTCCCCGGCCCCGCACAATAGTCAAAGGGGGTGACGCAGGCGGGCGGCTCCCGCGTGCCGCGCGCGCTTCCCTGCGGGGGTCGGGGCGGCCCCGCCACGGGGGGCGCCGCGCGGGGACAGGGACGTTGCACGGGGCGGGGGGGCCTGCAGGGGGACATTGCATGGGGACAGGGACGTTGCACGGGATGGGGGGGCCTGCAGAGGGACATTGCATGGGGACAGGGACGTTGCGCGGGGACAGGGACGTTGGAAAAGCTGGGCATGGGGTGGGGGGGGGGCTGCACAGGGAGATTGCATGGGGACATCACAGAAGGACATTGCACGGGGACATTGAACAGGGACATTGCGTGGGGACCCTGCATGGTCCCTGTTCCTCGGTGCGGGCCGGGGGAGAGGAGCCACCTGCGCCAGCCTGGCTGGTAGAATTAACCGTGGGGACGCAGCCATCTATCCCCACAGCCCTCGTGTCCCCCTGTCCCCGTGTCCCTGTCCCTCGTGGACACAAATCCCCTGTGGCTCCATGTTGCCCATGTCTCTCTGTCCCTCAGTGTCTCCGGACTGGTGTCCTCCTGTCCTGTCCACCCATGTCCCCACGTCCCAGTGTCCCCTATCCCATCCCAGGTGCTGTATATCGGTGTCCCCTGTTCCATGTCCTCATGTCCCCCGGGCCCCTTCCCCCGTGTCCCGTCCCTCATCCCCCCACCCTGTTCTCAGTATCTGCCCCGTGTCCCCCGGCCCCGCCCCCTCTCGCACGCCCCTCCTCCCGATGTCCCTTTGCCGCCCGTGGCCACGCCCCCCGTCCCGGGGTCACCGGGGTCACTGCGGAGGTCACTAGCGGTCACCGCCGCCCGCCCCCCCACGCGGGGCCTCCCGCCCAGGGGGCGGGATGCGCCCGCGCTCGCTCATTCCCGGAAGTGAGGCGCTCTGCGCCGCGGGCGGCTCAGCTCTGTGGCCGCTCCTTCCGGGGCGAACCAAGCGGGCGCTGTCGGCCGGGGGGAGCCCCCGGGGCCGGTTTCCGCCGCCGCGACCGCACCGAGGCCCGGACCGGAACTAACCGGGCCTAAAACCCACGGAAAAAGCGTCTGGGGGAAGAAAAGGCGAGGGGGGGAGCGCGAACCCCCCTTGAGCGTAACGTCGCATCCCGACCCCCCCTCCCCTGGTGCGCGGTCCCGCCCCCCTCGGCCCCGCCCGCACGGGCAGTTCCGGGTAGCGAGTGCGGGCGGAGTCGGTGAGGCCGGGACGCCGGGGCCCCCCGGGGGTGGGAGGGGCGCCGGGAGGCCTCGGGGGGGGTCCCGGGACGCCTGGGCCCACGGGGAGGGGGTGGGGAGGAGCCCGGGGGCCTTCGCGGTGGGAAGCACTAAGGGGGGGGGGAGCGGGACGCCTGGGCCCCTTGGGGCGGGGCCTGAGGGGGCGGGGCTTCTGGGCCCCTTGGGGAGGGGCCTAAGGGGGCGGGGCTTCCGGGTCCCTCGGCGGGGCTGAGGGGGGCGGTTCGTCCGGGTCCCCGGCGGGGGGGGCCGGACGCCGGGGCCCTTTGCAGGGGCCTCGGGGACACCCGTGTCCCTCTGGGGGGCAGGGGCCGGCGGAGGCGCCACGGGCCGGTCCCGCAGCGCCATGAACTGCCGCGCGGAGGTGCTGGAGGTGTCGGTGGAGCCGCGGCAGGTGGAGGAGGCGGCGCTGGCCGTGCTGCACACGGTGCTGCTGCACCGCAGCACCGGCAAGTTCCACTACAAGAAGGAGGGCACCTACTCCATCGGCACCGTGGGCACGCGCGACGTGGACTGCGACTTCATCGACTTCGCCTACGTGCGCGTCTCCTCCGAGGAGCTCGACCGGGCCCTGCGCAAGGCGGTCGGCGAGTTCAAGGTGAGCAGGGATGGGGCCCTGGCTCAGGGAGCTGGGGAGGCTCCTTCTTCGGAGAGCTTCAAAACCGCCTGGATGCGAGCGGGTGCCACGTGCTGCAGGTGCCACCCTGTGCCACGTGCTCTGCGGGTCCCCCTGTGCCACGTGCTGCAGGTGCCACCCTGTGCCACGTGCTCTGGGTATCCCTGTGTTCCACTTGCTCCAGGTGCCACTCTGTGCCATGTGCTGTAGGTGTCACCCTGTGTCACATGCTGTAGGTGACACCCTGTGCTATGTGCTGTAGGTGCCACCCTGTGCCACGTGCTCTAAGTGACACCCTGTGCCATGTGCTCCGGGTGCCACCCTGTGCCACATGCTCTGGGGGTCCTCCTGTGCCACATGTTCTAGGTGACACCCTGTGCCACATGCTCTTGGTGTCACCTTATGCCACATGCCCTCGGTGTCCCCCTGTTCACGTGCTCCGGGTGCCCCTGCCCGGCCAGGGGGCTGACTAGGTGGTCCCAGAGGTCCCTGCCGGCTCCGCCGCTCTGTGGCTCCGTGCGGTCCCTGGCGGTGGCCCCGCGGTGGCCGCGCGTCCCCGCTCAGCGCGGTGCCTCCCGGCAGGACGCGCTGCGCGGCTCGGGCAGCGATGGCGTGGGGCAGATCTCGCTCGAGTTCTACCAGAAGAAGAAGTCGCGCTGGCCCTTCTCGGACGAGTGCATCCCCTGGGAGCTGTGGACCATCAAGGTGAACGTGGTGAACCTGGCCAACGAGCAGGAGCGGCAGATCTGCCGCGAGAAGGTGGGCGAGAAGCTCTGCGAGAAGATCATCAACATCGTGGAGGTGATGAACCGCCACGAGTACCTGCCCAAGATGCCCACGCAGTCCGAGGTGGACAACGTCTTCGACACCAGCCTCAAGGACGTGCAGCCCTACCTGTACAAGATCTCCTACCAGATCACGGACTCGCTGGGCACCTCGGTCACCACCACCATGCGGCGGCTCATCAAGGACACGCTGGCTCTGTAGGGGCGGCCGCTGGCACCTGCGTGGCCGCTGCGGGGTCTTGTGCCCGCCCTGTGGCTCCTGGGGCCAGTTTCCCTGCTTAGCTCCATCCTCCCTCTCCAAGAAGCCGCCGCCAGGAGCAGGACGTGGCCTGTCCCTTAGGAGCTGCCTGGGAGGTTTCCCGCTGCCTTCCCGTGTCCCGGCTCTGCGGCGGATGAGTGACTGGAGCAGGGCCTCGTATCCGGAACGTGGCCCTGGCGTTGCGGGGAGCCGCGGGCTCCAATCCCCCTCCTGCCGGGAGCAAAGACCCCCCCACGCCTTGGGGACAACATCGTGCCCATCACCCAGGCGGGTGCCAGGAGGAGGAGCCTGTGCTGGAGCAGGTGACGTCCTGAGGGCAGCGGTGTCCCCGGTGTCCCCGCCTGCCCGGAGCTGCTCTTCCCTCTTGGCTGGTGCTCCGGAGGTGCCGCCTCCGGCTGCGGCTCCGCTCGCCCGGGCACCCCGAGCCGGGACCCTCGTGCGTGTGAAGCGCCCGTGTCCTTCCTGGTGGCACTAAGGGACCGGGTGATCTCCCTGGTCTCCCTGGGGGCTCCTTTGGGGCCATAATAAAGCTCTTCCCAAGACCGGACTCCTGTCGTGCCCTGGCTGCATCCATGGGGCACAGGAGGGAGGCGGGAGCGGGGACGCTCCGGGGCTCCGCGCTGGCGCTTCTCCTGCAGGAAAAGCCCCCGGGGAGGCGGCTCCCGGCGCCGCGGGCAGCTGAGACGCTCCCTGACATCACTTAAACCCTCCCCGTCTGCTGCTGGAGCCGCCGCGGCCGCCCCGCGCCGCCACTCCGCGGCCCGACGAGGAGGAGGATGAACAGCACGGCGGCCGCCGCGGCGCCGCACACGCTGCCCGCGGCCGTGGGCACCTGCTGCGCGCCGGCCACGGCGGCCGGGGCCGGGCCGGCCGCGCCGCCGCTCGCCAAGGCGGCGCAGATCGCCGTGCTCTGCGTGCTCTGCATCACCGTGGCCTTCGGCATCGTCTTCCTCGGCTGCAACCTGCTGCTCCGGCTGGAGAGCCTCGTGGCGCAGCTGGCGCAGGAGCGGCGGCCGTCGCGCGACGCCGACCTCGTGGCCGAGGGCACCTAGCGCCGGGGACGCCGCGGGGACGCGAGCGCAGGACGGAGCCGCGCGCCCGCGGGAGCCTCCGCGGCCGCCCCTCTTCGCACGCGGACGCACTAAAAGGCAACGGGCACCAGCGGAGCTGGCGGGGGGCGCGACGGGAGGTTGGGGACGGCCCCAAATGTGACACCGGGACTCACCCCCCAGGGCTCTGCACGCGGTGCCGTCCCCGCAGCATCGGGATCCCGTCCCTTGTGTCGCTCTGGGGAGCCCAAACTGTCCCCCGGCTGCGCGGCCACCCCCGAGCGGAGCTGTCACCCCGGCCGCGGCGGCGGGGCCCGCGCGGCGGCGCCGCTAATCCCGCCAAGAGGATTACGGGAAACTTTTATTCCCTGTTTTACAGCTAATCCCTGCGGGCTGCTGGCCGCACAGCAGCTTCTCACGGCTCTGCGCCCGGGGGGGCCGGGGCCACATCCTGCCCCACAGCACCGGGATTCCGCAGCCCACGGGTGCCAGGCGGGATCCTGCCCGCTCGGCTCTGCTCGGATGCACTGAGATCCCTTTTGCTCTGCGGATCCCAGGGCCCCATCTGGACCATTTGAGCCCCCCTTGCTCTGCACACAGGGATTCCGGATAGATCCAGCCCCTTGGAGTGTTTCTCCCGGTAATACCAAGGCTGGATCCTGCCCTTTTCCCCCTTGCCGCTCTGCTCTGGGGGAAGGCGCCGTGTGTTGCCCCCCCAGCCGTGGCCCCCGCGAGCCCCCTCCTAATCCCCAGCTTTTCTGCCGCAAAACCTGCTTAAGGGCCTGAATCCCTGTGTCCCCCCCGCATCCCGGCAGGGTGACGCCCCACGGGGACCGTGACACGGCCCCCGCCCCCAGCTTGTGTCCCCAAATCAGTGTCCCCATATGTCCCGCCCGTCGTGGAGAGGCCACACTGCGTATAAGACTCCGTATATTTCACATGTACAAAAAGTTACACCTAGCGCTGACTACGGGGGTGAGGGGGCTGGGGAGAGGGCGAGGAGGGGGGGCGCATCCCGCAGCCCCCCGCTCCGTCCCGGCTTTGGTCCCTTTTCCTTTGGCCATTAGTGTTCCCGGCAGTGGCTGGAGCCCCACGGCTGCAGCGGCCGCTTCCCCGCGGCCGCGTTGGCTCCGGCCTCTGGATCGGGAGCCGCGAGTCCCTCCGGGCCGGGACGACGGCGGCTGCGGGGCCGGGGGGTCCGGGGACGTCCCCCGCTCCGGGCTGGGCCGGCGGCTACAGGCGGACGGGCCTGCGGGCCGGGGGAGGCGGGTGTGGGACAGAGCCGGGGCCAGGGGGGCCCCCTGGCAGATTTACGCTGGGCACCTCCCCGGTGCTCCCGGCAGCGCGGCCGATCCGGCTGCCCCAACCTGGCACCCGGCTTCGCCAGGACCCTGTGCTGGGAGCCCAAATTGAACCAATATCTGTGCTGGGAGCCTGAATTGCACCAGGATCCTGTGCTGGGAGCCCAAGTTGCACCAAGATCCATGCTGGGAGCCCAAACTGCACCCGCATCCCATGCTGGGAGTCCAAATTGTGCCAAATCTATGCTGGGAGCTCAAACTGCACCAGGACCCCCATGCTGGAGCCCAAATTGCACCAGGATCCCCATGCTGGGACTCAGTTTTGCACCAGAACCTCAAGCTGGGAGCCCAAATTGCACCAGAACCCCATGCCAAGAGGCAGTGGTGCACCAGGACCCGGCTTTGCACCAGGACCCTGTGCTGGAGCCCAAATTGCACCAAAATCCCATGTGAGGACCCAGCTTGGCCCTCAAAAGTGGGTGCAGAAGCAGAACCATGGGGCGTGCGGGGTTGGGGACATGCAGGGGGGTTGGGGACATGCGGGGGGGTTTAGGGCGTGCAGGGGGACATGGGACATGCCAGGGGGGGTGGGTGCATGGCCGTCACCGTCCCTACCTCGGGGCTAGCAGTTGGACTCGTCGTGGTGGGACGGGTCGCAGAAGAAGCGCGAGCCCCTCTTGGCGGTGCGGGCCGTGAAGGGGACGCTCTTCAGCGCTGCAGGGACAGGGGGGACATGGCCGGGGTGGGGACCAGGGGACACAGATGCCTGGGAGAGCTGGGCCCCGGCAGGGCCCAGGCGTCCGGGCGGCGGGAGGGGGCCGTACCGGTGATGATGTCCTCGATGGTGCCGTCCTTGCCCTCGTAGACGGGCCGGTGGTCCTTGGCCTGCCGCCGCCGCAGCTCCGCGATCAGCTCCTGCTGCTGCCACTTGTTGCGCTGCAAGAGACGCAAGGGGTGGCCGGGGAGGGGCGCGTGTCCCCTGTGTCCCCCCCCACTGTGGGGACACCCGCCCTGTCCTCACCTTCTCCATCTTCTTAGCCTCCTGCGCCAGCATCTTCTCCCGCATCACCTCCTCCTGCTTCTTCCGCGTCTCGTTCTCCTGCTCCGCGTCCTGCGGGAGGGGGACCAGGGGACAGAGGTGGCATCGAGGGGGTGTTTGGTGCTTCCCTGCCCATTGTGGCCACCCGCTCCCCCCTTGTCACCTTGTAGGAGCGGATGAAGCGGACGAAGACGGGGAAGAACACGGACGGGGGGGTTGTCTTGGGGCTCTCGCCGAAATACCGCACCACTGTGTTGTAGGCGTCCTGGCCGCGTGCATGGGACATCAGCGACCTGTCCCCAAGCCCCACGAGGCCCCAGGGGCGTGCAAGGAGCAAGGCGGGTAAAGCCAGGGGTGCCACACATGGTGAGCGTGCAAGGCAGGTGCATGCTGCGCGTGCAAGGTGAGGCATGCACAAGGGGTGTGCAAAAGCAGGGGGTGCATGAGGGGTGTGCAAAGGGAGAGCTGCACAAAAGGGTTGTAAAGCAAAGGGTGCACAAGGAGGTGCAAATCCAGGGATGCACGAGGGGTGTGCAAAGCACACGTGCATTACCAGGCATGCATTCTGAGTGCAATAGGGGTGTGCAGAGCGAGGCCTGCATGAAAAGAGTGTAAAGCAAAGGGTGCACAAAGGGTAGGCAAAAGCAGGGGTGAGACTTGTGCAAACCAAGGCCTGCATTGAGTGCAACACGGGCGTGCAAAACCAGGGGCACGCGAGGGTTGTGCAAAGCACGGTGCGACAGCGGGCTCGGGACGTGCGAGGCCTCACCTCGGCCGTGCGCGCGTCCTTCTGCAGCCGCTCCAGCTTGCCCTCGCTCGCGGCCAGGAAGGCGCGCAGCACGCCGTGCTCGTGCAGCGCGCACTCGCGCCGCAGCAGCTCCATGCCGCGGCCCAGCTCCTTCACGTCCAGCAGCACGTTCTCCAGGGACACTGCGGTGGGACGCACGGCCACGGCGTCGGCGGCGCCGGGTCTCCGCGTGGCCGTGGGGCCCGGGGCCACCCGTTACCTGCGGCCGCCTTCTCCACGAAGTGCAGCTCCTGCCAGAATGTCGCCAGCTCCGGGTACTTCTCCCGCACCGTGAGCGCGATGAAGTGCAGCAGGGTCAGCTTGCGGTCGGTCGACTTGGTGTCCAGGAGCTGCCGGGACATGGGGGCAGTTTTGGCGAGGGGGGTCCATGCTGCAGGACAGCACCCCCCGGGCGCAGGGACATGGGGACACAGGCTCACCAGGTCCAGGCTCTGCAGCTTGAAGCCGTAGACGGCGCCGCGTTTGCTGCTGTTCATGTAGTTGCCCAGAGCCAGGATGATCTGCAAGGAGTGTGTGGGGGGCGACGGGGCTCAGGGGGGGACGAGCTCCCCAGCGCGGTGCATAGGGCTGGCCCTAGCCCGGCTCGTCCCGGTCCCCCGTCCAGCCCCACCTCCAACATGTGCTTCAGCTTCTGCGAGGACTTGACGGAGGCAGAGGCGGCGATGATGGCGTTGAGTTGCTGCAGGGGGAGAGAACGGGGGGTGCTCGGGGGTGTCCCAGGGCCCCGCCGCCCCCCGGCCCCGCCGCAGCCCTACCGGCGTCAGCATCTGCACGTTCTCGGCGAAGTTGCCCAGGAAGGCCATGATGGCCATGCGCTGCGGCAGCCGCTCCACCTTGCAGAAGTGCAGCATGAAGCGGTCCTCGTCGGCCAGCTCCTCGAGCGGCTTGCGCTCGCGCTCGTACTGCCGCAGCGCCTTCGCCTCCGCCTCCGTGGGCACGAAGCGCATCAGGCACTCCACGAAATCCACCGGCAGCGTGGCCAGGTCGAACCTGCCCCGTGGCCGCACCGTGGGCCGCGGCCCCGCACGCTCCCGGCGCCTCCAGCACCCTGCTGACCCCCCTGCACCTCCCTGGCCCCTCAGCACCCCAGTTGGCCCCTCCAGGTCCCCGTTCTGCCCTTGGTGGCCTTGCAGATCGTGTCCTGAACCCATCTGCCCCCCATTTCACCCCATCCGATCCCACTGAGTTCCCCGATTCCAGCTCATCCAGCTCCAATGCAACCCAGCTTACCCTATTCCAGCCAAACCAGCCCAACCAGCCCAAGTTTCCCCCAGCCCAGCCCAGCCTGTCCCATTGCATCCCCAGTTCCCCCCATTCCAGCCCAACCTGCCACAGTGCACCCCAATTTCCCCCATTCCAGCCCAACCAGCCCCAATTTGCTCCATCCCAGCCCCAGTGCACCCCAGTTCCCACCATTCCAGCTCATCCAGCCCCACTGCACCCCAGTTCCTCCATCCCATCCAGCCCCATTGCATCCCAGCTCCCCTATTCCAGCTCCATTGTATCCCAGTTCCCTCATCCCATCCTGCCCCACTGCACCCCAGCTCCCCCATCCCGGCGTTCCGCGCTCCGTCCCCACGGCACCCACGTGTGGATGGCCCTGCAGATCTCTTCGGCGCTGCGGCCGGCCTTGCGCAGGGTGATGGCCAAGTTCTTGGCCCGGTTGGCCTCCAGCAGCGTCACCTTGCTGGCCGCCTTGTGCGACGCCTTGTTCTTGGTGCACACGAGGTCGAGCGCCGGCCCCTGAGCCTTGGTCTTGAAGAGCTCCTCGAAGCGCTCCAGGTCCAGGTCCTGGTGGGGCGACGTGGACTTTGGAGCCGGGAACGCCGCACGCACGGCCGCCCGCCCGGCTCCGGCCCCGTGCTCACCTCCAGCACCCGCTCGTCGTCCAGCTCGCTGAACACCGTCCCACTGATCTGGTTGGGCTTCAGCGCCGTCCAGTTGAAGACGGGCAGGCGGAACTTGGTCTTGATGGGCTTCTTGATGCGGATGGCTGGAGCGGGGCCGCAGCCGGCTCAGCCCGCGTCGCCAGGGCGGGACACGTCCCTGCAGCCCTCCCTTGGCCATCCCAACTCTCCCATCTGTGCAATCCATCCATGCACCACCCCATCCCTGCACCCTTCCCATGGCCATCCCAGCCTTCCCATCCATGCAATCCATCAACAGGACACCCCAGCCCCATCCAGGCACCCTTCCCTTGGCCATCCCATCCATGCAATCCTTGCACAGATCACCTCTTCCCCATCCCTGCGCTTTTCTCTTGCCAATTCCAGCTCTCCCATCCATGCAACCCATCTGCAGGACACCCCATCCCCATCTCTGCACCTTTCCCAACCCTCCCACCCACGCAACCCTTGCACAGACTGCCTCACCCCCCCATCCCTATCCCTATCCCCATCCCATGCCATCCCATCCCCATCCCCATGCCATCCCATCCCATCCCCATCCCCATGCCATCCCATCCCCATCCCTATCCCTGTCCCATCCCAACCCCATCCCATCCCAACCCTCATCCCCATCCCAATCCCATCCCAACCCCATCCCATCCCAACCCCCATCCCAAGCCCCATCCCATTCTATCCCATCCCATCCCTACCCCCATCCCATCCCCATCCCATCCCATCCCTACCCCCATCCCATCCCAACCCCAACCCCATCCCATCCCCATCCCATCCCATCCCTACCCCCATCCCATCCCAACCCCAACCCCATCCTATCCCATCCCATCCCAATCCCATCCCCATCCCATCCCAATCCCATCCCAACCCCCATCCCATCCCATCCCATCCACTCTCCTACCGGAGAGCCCCACGGTGAGGGCGATGGAGGGCGCAGCCCCGGGCAGCGGTGGCGCTGGGGGGCACTTCCCTGTGGGGCGAGACAGGACGGTGAGAGGGGCTGTGGGCAGCCTGGGGGACACAGGCGTTGGGGGTCCCCATCCTGCGGACACCCCAGACCCGGGGGTGCCGTCGGAGGCTCCGCGCCAGCGCGTCCCGGTGCTCACCAGGCAATGGGGGCGCGGGGGGCGGCGGGGGCGGCGGCGGCGGCGGGGGCGGCGGCGGCGCGGCGGGGGGCGGCGAGGGGGGCCGCAGCTCGGGGTCCAGCGCGGCGGCGGGCAGCGGGGCGGGCGGCGCGGCGGCGGGGGGCGGCTCGGCCCCGCAGCGCTGCCGGAACGCCGCGTCCTTCTCCTCGAGGACGCGCCGCAGCGTGTGCACCTGCCGGCTCGCGTGCTCGCAGGTCTCCTGCGGGGGACAGTGAGGACGGGCCCCGGCACCCCCGCTGCCTCCCGCGGCCCCCGTCCTGCACCTTCACCAGCTCCAGCTCCTTCTCGCGCTGCAGCAGCTGCTTCTCCAGCTCCGCCACCCGCATCATGTTCTCGTTCTCCAGGTCCAGCAGCTTCTCCGTCAGCTGCGGTGAGATGCGGTCGTGACACCCCCGGGGTCCCCATCTCCGGCCACCCCCGGCCCCGCCATGGCCCCGCGCTGGGCTCATCCCTGCCCCGCGCACATACGTGGGACAGATGCTCCTCCAGCTCCTCCACCTTCTCCAGGGCCACGTTCTTGGTCTCGGCGTCCTCCAGCAGCCCCCCGACGTCGAAGACATTGTCCAGGTAGGCCTGGATCTGCACCTGCAGCTTCTCGCTCTCCGTGTGCCGCGACTTCTGTGGGCGGCAGTGGCGGCGTCAGGGCTGGCCGTGACATCCCCCAATGTCCCCTGTCCCCCCATGCGGGTACCTGCAGGAACTCCTCCAGCCCCAGCTTGGTGAACTCGTACTGCAGGTGCACGCGGAAGTTCATGTCCTCCACCGAGTGCACCACGATGTTGATGAACTGCATGCAGGCGACCTGCGGGCGCGGGTGACAGCGTCACTGCTGTCCCCTGCTGCATGGGGACGGAGACACGGGGACACGGGGATGGGGATGGCGCCGCACCATGAAGTCGATGCTGCTGTCCTCATTGCGGAAGTAGTCCATGAGGCGCTCGAAGCGGTGCTTCTCCTTGCAGACCTGCGCGCGGGTGACGCGGGCATCAGGCCACTCCAAACCCTCCAGGGACCCACCCCAGCCTGGGCCTGATGTCCCCAGTGCCCCATCCCAGCCTGGTCCCAGTATTCCCAATGCCCCCATCCCAAGCTGGTCCCAGTATCCCAAATCTGCCCCAGCCCAACCTGGTCACAGTGCTTCCAGTGCCCTTGTCCCAACTTAGTCCCAGTGCCCCCATCCCAGTCTGCTCCCAATGACCCCAGTGCCCCCATTCTAGCCTGGTCCCAGTGTCCCCCCGTCTGCCTCATCCCAGCCTGATCCCAATGCCCTTCCCCCAGCTTGGTCCCAATGCCACTACTGCCCCCATCCCAGCCTGGTCCCAGTGTCCCAGTGCCCCCATCCCAGTTCTGGCCCCACTGCCCCCCACCCCCATGCCCCTTGTCCCCTGATCCCCATGTCCCAGGGCACCCATCCCCTGTCTGGTACCTCCTTGAAGTTGTCGAAGGCAGCAAGGATGATCTCGTGGCCGCCCCGCACGAGGCACACGGCCGCCAGCAGCTCCAGCACCAGCGCCTTGGTCCTGGCACAGAGCGGAGCGGTCGCGCGGGGACACGGGGGATGCGGTGGGGACCAGCCCAGGGGATGGGGACACCAGGGGGCCCGGCCCTACCTGGGGTTCTTGTTGTTGAGGCTCAGGGCGATCTCGTTGACGGCGTGAGGGTGCGACATGACCAGGTTGAAGCCGTACTGGGGGCGAGGACGGGCAGGGTGAGTGGCGCTGCCGGGCGCTGGGTGCAGGGGGGTGCAGGGGAGCTCGGGGAGTGCAAGGGAGATCGGGAGGGTGCAGCGGGACTTAGGGGGAGAGAGGGAACTATGGGCTGTGCAGGGGGGCTCAGGAGGTTGCAGGGGGTGCAGGGGGCTGGAGGGTGCAGAGGGGGCTCAGGGGGTATATGGAGACTCAGGGGTTGCAATGGGGTGCAGGGGGCTGGAGGGTGCAGAGGGGGCTCAGGGGGTAGATGGAGACTCAGCGGTTGCAATGGGGTGCAGAGGACTTGGGGGGGTTCAGAGGGGTGTATGGGACTCAGGGGGATGCATGAGGGCTCAGGCAGGTGCAGCGGGGGCTTGGGGGGGTCCAGGGGCCCTCAGGAAGGTGCATGGGGGCTGGGGGGCGCAGGGCTCCGCGGCTACCTGGTAGTTCATGATGGCCCGCAGGCACATGATGCAGAGGTGCACGTCGTCCTTCTGGCTCACCAGGCGCGCGTTCTTGAGCGCCTTGCGGCTGGGCAGCGTCCCGGAGCTGGGGAGGGGGACCGGGACCGTGAGCATGGGCATGCGGGCACCCTCGGGCACCGGGGACGCGGCACCTCCCCGCTGCATCCCGCCTGCAGCGGGCCCAGGCGTCCGGCACGGGGCGACGCGACGGGTGGAGGCAGAAAGAAGTGGCCGAGCGCGGAGGGACAGAGAGGCCGGGGAGGCTGCAGGCGCGGGGCCGCCGGCGCCCGTACTTACCGGGCGAGCAGCGAGGCGGGCGCAGGGGACAGAGAGAGAGAGCGCAGCCAGAGAGCCGAGCGGGCGCCAGGCCCTGCAAGCGAGAGGCGGGCGCGTTACGGGCGCCAGGGCCGGCGGGAGAGCGGGGGCAGCGCGGCCGCAGCAGAGCAGGACACCGGCGCGGGCAGGGCATGCACGCGGGTGCACGGGATGGCAGCGGCAGAGGGCACGGCATGTGGCGTGGGATGGTGCATGGAGATGCATGGGGTGGCGTGTGGATGGCGCATGGAGCTGCACGGGACGGTGTATGAAGCTGCAGGGGATAATGCATGGAGCTGCATGGGATGGTGTGTGGGTGGCACATGATGGTGCATAGAGCAGCATGGCCCAAGGTACCGATGGCACAGCCCCAGGGCACAGCAGTGCACCGCAGAGGGCTCCCAGGGCACCACGGTTCCAGTGACATAGCCCTGGGATGTGGCAGGGTGCACGGCAGGGTGCACAGCACAGTGCAGGGGACACCATGGTGCTGGTGGCACACAGCGGGGGGTGATGCAAAGCCCATGCCATGGGCAGGACGGTGCACAGCTCGTCCATGGTGCAGATGGCACAGAGCACGGGCAGGACAGTGCCTGGCACAGGACAGTGCACAGCATCAGCGGGTTGGCACACACCAGGGTGCAGAGGGCACGCAGAGAGGGGCACACACTGAGAGCAGGATCAAAGACAGTGCAGCACAGCGCATGCTGCGCGCAGGAGGGGGAACAGCTCACAGCAGGGCACAGATGGCACACAGAGCATGGCACATAGTGTGACCAGGATGGGGCCTGACACAGCATGGGGATAGTGTGGGCAAGACATGCATGGCACAGCATGGGCAGGAGGTGCACGCAGCACACATGGCACAGCATGCAATCATGCACAGATGGCATGTAGGGCATGCCATGCACTACAGGCAGGACAGTGCCCAGCGCAGCTTGCAGCATGGCACAGATGGCTGCAGGGCATGACAAGCACTGCAGGCAGGGTGGTGCATGCTGCAGCACACAGCATGGGCAGGATGGTGCATGGCAAAGCTCACAGCATGGTGCAGATGGCATGCAGGGCACAGCATGCACTGCAGGCAGGATGCTGCATGGTGCAGCTCACACCACAGGCAGGATGGTGCACAGCAGAGCTTGCAGCAGAGCACAGATGGCACACATGCATGGCATGCACCACGAGCAGAACAGTGCATGGCAGAGCTGGCAGACAGCACGCAGGACGCAGCGGGCACCGCGAGCAGGCGGCACGCGGTGCAGGTGGCGCAGAGCGCGGGCGCGCGGGCACGTACCGCAGGGCGCCGTGGCGGGCGGCGCGGGCCAGGCTGCTGGTGAGTGGGGCGGGCAGGGCGCCGGGGGGCTGCAGATCCTCTATGGACCTGCTCCAGGCTCGGGGCTTATCGAGGCCGCCGTCCTCGCTGCCGTCGGGGCCCTCGAAGTCGAACCTGGGGGGAAGCGCGTGGCGTCGGCGCGGGGCCCAGCAGTGCTGGCGGGGCCGCGGCCGGCACTCACATCACGGCGCACTGCGCGAAGGACAGGTAGTTCACGAGCACGTCCAGGCCCCGGTTGTCAGCGTTGAGGAACTCGCGCACCCACCTGCGGGGGCAGCGCAGGGAGAGCGTCAGTGCCGGGGCACCCACGGGAGCCCCCATGAGCGCCCACCCGGCCCAGCCCTGCAGACGGGAGGGCTGCACCGGGGGGACACGCTCCCTGTGTCCCTCCTGGGGCCTCCCAGCACCCCCATCATCCCCATGGGAGGTGACCAGGGTCCTCCTGGGGTCTGCTGTGACAGCGCTGCATGCATGCGCCAGGGAAGGATATGCCAGGGATGCATGGGAATGGGATACATATGCCTGGGATGCATGTATGGGAATTGGATGCATGGGAATGGGAGGTACATGCCAGGATGCATGTGCCGAGATCCTTGGGACTTGGGATGCATGTGCCAGGATGCATGTAAATGGGATGTATGTGCCAGGATGCATGGGAATGGGATGGATGTGTCCAGGATGGTTGGGAATGGGATACATGGGAACGGGATGCTTGGGGATGGGATGCATGTGCCCAGGATGCATAGGAATGGGACGAATGTGCCCGGGATGCTTGAGAATGGATGCATTGCCCAGGATGCATGCACACAGGGCTCAGGGGCTCTCCATGCAGCATGCACAGCATGTGCATGCAGAAGGACAGGGCCAGCGCGCAGGGGACGCACAAGGAGAGGGGCTGCGCGCCCGTGCCGGGCTCTGCGCGCACAGGGCGAAGGGGCTGCGCGGGCGCCCGGGGCAGCGGGGGCTGCGTGTGCCGGGGATCCTTGTGCCCGGGAGAGCGGCCGCACGCGGGAGCCGCGGGGGCCGTGGGAGCGGCGGCCGCAGCTGGAGCGCGCCGGCGGCCGCCCATTTCCTGCCTGCTCCCGGCCCGTTTCCTGCCACCGCTCCTGGCTATTTTGGGGCCGTGGACGGGCGGGAAGAGGCAAATCTCGGCGCCGCTGCGGGGCCGGCAGTGGGGGCCCTGCAGAGCAGCCCGGACAGGGGGCACAGTGGGACAGGGGACACCAGGGAGCCGGGCGGCCGCATCTGCCACCTCATCCCCCAGTGGGACCCAGGTGCCGGTGGGGTGGCCAGGGCAGGAACCGGCCCAGTTCCTGCGGGTGCTGCCGCTTCCCCTGCAGCTGCGCTGGGCGTCCCAGGTACCAAGCCGGGCACCGGTCCCGCGCTCACCCGATGTGGTTCGTCCGCAGGCTGATCTCCAGCTCGCGCAGCACCTTGGTTGACTCCTGCACCCTCCGCCTGAACTTCTGTGGGCAGAAAGCGCCCTGAGTGCCACTGTCACGGGTCCCCATCCCTGGTCCTTGTCCCCCTCCCCGGTCCTTGCCCCCATCCTCATCCCACCTTCCGTGTGACACCAGGATCCAGGAAGCTCTGCAGCTTTTGGATGTAGGCGTGGGGGGGGCTTTTCACCTGGAACCGCTCCTGGGGAGCAGAGAGGGGGTCAGCCGGTGGCAGTGGCACCCATGGGGCCACCACAGGCCCCCCGTGCCCCCTGTCCCCACCTGGTCACAGATGAGGTCCCACTTCTTCTCGTTGTCATACTGGCGCAGCAGCCGGGCCTTGTCCGGGGGCAGGTTCATGGAGCTCTGGGGGGTTGGAGGGGCAGGATGCGACCTGTGGTGCCCCCCGCCCCTACGGGAGGGGATGCTCGGGGGGGCAATGGGGACACCCTGTGCTCTGGTGCCGGGGGCGGATTTCCAGGCCGGCGCTGGGAGCCAGCTGGATGCCGTGGGCAGGGAGGTGCCGCCAGCTAAAATTATCCCAGTTCCCGGAGTGGCGGGAAAGGCACCGGGGCGGGGGGGGGGCAGAGCCCAGAGCAGGGTTGCGGGTGCCCCCTCCCTACATGTCACCCCCTCATCGATGCGCCTGTGCCCCCCTGGCGGCTCCGGGCCCGGCGTTCCCGCGGCTCCGCTTCCTGCCTTTGTGGCCGCTCCCGGCCCGGCGCTTCCTTCGTTCCAAGCCGCCCCCCCGGTCCAGGACAGGACTCCCGGGGCTCCACGGGCAGCTCCGGGCTGGGACGGCAGGACCGTTTCCCTCCCGGAATCACACTCCCGGCCGTGCCGTGACGCCCCCCCCAGAGCCGGCGGAAAGCGCTCCGTTTCCCGGGAAAACGGGCCAGGGGAGGCTCCCGGAGGGCCCGCATTCTCGGCCGTCCCATCTCGTCCCACGCCGGATATTTTCCTTGTCGGCAGGATGCGAAGCGGCAGCGGCCGCGGGAACCGCCGGGATGCGGGAAGGGGCCGCGCGGGTCCCCCCTGGGAGGCGGCGGGGGGGCCGCTCCGTCGGGATGGGGGCAGGACCGGAGCCGAACAAAGCGGGAGCGGCTGCGGGAGCGGGACAGAGCCCCGGCACGGCGGCAGCCCCGCGCCCGGGCCCCGACGGGACCCCCCTCGCCCCCCGTGGGGAAGGAGGCGGCCCGACGCCGCGATGCCGGGCGCGGGGGATGTCCGGGGCCGGGCTTCCCCCGGGGCCGCCCCGAGTCGCGGCGCCCACCCCCGCGGCGCTCCCTGTCCCTGTTGCCCCCATTCCCCGCCGCGGGCACCGGCTCCCGTCGAGCGGGACCGTCCGCCGGCATGACCGGGGAGAGTGGCGGGGACGGGCGAGGACGGGAGGCGGCGGCGGGTCCCGGCCCGGGGGCGCACGGGAGGGGACGCGCCGCTGCGCGGAGCCCGAGGCGGGGACGGACGGACGGGGTGATGCCGCGGCGGGATCCGACGGCGGCGACCCCGGAACGGCGACCCGCCGTTGGCTCCCGCGAGACCCCCGGGGCGGGGGGTCCGTGTCTCACCAGCACCAGGGCGAACCGCTCCTCCAGCTCGCACGGCTCCGGCATCGGCATCTTGCCCGGCGCGAGCAGCCCGGGCCCCACCGGGGCGGCCGCCGCCGCTGCCGGGCCCCGGGGCAGCGCCTCCCCGTCCGCGCTCTCCACGTTCCCCATCCCCGGCCCAGGCACCCGGGGGGCGGCGGGGGAGGCGCAGCCCGTCGCGTCCGGCCGCCGCCACCGCCTCCCCGGCCCCGCCTGGCCCCGCCCCTCCCCGGTCAAGCCCCGCCCCGGCCCCGCCCCGGCCCCGCCCCGGTCCCGGTTCCGCCCTGGCGGCTGCAGCGCGAGGCGGCGCCGCGGGGGGGCGCGCGCGGGGCGGCGGCGCCGTCCGGGGGCGCCAGAGGGCGCTGCTGGGTCGGGGGCGGTGCGGAGAGCGCCGATTGGTCCGTCCCCGCGGGCCGGCGACCAATGGGCGCCGCGCTCGTCTGGCAAAGCGATGGGAGGGGGAAGAGAGAGAGAGCGCGAGGCCGCCCCCCCCCCCCGCGCGGCCCTGGCCAATGGCTGCGCTCGGGCGCGGCTGCCCGCCAATGGCAGGCGGCGGCGGCCCAATGGGGCGAAGCGGGGGGCGGGCCCGCTGCGGCCGGGCGGCCAATGAGGGAGCGCGCAGGGGGCGTGGCGCAGTCGGCAGCCGTCGAGGCCTGCGGCGGAGCGCGGCGCAGGTGAGGCCGGAGGGGCCCCGGTGTCCGGGCCGCGGCGGGAGGGGGCCCGGCGGGGGGAGCCCCCGCCCATCGCGACGGGGCTGCGCGGCCCGGGGCGGGGGCGGCGGCCGAGGGCAGGGGGCGACGGCCGGGGCGGGGGGTTCGTTGCTCCGCCCCCGAGGCCGCACTGCCTGGGGCGGGGGAAGGGGCCCAGGCGTCCGGGCACCCCCCCCCCGGGCTCTGCTACGGGGGGGACGGTTGCGGGGGGGAGGGGAGGGGGAGTCCGTCGAAGAGCCGCCTCGGAGGGTTCTTCCCCCCCCCCCCCCCGGTGACATCACGCGGTGGGTGTGACATCACGGCCCGGCCCGGGGGGCGAAGGTCGCGCGGTGGCTCCGGGGCCCCGTGACGGGGCGGGAGCGGCCGCGGTGCCCGGCGGGGGGGGCGGGACCGGCCGCCGCCAGCAGCTCCGCGAAGGCCCCGGGCTGCCGGGCCCGAGCCCGTGGGTCCCGGCGGCGCGGGAGGGGGTACGTGAGCGCCCCCCGTCCCCTGCCGGTGCCCCGCGGGTCCCCTCACGTCACTGAGGGCTCCGGGTGCCGCTCGTGGAGCCGCTTCCTGTTCCGCAGGTGCCACCAGAGCCCGGCCGGGGGCTGCGCGGGGCCGGGGCCGCGAGGAGGCGGCGGCAGCCCCGGCGGGACCCCCGGGACGTCATTACGGGCGCTAATAGCAGCCTGGCGCAAAGACGCTTCCCAGCTGCCGCGGGGGCTCCCGCGGGGCCGCGGGCCGCCCGGGGCCGCCCCAGCCGCGCAACCGCCCGCAATCGTTGCGCCAGCGAGGCCGGGAGGGCCCCGCGCGGCCGCCCGCGCCGCTCCGGCACCCGCAGACTTCCCGTCTCCGTCTCTTCCAGCCTCCATCCCTGCGAAGCCGCCGGTGAGTCCGGTCGCAGCCCGGCACCATGAACGTGTTTGACCGGAACATCAACTTCGACGCCCTCTTCAAGTTCTCCCACATGTGAGCGGCTCGCGGGGACGGGGGGCAGCGCCGGGGGCTCCGGCCGGGCCTCACCTGCCCCTCCTTGTCCCCCAGCTCGGCCTCCACCCAGGAGCACCTCAAGAGGGTCTATGGCAGCTTCGCCCTCTGCATGTTCGTGGCGGCCGCGGGCGCCTACGTCAACGTGGTGACCCGTCTCTTCCAGGTGAGGGGCCGGGCGGGGGTGGCTCAGGCTGCCGTGGGGGACACGTGTCCTCACCGAGACCCCCCGCCCCACAGTTCAGCTTGCTGACCGGCCTGGGCGCCCTGGGGCTCATGATCTGGCTCACGGCCACGCCGCACAGCAAGGAGACGGAGCAGAAGCGCCTGGGAATGCTGGCCGGCTTCGCCTTCCTCACGGGTACGCGGGGGGACCGCTGAGCCGGGGCGGGAGGGAGGCTGGGGCGTCCGCAGGGATCCGCAGCTCCCGCTCCGTCCTTGCAGGCATCAACCTGGGGCCGCTGCTGGAAATGTGCATCTCCATCAACCCCAGGTAGGAGCGCGGCCCCCCGCCCTCCCCCGGCCCCCCGGCGCCGGGTCCCGCTCACGGCCTCCTCTTCCTCGCAGCATCATCCCCAGCGCCTTCCTGGGCACCGCCGCCGTCTTCACCTGCTTCTCGCTGAGCGCCCTGTTCGCCCGGCGCCGCAGCCTCCTCTACCTGGGGGGTGAGACGGGGGCTCGGGGGGCACTGGGACTCCCCGGTGACAAGGATGGCCTCAACTCGCCCCCCTTGCTGCTTCTTCCAGGGTTCCTGTTCTCCGGCCTCTCCCTGATGCTCCTCTCCTCCGTGGTGAACGCGTTCGTGGGCTCCACCTGGCTCTTCACAGTGAGTCCCTGGAGCACCCCCGTGTCCCAGACCCCCCTGGACGGGCACCGAATCCCGTCCCCGTCCCAACGTGCTGTCCCTCCTGTCAGGCCAACCTCTACGTGGGGCTCATGATCATGTGCGGCTTCGTGCTCTTCGACACGCAGCTCATCATCGAGAAGGCCGAGAGCGGTGACAAGGACTATATCTGGTGAGGGGGGGGTCCTGGGGGGAGTAGGGGCGAGCCGGGGGCCCCCTGACCGTGTCCCCCACTTCCACAACAGGCACTGCGTCGATCTCTTCCTCGACTTCGTCAACATCTTCCGGGAGCTCCTCATGATCCTGGGCATGAGCGAGGTGCGAGCGGGTCCTTAGGGGGGTCCCGTGGCCGAGGGGGCGCCCGGGGTGTCCCCTCCTTGGGGTGTCCCCTCCTTGGGGTGTCCCCTGGCCGAGGGGGCGCGCAGGGTGTCCCCTCCGTGGGGGGCGATTTGGGGAGGCCGGTGGGGGGGCCGTGGGCCCGGCCAGCCCTGGCCATGACGGGCCCATCTCCTCTTGCAGAACAAGAAGAAGGAGAAGAAGTGAAGCGGCCACAGGAGGTGGAGCCATCCCCATGTCCCCCTGTCCCCGTGTCCCTGTGTCCGTCCCAGCCCCGTCCCTCCTCTCCTTCATTAAAGGGGCTGCGCTGGCTGCCGCTGCCGAGCGGTCGCGACGCTCTCGCACCTTTGTGGGTTTTTCTCGCCTTTAGCTTTTCTTTGATTAGGAACCAGCTGATTTCGGATCCTGCTGAGTTTGGCCCCCCCCAGCCCACCATGGCCCCCCCGGCAGGAGCCCGTGGCCATCGGGGCTCCCCGGGATGGGTTAGAGGTGACTCCCCCTCCCCAGCCCCAAACCAGCCCCGGTCCCCGGCCCTGTGCAGGGCCCTGGGGCTTTAACTGCTGCCCCACTGCAATGGGGGGTGTGGGGCAGCCCCGAGACCCCCCAGCCAAACTCCCCCTCCGCCTGCTCGGGGCGGAGGAGCCTCCTTTAGTGCCAAGAAATCCTGCGGGAAAGGAAGCGTCGGCTGCCGGCGCCGCGACCCGCCGGCGCGGGGCCGCGCGGACCCTCCTCCCGCTCGCGCTAGTGTCACTTTGTACCGAGAGGAATCAATAAAATCCGCTCAGACTGAACCCGGCTGCGCTGCCTGGGGGCGCGGGGGGCCCCGGCCGGCGCGCGGACGCACGGACAGGACGGTGGGTGCCCAGGACTTGTATAAATAACCGAGGGCCGGGTGGCTTTATTGGGTTAAAACCCCCGGCGCCGGCGGCCGGGGGGCTGTACAGGGCGATAGCACCATCCGAGAGACCGGCGGGACGCGGGGACGGGGACGTCGCGGCGCCCGGGTGTCCCCTGGCCCCGCTGCAGCGGCCGGGAGGCAGCGGGAGCCGGGGGGGTCCGGGGAGGGGGGCGGAAGACGTGCGAGCGCAGCCAGGGGGGGCCCCATGGCCAGGGCGTCCCCAGGGCTGGGGTTGTCCCCACGGCGGGAGTGTCCCTAGGCCCGGGGTCAGGAGGGGTGTCCCCATGGCCATGGAGTGTCCTCATGGGCTCCCCATTGCCAGGGGGAT
The DNA here is from genome assembly GCF_059628265.1 of Tinamus guttatus. Lineage (NCBI taxonomy): Eukaryota > Metazoa > Chordata > Aves > Tinamiformes > Tinamidae > Tinamus > Tinamus guttatus. Next base: position 338,075 of record NW_028288630.1, read on the forward strand.
GTCCCATGGCCTGAAGCTGTTCCCATGCTCGGGGGGGTGCCCGCATGGTTGCAGGGGTGTCCCCAAGGCCGAGAGGTGTCCCCAAGGCCGGGGTGGGGGGTGTCCCCATGGGTTCCCCATGCTCAGGGGATGTCCCCATGACTGGAGGGTGTCCCCAAGGCCAGGGGGTGTCTCCATGGCGGGGGTGTCCCCAGGGTGTCCCCGGGGTGTCAGCCCTGGCTGCCGCAGGACGAGAGGCTGTCGTAGAGGGAGTCGCTGAGCGACTCGGAGTGCTGCAGCGCGGGGGGGCCCTGGCAGGCGGCGCCGCCCTCGTCGGCCACGTCGGAGGCGCTGGCCGTGCGGCTGCTGCCCGCGCTCAGGGCCGGGGGCAGCGGCGGCGCCTCCGGGGACGCCCCCCGCCGCCCCGCGGGGCCCAGCGCCGGGGTCTGCAGGGACAGCGGCGTCAGCACCAAACCCGGGTGCTAATTAGTGCTAATTGCCCCCCCGTGGCCCTCCTTACCAGCGCGGGGCGGTAGAGCCCCTCGGGGGCCCCGGCGGCGCCCAGGAAGGGGTCGGCGGCGCCGCATGCTTTGGCATTGGGGAAGGTCCAGTTGCGGCTCTGCTGGACGCGCCGTGGCTTGTCCGTGTCTGCAGGGGGCAAGGGTGAGGGCTGGGGGGCCCTGGCACTACACCCACCCGCGGGGGGGGGGGGGGGGGGTGTGCACCCGTATGCATTGCACCATGCAAAGGCATTGCACCACGTTGCACCATGCACATCTGCACGCATTGCACCGTGCAAGGGCATTGCACTGCGTTGCACCACACACATCCACACTCGTTGCATTGTGCAAGTGCGTTGCACCGCGTTTGCGCCATGCACATCTGCACCATGCAAGTACATTGCACCAGGGTGCACAGGGCATGCATCATGCATATCGCCTGCATTGCACCTGTATGCACATCCACATGCGCGCAGCCACCACATGCACACGCCGCCGAGCACCCACCTTGGGGACAGCCGCGGTGGCCGGGCAGCGCGGCGGCGGGCTCGGCGCAGGCCAGCACGCCGTGGAAGGCCGGCATGCTCTGGTGCTTGCCGGGCGCCAGCAGCTCCTCGGCGCTGGGCACCTCCCGCTCCAGCGTGCGGGCCCTGCGCGGCGCCCGCGGCACCGGCGGGGCCCCGGCGCCCGGCTCGGGGCGCGCGCGCGGCCTCGGCGCGCTCTTGGCGGGCGCCCCGCCGCAGTAATCGGGCGGTGGGAAGGTGCCGATGCCGCTGTCCAGCGTCCGCGTCAGGGAGCCACAGGCTGCGGGCACCGGCGGGTGCTCAGCACCGGCCGGGCCCCGGCCACGTGTCCCCTTCCCCGCTCCGCACGTGTCCCCCTCACCTGGGAAGTGCTGCGACGTCCCCGACTCGGACAAGCTCTCGTCCGACGGCAGCTCGTCCCGCAGCGCCAGCTCGGGGCCCTGCGGCCGCAAGGGCAGCGGGTGATCAGCCGCGGGGACACGGGGGCACAAGGGACACAGGAGGGGCACGAGGGGCACGGGGGACTCACGCACCTTGCCGGGGGGCTCGGCACAGCCCCGCGCATGGCCCACGATGCCGTTGCGGGGCGGGCGGCAGAGCCGCGGGTCTTTGGCGTCGGGCGAGAGCCGCTGCAGCTCGCAGAGCTCCCGCTTGTGCTCCAGGCGGCTCTCGAAGGACACGTCCTTCCCATCCACCCTGCGGACGCGGAGGCGTCAGAGCAGCCCCCACAAAACCCAGGAATATTGAAAAAAAAAAAAAAAGCCCCAAACCACCCCAAAATATGGCACCCCCAAAATCACCAAATCCCAGAAATATTGAAAAAAAAAAAAAAAATCGCCGGCGTCTGGGCATGCACTGACCTGTCGAGCAGCTGCTGCATGAAGGTCTCGGCCGTCACCTCGTGGTAGACGAGCTGCAGCGGGCCGGGCGCCGCGGCGCGCGCCCGCGGGCGCCCCTTCTCCAGGGCCAGCCCGTGCAGGAAGGCCTGCTCCTCCTGCAGCGCCTTGCGCAGGTCCTCGGCCTTCTCCATGAGGCGCGAGATGTTGAGGCTCTCGGCCTCGAGCCGGCGCGCGGCCGCCTTGGCGCCGTCGCGGCCCTTGGCGCCGTCGGCGCGGCGGCTCAGCGCCGGCAGCTTGCTGCGCCGCAGCCCGAACCAGCTGGCCAGCCCGCCCGCCGCCTTGGCCTTGGCCTCGCCGCCCGCCGGCGCCTTCTCCTGGCCCTGCAGCCGCAGCACGTTCTCCTCGATGCCCTTCATCACCTTCTCCTCAATGGCCGAGTGGGCAGCAGCGGTGGCGGTGGCAGCGGGGACGTCCCCCTGTGTCTTGCGGCTCCCCGTGGGCGCTTTGGCTGCTGCTGCTTTGGCCTCATCGGCCCTGGGCGTTTTGCCGGCGGGCGCCTTGGCGGGGGCCTTGGTGGGGCTGCCACCATGGGGGCTGCGGGCGGTCTTGGTGGCGGCACCAGGGGGACGCCCGGGTCCATTCCGGCTTTTGCCAACACTTTTCCCGTCAGCGTCGTGGCGGGCGCCCACGGAGCTGGACGAGTAGCACCGGGCCAGGGGCTCGGCCGCCGCCGCCGCCTCGGGGTGCTTGAGGCTGCCCCCCGGCGCGGGCCGCCCCGGCGCCTCGCGGCCCTCGGTGCCGCGCAGTTTGCCCAGCGCCGCCAGGCGCTCCTTGAAGGGCAGGTACCCGGCGTCGGCCGCCTTCTTGCCGGAGCGCCGGGCACCGGGCGCCGTGGAGGGGCCGGCCGGGCCGCGGCGGGCGCCGGTGGCCGGAGGGGACGCGGGGGGCGCGTGGCGCGGCGGCGCCTCGGGGGACGCGCGGCGGCTGGGCCCCGGCGAGCCCGGCGTGCCGCGGCACGGGATGCGGGAGGCGCGCGCGGGCTGCGGGCTGAGGCGCGGCGGCCCGGGGGGCCTCGGAGACACCTGCGGGGGCGCCGGCACCGCGGCAGGGGCGGTGGCGCTGGGCGGCAGCGGGCGCTGGCGCCGCGGCGGCCCCGGGGCCTCGGCGCCCCGCAGCAGGCGCTCGGCCAGGGCGCTGAGCAGGGCGCCCCGCGGGCCCCCGCCGGGCTCCTCCGGGGACGAGCAGGGGCTGCCGGGCTCGGCGGCAGCGGCGCCAGGGGGACGTCGCAGCTCGGTGGGCGCCGCGGGGCCGCCCCGCAGCGGCTCGGGCTCCTCCAGCGTGCGCAGAGCCTCCAGGATCTGCGCCTTCTTCTTGAGGAAGGGCGAGAGCGCGGCCAGCGACGCGGCGCCCGCGGCACCGGCGGCCACCGGCGACACCTGCGGGGACACGGAGGGGTCGGCCCCGAGGAGACCGGCATGGGGGTGTCATGGGCTAAGGGACAGTGTGGGGTGAGAGGGGACACGAGGGGCTTGGAGAGGGGACAAAAGAGGGTGGAGATGTGAGCACCAAGGGTTCATAGGACACCAGGGGCTCGGAAATGAGGACACCAGGGATTCAGAGATGGGGACACCAGGGACTTGGAGATGGGGACACCATGGGACTGGGGACGGAGACACCATGGGAGCAGGGATGGAGACGTCAGAGGAGCAGGGATGGGGGGTGCCCTAGGCCCAGAGATGGGGATGCCATGGAGCTGGAGAGCAGGACACCGCGGGGCCGGGGATGGGGACATCGCGGTGCAGGGGATGCGGCAGGACCTACCTCTCCCGGGGGGCCGCAGCAGGTCGGGGGCAGCAGGGTGGGCAGCTGCTCCGCGGGACCGGCCCGGGGGCTGCTCGGGGCGTCCGCGGGTGCCGGCGGCGGGTGCAGGGGCAGCTGCAGGGGACGGAGCCGCTGAGTGACGCAGCTGGGACAGGGGACCGGGGCGGGGGGCCCGGGGGCCCTACCTGGGGCAAGGAGCCGGCCGAGAGCTGCAGCTTCTGCTGGAAGAGGTCGCTCAGCGCCTGGTTCTGGCGCTCCAGGTCGAAGACCCTTTTCTTCAGCTTGATGCATTCCTCCCGCAGGTCCTGCCAGGCCGGGACCGTGAGCCGGGCCCGTGGCACCCGCGTGGCCACCGCCGGCTGTCCCGGGCCACCTCCGGGCCACCCACCTTCTGGTTGAGCAGGGCTTGCACCACGTGGTTGGCGACCTGGGCAGCAAGAGGGGCTGTGGGCACGGGCTGGTACCCACACGCACTTGCACACATGCAGAGATGTGCTTGCACTCATATATACATGAACGCACACGTATTCACATGTGTGCGCTCACATGCATGCAGACACACAGGCACATGCATGTGCACACACATGTTTACACATGCGTTTACCTTGTAGACACATATGCACATGCATGCACAGGTACACACATGCAGACACACATGGACTCCCCCCCATTCACACGTGCCATACAGCCACGCGTGTGCCCAGAAACACGCGTGCACACGCACACGGGCACATGCAGCCCCGCTGGCACCCACCTCGTCCAGGCAGCGCTCATACGTCTCCCGCTGGTTCTCGTTGGCCTGGGCCAGTGCTGAGTTCTCTGCCTGGGGACAGAGCCGTGGCCACTCAGGGGACGCAGCGGAGGGGGCACATCCAGCACCCGGACGCCTGGGCCCTCCTTGTCCCAGTACAGCAGAGGGACAAGCACAGGGACGGGGCTGCAGCCACTGCTGCTTCTGAAGGGACTGTGCAAAGACCACCAAGGGTGGTGGCCAGAGCTGCCTGGTGGGCCATGGTGGCCATGTCTACCTGGTTTCATGGGCCATGGTGGCCTGGTGGCCACAGCTGCCTGCTGGCCATGGCTGCTCAGTGGCACTGGCCACAGCACCCTGGTGGCCACGGCTACCTGGTGGCTCAAGCCCTGGTGACAAGGGGCCCTGCGCCGCTTTGCGCACCTCGAGCTCGCGCAGCCGCTGCAGCAGCTCGTGGCTGGTGCCGGAGTCATCGCCCTCCGCAGCGCTCCCGGCTCCCGGCGCCTCGGCCACTTGCTCCGACATGGCTGGCTGCGAGGGGACACGCGGCCCCGTCCCTCTGCGTCGTCACCTGGGGGGACACCAAGCTCAGAGGGGCCCCTGAGCCCTGACCGCCTCCGGCAGCAGGACCCGCTGGCACACCGGGACCCCTGGACTGGGGGCAGCTCGGAGAACCCCAGCTCCCACCTGCCCTGGCACCAGGAAACCGGGGCACATCGGGACCCCCGCCTCGAGCTGCCACCAGTACCGGGGTGCACTAAGACCCCCCGAGCTGCCACCAGTACCAGGGTGCACGGAAATTCCTCAAGGTGCCACTGGTACCAGGGTGCACTAGGACTCCCCGAGCTGCCAGCGGTACCAGGGTGCACAGAGATTTCCCAAAGTGCCACCAGTACCGGGGTGCACTAAGACCCCCTGAGCTGCCACCAGTACCAGGGTGCACAGAGATTTCCCAAAGTGCCACCAGTACCGCGGTGCACTAAGACCCCCTGAGCTGCCACCAGCACCAGGGTGCACAGAGATTCCCCACAGTGCCACCAGCACCGGAGTGTGCTGGGACCCCTCCTCTGAGCTGCCACCAGTACCAAATGCACAGAGATTTCCCAAAGTGCCATCAGTACCGAGATGCACAGAAATTCCCCAAGGTGCCACCGGTATCGGGGTGCACAGAGATTCCCCACAGTGCCACCGGTACCAGGGCACACCGGGACCCCCCTGCCCTGAGCTGCCACCAGTACCGGATGCACAGAGATTCCCCAAGGTGCCACCAGGACCGGGGTGCACTGGGATCCCCCAACCTGCCACCGGCACCGGGGTGCTCAGACCCCCCTGTCCTGATGTTCCCGGTGGCCCCGACCCCGCTCCCCGGGGCTCCCCGGTGCCGGTGTCCCGCGCGTGCCCAGTCGGGCTGGTGCCAGGGACCCATCGGCGGTACCGGGCCCGGGCCGCGGCCGCCGCGCTGCGCCGCCGCCCCCGCCGCCCGCCGCGCACTCACGGACCGGGTCGGGGCTCCGGGCGGCGCCGTCCGTCCCCGTTCAGCACCGCGACCCCGGGGCCGCTGGTGGCGGCGGCGACCCCCGCTCCATCCCGGCCCGGCCCGGCCGCGCTATTGTTGGGAGGCGGCGGCGGCTCCGCCTTCCCGCCGCGGCCGGGGAGGAGCCGCCGCCGCCGCCGCCCCCGGTGCGCCGGGCCCGGCCGGGAGGGACCCCGCGGCCGCCCGGGGCGGGACCTGCCCCCGCGGCACCGGGAGCCCCAGAACGGGACCCCCCTCCCGGGCACAGGGACACCCCGCGGCACCGGGAACTCCCAGGATGGGACCCCCCCTCCCGGGGAACGGGATCTCCCGGGGGCACCGGGACTTCCCAGGGTGGGACCCCCGGCCCGGGCACCGGGACCCCCGCGGCACCGGGAGTCCTGGGAAGGAGCTCCGGGAAAGCGGCGCCCCGGCCAGGGGGAGCCTTGTGGGAACCCTGTGGGACCGGGTGCTCCAGCAAGGGGCACCTCTGTCACCGGGAGCCACCGGAGCGGCGCTGCCAAGGCACCGGCACCAACCAGGGAGAGACTTCCCAGGAACTGCGTGGGCACCAGCAACCCTGGAGTGGGACCCCCAGGAGTGGGGCCACTTGGAGAACCAGCCCACCGGAGCTGTGGCCATGGCCGTGGTGGTGGCGGTGGCCGTGGTGGTGGCTGTGGCCGTCGCGGTGGCGGTGGCCATGGCAGTGCCATGCTCGGAGCCCCAGGTCCCACAGAGCCACCCCACATGCCGTGACCCTGCCGGCTCTGCCGTGGTGGGCCCAGAGTGGAGCCAGGCACACGGCCATGCCCAGAGAGGGCCACCGGGCCACCGGGCTGCCCGGAGTGGCCCCCTGGCCTCCAGCCTCCACCCCAGGCACAGGCATCATTTGCTCCTAAGGTCGGACACCACAGGGACCTTGCACACACTGTCCCTGTCCCCGTCCCCGCGTGGCTCCCGCGGGCAGCACGTGGCGCCCACCGGTGCGTCCAGCCGGCCTGGCCGGAGCAGGAAGCAGCTCCGGAGCCGGCGGCTCCGGCTGCGTCACGGGGGAAGTGAGGCTCCGTCTGGAGGGGAAGAGCAGCCTGGGGGCCCCAGGGCCAGGGGACGGCCAGGACACAGGGACAGACGGATGGACAGCACGGCCAACCGCCTGCCCATGGCTCCACGCTCTGTGTCCCTATGTGTCCCCAGGGCAGGGGTCTCCAAGCCCCCCGTGTCCTGGCTGTAGCCTTGTGATGCCAGGGAGCACTGAGGACCCTGGGCACGGAGCCAGGGGACACGAGGGACATGGAGAAGGGCACAGCCTGGAGCATCCCAGACCCGCTGCGCTGCAGGGCCGGGCCAGGGCACAGCAGGGACATGGCAGGGACACACTGGGGACAGCTGCAGAGATGCACGGGATGCGCTAATGAAGCGGCAGAGGGACAGCAGGGACACTCTAGGGACACGTTGGGGATGGCAAGGATGCAGCAGGGACAGCAGGGACAGGCTGGGGACACTCGGGATGCAGTGGGGGACAGTGGGGACATCACGGCCCGGCCGGGCAGGACGGAGGGGGGACACGCAGGGCCCAGCCCCGGGGGAGGGGGGCACCGCCAGCACCCGGGATGTCCGGGGGACACCGGGGACACTCCGGGGACAACCAGCACCCGGAGGCGGCGGGGAGCGGCGGGGGCAGCGGCGGAGCCGCTTCCCCTGCAGGACCGACCCCCCCGCCCGGTGCCGCAGCGCGGGAGCCCCCGGGGCACGTGCGCCCCCCCCCGCCCCGGTGCAACTTCCCGCCCCCGCCCCCCGCGCGCCCCCGGGGCGGCCCCGCTCCCCGCCCGCCGCGGCCGGGACTCACCGGGGGCTGCGGCGCGCGGGGCCGGGGCCGGGGCTGGCCCGGCGGCGGCGGCGGTGACGTCACGGCCGCACCGGGCAGGCTCCGCCCCGCGCCGCCGCCGCCGCCAATCGGCGCGCGGGGCCCGCGGGGGGTCCCGGCGCCGCCGCCCGCCCCGGCGGTGCCCGCGGGCCGCTGCGACGAGGCCCCCGGTACCGGCTCCGGGCTGCAGCCCGGAGCTGCTCGGGACAGCCCGGATCGGCACCGGGACGCTGGCTCGGTGCGGCCCCGGGAACCCCCCTCCGCTCGGAACCGGGAGCCCTGCTCAGTACCGGGAGCGGGGCCGGGCACTGGGACACCGGCTCGGTCTGGCACCAGGAGTCCCGCTCTGCTCCGCCAGGGGAGCCCAGCTCGGTTCAGTCCCAGGACACGGGCTGGGTCCAGCACCGGGACACCGGTTCGGTTCGTCCCCGGGAGCCCAGCCCCACGGATCCCGGCTCCGGCAGCACCCGCGGACACCCGGACTCCGGCAGAGCTGGCACAGGGGCTGGAAGCAGCAACCGCCTGGGATTTTGGGACACAGAAGCCAGACGATCCTGTGGGACTCCCTGGCTTTAGCACCGGATTCCCTTCCCTAGCCCCGCTCCTGCGCGGAGCAGGCGCCCGTGCCCGGCTCCGGCCGGGTGGACCAGGGCTGCTCCATGGTGGCAGCTGCTCCTGCCCGACTGGAGGCAGATCCGGCCCTGGGAGCTCTCCGGCCACGGGGGCTCCGTGTTCCCGTCCCCCCTCGAGGCACCACGCGGGGACACCCCTGGCTCCAAGATCTGCTGCTCTTTATTTAGTCTTTTATCGACCTCCTCCTGCTTGTGGCATCTGCAGGACAGGCATCTGCACAGTGAATCCAGGCAGGAAGCACCACTGCTCCCAAGCTGCTCCTGCCCGGCCCATCCTGCCTCTCCGGGGCACCCGGAGCTCCGCGAGCGGAGAACGGCCCCGTCCTGGCCCTGTCGTGCGGCCCCCGGGGCCCAACCACCTCCGGCTCTTCCCCTGCTGCTGCTAGACTCTCCCTGCGCCCGGAGGGCAGGGACGGGCTGGAGTGCGGAGGCTCCTCCGGGCGTTCCAGAGCCCGGGACAGGGATGGCAGAAAAGCTGCTCGCTCCATCTCAGCTCACAGAGGCCGGATCCAGGTTCCCGTTGGTGGCTGCTCCGCGGGCCGGGCCGGAGGCCCCCGCTTCCTCCTGCCTCTGGTCGTCCTTGGGGACAAGGTGGCCCCGGGGCAGCGCCAGGGGACTCTGTGTAAGGAAAACGGAAGAGGTGATGGGGGAGCTGCCGGGGCCACGCGGGCAGGGACGCGGTCGGAGCCGCCTTGTCGCTCCCTAACGAATTGGCTGCTCCATGGGGGACGGGAGCGCCAACAGACCGGGAGCGGCCGATCCTCTGGGCTCCTGCTTGAAGCCGGCGGCTACGGCAAACCGCGGGCCTTCATCCAGGGCCGGGGCCGCACGGACCCCTCGCGCTGCCCGAGAGGGACAAGGGCCACAGCGGGGGGGCTGGGGACGCCCCCGACGCAGGGATCCCGCGGCACTTCCCAAGCAAGCCGCAGGCTCCAAGGAGAGCAAGCTGGAAGTGGGAAAACACCCCTCGGCAGAGAGCACCGTGGAGTAAATGTTGTTTGGAGAGGGAAAACAAGGAGAGGATTTGGCCGCCTGGGAGAAAAGGGGCTGCCCAGAGCAGGTCCAGCCGCCATCCCCATCCCAGCACTTCCCAGGCAGCTCCCGCCGCCCATCCCACCCACACGGAGCCACCCACGGAGCGAGGGCGGCTCCAGGGCTGCAGGACGGGGCCGCTTCCCGTTCCCGGCACGCTCCTAATAGCATCCAGAGCCGGGGCCGGGCACAGCCGGGCTGCCAACGGGAGCAGCTCTGGAGGCCAGGGGCTGCCTGGAGCGGCGGCTGCGCTTCCCGATGGGAAGCTCCTCTCCTGGCCGTACCTGCGCAGGGAGCTCGGCGGGAGGCTCCGTGGCCGGCGGGAAGACGTGGCCGGACAAGATCCCCCTGTCCGGCGGCACCGCGGGTGGCTCCTCAAGGGCCAGGATGTCGATGGGGGCCTCGGCCACGTCCCGCATGGACTGCTCCAGGGCCAGGGAAGGATCGAAGAGCAGCGGGGACGGGGGGCACTGCAGGCCATCACCCACCACGTCCAAATCCTGCGGGAGAAAGCGGCAGGAGGGGCCCATGAGCAGGAGCAACCCGCACCCCAGCTCCTGAGCATGGGAGCAGGCGGCACGCGGCTCCGGTGCTCCTGTGGGAATGCGGGTGGAGGACGGGGAGCAGCCGCATCGTGCGCAAGGAGCCTCCCTGGCCGCGCTCTGCGGATTGCATCCACACTGGGGTCAAGGCGGGAATGGCACAACTCGGGCCCTGGATTCACCCAAACTGCTCCCAAAACAGCCTGTGGTGGGAGCCCCCCTGAAGGGAAGGGAGTCACAGGCCTGGGTTCTATTTTGGACCTGAAAAAAACCCTCCTGCAAATCCCGTTTTCATGGAGAGCAGCCTCCTCACGGGAAGGGGAGCCGGGAGCAGCATCCGTGACCCCCGGATCCGGGCGCCGCATCCCGGTCTCGCTCCATGGTGGCTCCGGGGCCGGACCCGGCTCCTCCCAGGCAGCCCCAGGGGCTCTCCAGGCTCCAAGAGCTCCCGCATTGAAGCGGTATCCGCTGCCACCCTCCCTGCTCCAGAGCTGCAGGAAAACCCTCCTCCTCCAGCACATTTCAGGCTGCGCGATCGGCCGCTGATGGAAGCGCTCAGGAATCTTGGCCACATCCAAATTTTCAAGCAAGTGACGTCTCACTCAGAGCAGTAGCTCCACATGACCCCAGTAGTTTTGTTTCAATGAATCTCGGAGGATTTTAAGCACGTAGGCTTAACATCCATGCAGGATATCAGAATAATCTGGGGATTTAAATCCCTCTCTTTATGGGAGAGAAGGGAGGAAAAAAAATCCGCTTTTTACAAAGCCTTAAATGCGGATTTAAAGCAGAGCAGAGCCCTTCCAAAGGAGCAGTCACCAATCATGTCCAGAACACTACAAAAACAAGCAGCTCCCAAACCCTTCCCATTCCTGCACATTTTTCCAGAGACGAATCTTCCCCAAGACACCAGGAACAAAAATAGTTCCTGGCAGAAGGAAAGTGCTGAGAAACATCAATGTTTTAGTCCCCCCTTCCCAGGTTGCATGTGATGAGGCTGCAGGAACAGATTATTTGAGGCAAGACCTGGCCGTTTAGGTCCCGCTCGCCCCGGGCTCTGTCTCGGGGCTGCCCTGTGCGTGCTCTGCCCTGAGGCGGTGGCTTTACCCGGTGCCCAACGTGCCACCAGGTCTGCTGCCCCGGCTGTTTAGTGACCTTGGACGCGAAACGGGCAGCCTCTGCAGGAAGGTTCTGCGCACAAACCCCGCTCGCACGCCAGCACGGGCGCCCGGCTGCTCCCACTTACGTCGCTGAACTCCAGGGGCAAGTTTTCCGTGGGCTGGAGCTCAGCGGCGCTCAGGTACAGATCCGTGGGGGCAGCGTCCAGCTCCTGCGGCACGGAGAGCACCTGCTCGGGCACGTACATCTGCGGAGGCAGGCGGAGGTGCAGCGGGCAGCACGGCTCCTCCGAGAGGCTCACGGGAACGGGCTTGTTGCACGGCGCCTCCTCCGAGCCTTGACACGGTTTGAAGAGAGTCTGATTAGTGTCTTGGCAGATGTCTGGAAAAACTGGAGTCAAGGGAAAGCTGCACACAATGGCCAGGTACTAGGAAACGATTCCATGAAAAATCATCAGAGCTCCCCTCACGCTGCATCATTAGGGATCAGTGTTAACAAACACAGCCCCCTTCGTGGCCGTCCAGGCTCCAGAGCTGCATCCTCACGGAAAACAGGGGTGCCTGGAAAGCACTCACAGATGGAAGACATGACCAAGGGCTTCCTCTGCTTGGCAGACATCCATTCAGAAGGCATCCGTGCGAGCCCCAACATCTACTGGGCACCAGACACTCGCAGGCACAACGCTTTTTCCAGGGTTGGGAATTCAGTTCCTGTATCTCTACCTTCCCAGGGCATTTTCTTTCCCCATGGAAAACCTATTCCTGCCAGAGGTGTAAATGGGATTTCCTGCCTTTAATCACAAAGGGAAACTCTGCTTGGATTGTAGCTCACTTCCAGGGCAATCCACCAGCAGCGACGAGTCCCCTTTTTCCAGCAGAAGGGCACAGGAACCTGGCGACCGGACAAACTGCCCCAGTGCTGAAGGCGGCAGGACGGCCGCCCCGCACCGCGTTTTCCTGGCTAGCACCAACTCCCTACTTGTTATTGCAGAGATCAACCGAGCTGGTTTCCTGGCTGTGCACGCGGTGACAGGAACTCCACTCCAGAAGATCTGACGCTTGGTGCCAGAGCCGGTTTCGAGTGTGGAGCGAGTCCTGCAAGTCAGCGATCTCCGTATCAAACCCACCAAAATAACTAGCCACGCTGCTGCCCTTGGCATTTGCCAAGCTCGTTTTACAGCTTCCTTCTTACACAGAGCAGCGAGGGAGCGAAAAACACCCCCAACCTTTCAAACCCACGGAAAATGCAAAGGACGCCAAGCTTAACCCAGTTTCTTAAGCCGCCCGGATTTTGAATTTACCACTGAATTTACCACTAACCTCAATGCGTGGAGGCAACTCCGAGGGCACTAACAGGATTCCCAGATGGGCTGGGGGAGCCCATAATCCGTGTGAGATGCAACAACGCAGAGCAGCCAAATCTACCCGTACTCACGGGCAGATGTGGCCAGAAGTGTCCCCATATGAACAGCGGCGTGGGGAGATGGATTTTCATCTCTCCGAAGGCCTCTGGATCAAGCACTTACTTTATTAGGAGCCAAAAAGCACCAATTGCCAAGCTGACAGGCCTGCAAGCTCCACCTGGAGCCCAGCAGCCCAGCTGGGGTCGGTACCTTTAATGCATTGTCACAAATAATCAGGCTTCTGCAAAGCAAACAAAGCCCAAGAGCCTCCTGCCAACGCGCGAAGCGGAGCCGGCTGCAGATGTTATCGGCTCAGCAGGACTAACCAAAGGAAAATCTTGTTTGTGTCGGTACAAGTCAGCTGACGCGCGCGGACACGAGCAGTAAAACGCCGCTTTTTGCCCTCCCTCCTTGGCCCGCGCTGCTCCGCGTCAGCCAGCTGCAAAGAGCAGCCTGCTCAAGCCGTTCTGAGGGGATTTATCCTGCCTTTATTTTAATATATGCTCGCTACAGAGAAACAATGGCAGCTTCCTGCTCCCTGGGCTGCTCCCTGCGCGTAGCCCAGTCAGTCTGCCAACTTCAACAGCAAAACAGAACGAGGAGCTGCTCATCCCGCAGGCTGCCGGCTCCTCCCGGGACACAGCGCTGCACTTACCCTGCCTCACAGCAGCACCGGCTGCGAACGCGGCGCAAGACACGACCCAAACCTGGTACTGGCCGGACGCGCCCGACCCCGCTCAGGAATCGCACCCGGGACAGGGGCACAACTTGGTGGATCCCGTGTGGCTGGTGCTGATCTGGGAGCTGGAGGGAGGCAGGGGGAAATTCGGAGCCACCGTTGAACAACCAAGGCCGTATCTGGGAGCGCAGGAGCCTGGAGCGGGCCCTGAGCAGGGCAGGATCTCACTGGGACCAACCCTGCTTTGGAGGAGCCCAAACGGCAGCGAGAGGGCCCAGGGCAGACATGATCCCCCCGCCAGGCCCTCCTGCATCTGCTGTGTGAGCAGAGCCCCAACGGCGAAACACCCCTGCTATTCAGGCCTGCTCTGCACAGCTGCTGGCACCTCGGGACCCATCGCCAAGCCCTGAAGAGCAGGAATGCACAAACCAGCACCAAACTTGCTTCCATCCTCCTTTAAAACAGCCGGAAACTTGTTTGCAAACCCCTCAGGCTTGACGAGGTTCTGTTGCTTCCAGTGAGTTGGGCCATTCCCTCCTGACGCTCCGGACTGGCCAACATCCCACAGGAACACGTTCCTCTGGGCTCCTGCTTGAAACCAGCGGCTACAGCAAACCGATGGCCTTGATTCAGGGCCAAAACCAAGAGGAGGGTCAGGTGCGTTGCAAAGGGACAACAGATCCCGGAGCAGCCCGAGAGCAACGGGAAGGATACGGGTCAGGCAGTGCCTGGTCATCGGGAGGGACGGGTTGGAGCATCGGACATCATCCACAAAGGCCAAGCACCTCTGGCTGGAGCGGGTGGTGTGTGCCTGCAAACACGGGGAAGGAGCTCAGAGCTGCTCAGGGAAAACACGGTGCTTTTCCAGGAAAACCCCCTCTGCTGCACGAGGGGATTAAACCCCGGGTTCCCCTTCTGTAGCCTCGTTAAGGCCTTTCCATTCAGGCAGACTGAGATACCAAGAGGAGCCTCAATTACAATACAAAGAGCGTTATCACCTCAGAGGGTTGCCTTGAAGAATGGCTCTTCCCACATTTATCTCCTGACTTAAAGGAGCTGGTTAAGGGAATGCTTTAACTTTAAAAACAGTGATAAAGAAACCGCTGCACCCACATGACTCGGGCTCAGCTTTGAGGGCGGCAACGGGCAACCAAGCAGTCCTGGAGCAATCCATGGGGGCCAAAATCCCAGGGGATCGGGGCCAGGATCCCCGCGAGGAGGGGAGGGTTTGCGGCAGGGCCAGGGGCGGCGCGGGGCACCCACCTGCTGCGCGGCGCCGTCGCTCGCCAGCGCCCTGCGCTCGCGCAGCTGCCGGTGCAGCAGGGCCTCCACGCCGAAGCGCTGCCGGTAGCGCCGCAGGCACTTGAGGCGCTTCAGGTTCTCCCGCTCCTTGGCCATGAGCCCCTCCGGGCCCGTCAGGAGGCTGCTGCCTGCGGGGGAGCGAGGGGGGATTAGGAAACACCCCCCCACCTTCCTCCAGCAGCGTTAAGCCAACACCCCCCGTTTCAACAGCGCTTTTTAAGGAAAATGATGCAGATTTTTTTTTTTTGGGGTACCGAGAGCCAAAACCAGCTATCGAGAGCTCCAGCTGCTGCCTGACGACACAGATGTCAGGGCACCTCGTGAGCCAGCAGCGAGCTCCGCGCACGCAAGCAGGAAGCTCCTCCGTTGCGTAAGAGCGTGACAAAGCAGCCTCCAGCCAGAGACTTTTCCCAACTGCTCTGTGCAGATGAGGAATACTCGGGCTGACAGTATTTTTAAACGAGGGCTTTTAAAATACTTTGACCCGTCAAAGTATACTGTGATTTGTGCAGGCAGAATGCAAAAATTGTCAAATTTCAGCTTACTCGTGTGCAGATTCTGGCAGTTTCCCGTAAGCATTCCTAGCTGTAATTACAGGGCAACACTCAGCTTCTGTTTCTCTATTACTGGTTTGCAAAAACAAGTTCTACAAAATTATTATGTATAAAACCTGCAGTTATTTTTACTTGAGACTGAACTGCACAATGCCCTTTTCCAGGACGAGCTATTACTGAGGCATTCTTCGCACTGCCACGCTCTCAGCCAATTATTCAACGCTGTTTTTCATCTGCTCAACTACAAATTCCTGCCTCAAAGAGCGTGTTCTGTGCAGGAAGAAATCCAGCTAAAGCCCAAGTGCTTCTGCAGGAGAAAACTGCATCTGTGCTGAGGAGGAAAGTCACTGCAGCAAAACTAGTCCAACTGCAGAAACAAACCTGTGCTCACACAGACGAGACCTTACAGAAGAGTAATTTTTTGTTGTTTATAAAACCAAAAACAGGAAATCCCATACAAAAAAAGAACTTTTGTCTCAGAATTAACTTTGTAGCCTCATTTCCTGACAACGCTGCTAACTTTGAAGAGCAAAGAAATCCGGCAACCTTCCTAACCCAAACGACTCCAATCTCCAGGCACGAGGCCAGCCACAAAAATACCTTCCCCGTCTCACTTTCAATCCCACAGTAATTCTCACTCTTACAAAGTTAGCACTGCAATTAAATGTGCTTCTAAAAAAAGCAACAAAAGGCATTTTTAATGCTTTTCTGTTCTGTTCTGGTGTGTTTTAGAGAAGCACCGTGCCCGTGGCCAGAGGGATACGAAGCGGTGCCCACCTGTCCCCGTACTTGCCTATGGCTTCGTGCTCTCCCTTGCGGCTGTGCAGGTAGCGACGTTTCTTCTCCTTCAGAAGGTGCTGGAGTCGCTTGAACTGGTCGATGTACAGGGACTGCAGGCGGATCAGCTTCTCTCGCATGATTAAAGCCACCTCCTCGGCTGTGTATACCCCAGCGTGCCTGAAAAACACCACAGAAAACAGGGTAAATTTGGGAAAGATCCCTTCGGGGCTGTTCTTACTGACTAACATGGGCATTACCTGAAACACTGACTGAGCAGGGTTAGACAGATCATGGATAAGGAGCAGAAATAGTGATTTTTTTTTTTAAACTGAGAGCCCACCCACAGACTGCTGTTAAATACCTGCCTAGATGGGCTGCTCAGCACTGAAAGAGAATCAACAGTAAATATTGCACACAGGAGTCACCACATGCAAGACTTGGCAATATTGGTGTCTCTGGGAGTTGTTAGGCACTAAGTCTAACGGCAACATAGTTAATAACATCCTCTCTTTACAAAGCCACCGTCCCCGCTGGTATCGCCCCGAATTCGGGGCGTTCTGCAGGACGCTGTTAGCAGCCGGGAGCTGCCAGCACCCAACTTACTTCAAGGGATCCTCCTGGTCGCTATCGATGCTGTCAGCCTCGCTGTCCGGGTCCCCTCGCCACGTCTGCTCCACGGTGATAGGGTCCTGCTCGCCATCGCTCCAGCTGTCCTCGTCTGGAAAGACAGGGATCCGGGAGGGACGGGATCCCGTCCCGCTTCCCAGCGCTCGCTCCTGCACCCCGGGAGCTCGGGGATGCACCGGCTGCCTCTGCTCCCAGGGAGGCTTCTCCCAGCGCAACGTGCGTGAGCGGGATGGGACAAAAGGACACCCACCAATTAATTAAGTGCAGCCAAACTACACGGCTCCGCTGCAGCAGCACCTCTGCCGACTTGGGAACCATGAACCAGCACCCAAGGGACTCTGCAGCTGCACGGAACGGAATCCTCTATGAGCAGCATTTGACAGGCACAGAGGGAGACTAAGGGAAGTGCCCAGACATTTCTACCTGGCAAGGGGAAAGAACCCACAAAGTTGCCTCCTGCAGTGACATCTACAATGTCACTATCTACAGCTGCTGGTAGGCAAAACACACCGCGATGTGGGACATTATCAGTCTACCACAGATCCTATGATTGTTTGTTTTGCCACGGGATTTAGTAAGTGATATTCTTGGCATTTCCAACCAAACAAACAAAAACAAAACAAAAAGAGAATTCCTGGTTTTCTCTCACCAGTTTTCCCATTAAACTCTTACCTAGGATTCGACTGGCTTCGCTGCGGCTGCTCTCTGCAGGCTGGGAGCCCAGCTCTGTTTTGGCGTAAGAGCTGAGCTGGCAGAGCAGCGTCTCGCTGGCAGGTCCAGGGTTGGACTTTTTCATCTGAGCCTGGAGAGCCAGCGCGTTCCGACGGGCATGTTCCGCGCAGAACGACACGCTGGGCAAAGAAACCACAGGCACGTCAGGACTCCCCATGCTCAGGAGGTCACCAAAGTGGACAAGTGACACAGCGAGAAGCGCTCCCTGCCATTTGGGAGGCCAACCTTGCTGCCCGGCTCCCTCCACCAGCAAAGCCCATCTCTGCCGCCGGCTGCTGGTGTCCTGCAGGAAGCCCAGGGAGCCCCAAGTGGCTCGCAGGGCACATGTCACCGTGAAACGTCACCTCTGGCACTGAGCGGGAGCCCCACACACAGCAGCGGGGAGAGAAAACGGCTTTCCACTTCAAGCTGTGGCAGCAAACCTGGCTGCCTCCGGAATTTCTGCCAGAATTTCGGTTTTTGGGCAGAGCACCCCCATTAGATTCATCCTTTTTATTGCAGAGGCACCGTGGGCAGAATCAGGGCTATTAGTGTTCAAACCTGGGTGACCTCTGGCAGGGAAATAAAGGCCAATGTGCCAATAAGTGTAGCTGTGCCCTGCTGATGCGTTCATCGGTGTCAATAATTATTCTAGGCCCTTCCATCCATAACAGCTGGAACATTTTGCACGCATCAAAGGAACAACAAGTGCAACCAGGTCAAGAGCTCCAAATAAAACGTGAGCAGAGTGTCTGTGTCGAGGGTAACCCTAAGTGTGGGCAGAGGCACCCGGAGTCCACCGGGTGCTCCCGAGGCGGCGCAGCCACCTCCCGATGACAGAGGGCAGCGGCCTGACAGTCCCGCCGTGTCAGAAAGACTCCACATGGAGGCTTTCGGCTGGATTAACAACGCTTTAAAAATAGAAAACCCCTGGTCTGAGGGTAACCCTGGTGCAACAGCAGAATAAGGAAAAGGATCTGCACCTCCACGCCCCGGCACTGTCTTCTCCCTGTTTTAACTCCACACAGGCCAAAGGATTGGGAATGGGAGGTACTGACCCGTCCTTCTTCTCTGGCTTGGGCGCAGCATTTGGGCACCGCTTCCCGTTCTTGGTCGACACGTAGCTGCACTGCTTGAAAGGGGCGCTCCTGTCCTCCAGGATATGCTTAATGCAGAACTCCTGGCCCTCGAGCCGCGGCTGGGAGCACTGGCGGTGAGTAAAGGCGCATGAGAGCGGCTCCTGCGGCCGCGGCCCGGGCGTGAGGCGTCCTCGACTCGACGGCAGAACGTGGATCCGAATCCTGTTCATGTCAAAACCTGCGAGAGAGACGCAGGCCCATGTAAAAGGACCCAAACAAGCAAAAAAGCCGGGCGCCTTCCTCCCGCGCCGGACTCCTCACACATCCCCCCGCCTGCGCACCCCCGTTTTGGGCTCCCTCCTCCGAGTGCCCCCCGAGCGCGGCCTCCTTCTGTCCAGGGCGCCCTTCAGTGCGTCCCAGGGCAGCCTCCTGCCCCAGAACGACCCTGTGCGTGGCCGCGTTATCCGGGTGCTGCTCCCGGCACATCCCCGTCCCTGCTCCCACCACCCGATGCGGCTCCCAGTGCCCCCTCCCGGTGCTCCCCCGTACCCCCTTATCCAGATGCGGCTCCCGGTACCCCATTCCCGCCCCCTCCCGGTGTCCCCGTTCCCGCCCCCGCGCACGTGCTCCGCCACCTGCCTCACGCCGGCCCCGCGCATGCGCCCTCGCGCCGCCCGCCTGCCCCGGCGCCGCCATTTTGTCCGCGGGCGGCGGGCGTGAGAAGGGGCAAACGAGCGAGCCCGGGGAGCGGCGGCGCGGGGAAGCGGGGCGGGGGGGCTCGGCGGCAGCGGCCCGCGGGGGCGGCCGGGAGCCTCCGGGAGGGCCGGCGGACGGAGGTGGCGGGGCCGGAGCGCTGCGCTCGGCGCCGGCCGCGGCGCTGCCGCCATCTTACCTCGCTCGCGCCTCAGCCGCGCGCCCGCCCGCGCCACGCGCCCGCCCCACCGCCTCATAGGCCCATCCCGCGGCCAATCCGCCGCGGCCGGCGGGGCGGTGCCGTACGCCATTGGCTAGGCGAGCCGTCACTCCGGCAGGGACCGTCCCCGCCCCCGCGCGGGGCGGCGGGAAGCGCGAGGCGGCGGCGCCGCCGGGGACGACGGTGCGGGGCGGCCGCCGCCTCGAGTGACGGGGAACAATCCACAGCGAGAGACCGAGCACCGCGGGACCGGGAAAGGGCGGGGGGTCCTTACCGAGGGCCTGTAGCGGGAGCGGCGCGGCCGCAGCCCCGGGGTGGGGGTCACGGGCACCCGGTTGCCCTGAGAAGGAGGAGAGGCGGCAGCAGGGCCGGCGCAGAGCCCCCGCCTCCGCCGGCCCCTGCAGCAGGGACACGCGCCCGGGGGCGTTAGGAGTTGCCCCCTGTTTAAAGATTTAGAAAGGGTTAAGAGCAACGGGCAAAAGCACCTTCCTGAGGCGGCTCCGGCCTTGCACCCGGCCTGGGCAGGTAGAAACGAAAACGAGACAGGGGCATCGCTTTGAGAGGCCCTGGAAACGCTCCTGTACTTCTACAGGACCCGATGGAGCAGGAAGCCCAGAGACGGCCCAAACGGGTGTCCCATAACCCCCTCGCGCCTGGGTCCAGCCCCAAAGGCAGCACCGTGGCGGTCCGAGCGTGGCCGGGCAGCCCGGGGATGTCACGGGCTGCAGGACGCGCCAAGCCCCATCCCGCACTGCAGCCGAGGGGAGGGATCGCTCCGGCACCGATCACTCCGGTACCGGGCAGGGCCGCACGACTCCCTGCGGCAGCCGCAGCGCCCAGGAAGAGGAGACCCGGCACCCGCGGGAGCTGCCACCGTCGGCTCCGCTCCCGAAACCTCCATGCGGTGCCTGCCGGGCTGCAGCGAGGGCTGGCGCTACCGCTCACCCCTTGAAAGGATGGAACTGGATGCGGAACAGAGCTTCGGCAGCGCATACGGAGACAGGGCATTTATTGAAGTGTGGAAAAGGATAATCCAAGAACAAAACAAGCCAGCTTTTCCAAGAGACTAGACTGGAACTTCTGGATCCCCCACGCCAGGTCCTAAGGAGCAGGGAAGCCCCTGGACAAGCTTTGCAGCAGCCCAGGCAGGAATTCCTGCCTGACCCCAGGCCTGGAGCCAGGGAGCACCAGGCGTCCTGCAGAATTCGCCCTTCTCACCCATTTTCACCTCATTCCTCAGCCCTCAATGCAGCTCTGCTCAGATTAACCCCGCACGACTCCAGACCACGTCCACCACAGTCTTCCCGTTCCTACCCAGGCCAGGCCCTCCTGTGACTTATTGCTCGAAGTGCCATTTCCCAGGCCGAGGCCCGGCCGCTCCGCACCTTCCCCAGGGACACGGGCATGGACGGGAGGACGCGACGGACTCCCGCGTTTCGCACCGCGCTGTTACCCTGCGCGCGAGGCAGCTCCGACGCAGGGTCACCCAGCCCAGACGCGGGCGGCCGCGAGCAGGCGGCGCATCCGGACCCTCTCCCAAAAACAGCCCCTCGAGGGGACGGAGGGGCCCTTGGCCAAGCCCCATCTCACGCTGGGTGTTCGCACCCGCCAGCCCCTGCCACGACAGCCCGGCCTTTCCGCGGCCGAGCGCCGCGCTCCGCAGCCTCACGCCAACGCGGCCCCGTCCTCGCTCCGCGCGCGGCCCTGCTCCCTCTCCAGCAGCAGCTCTGCAGCTCCGTGTCCATTCCCAGCCCTGCCACCAAGGGAATGGAAAGGAAGGTGGACAAAGCAGCCTCCTCCATCCATCCATCCCCAATCCGCTTCCGCACCGCTTCCCGTCCCAGCAGCTCCTGCAGACCCCGACCCAGCACCGACGCAGCCTGCGCCCTCCGCGAGGCTCCCTGAGCACCTGCCACCCTGCCAGAAATTAAAAACACCAAAACACTAAGATATAAGTTACTGCTTAAATTATTTGTAAAATGTCTTAGATTTTTCTGTGACACATTTTAAATACCCCCCAGCCCCCCCCGTACACAATCCCCAGAGGGGGCTTCAGCTCCAGCAGGGACAGACCCCAGCCCTAACTGGAAGCGGCTGAGGGAGGGAGCGAGGACCAGAGAAAGGGTTTATCCTTTCACAGCTTCGACAGCTCCGCGCTCTAAATACCAATAATAAAAGTTATAATAAAATAGTTCTTCGTGAGGCAGTGGAGACCCAAGAGCCCTTTCCCTGCCCTGCGGGGCAGCCCGGGCCAGGCTCGGCTGTACAAACTCAGTAGTAAAAAGGGCTGTTACTTGGGGAGCGGGGGCAGCGGCGGCGGCGGTTCCGAGGGCAGCGGGGGCGGCCGGGGTTTGTCCGTGTTGGCGCCGCGGGAGCCTGCGGCCGCCCGGGGGTTCAAGTACTCGCCATAGGAGTGGAACTCGAAGGCCGGGCCGGCGCTGGGCTGCATGCCCTGCGCGCTCAGCAGCGAGTGCAACATGTTCACCGTGTCCTGGTAGTCACTGGCCTGGCTCGCGTTGTGCCCGTTGGCCCCCGCGGGGCCCTTGTCCAGTTTGCCGTGGGCGGCCCGGCCCTTGGCGGGCGGCAGGGAGAGCGCGGCGGGCTCGGCGCCGTGCGCGGGCGCGTGGGCCGCGCCGGGGCCGTGCGCGTAGGGGAAGGGCAGCCCGGCGCCCTTGGAGCTCTTGCCCACCTTGGGCTGGTGCTCGTGCGCCGCGGCCGCCTCCTCGGGCAGGGGCCTCTTGCGGGAGGCTCCGGGCAGAGCGTAGCCCTTGTGGGGCCCGGGGCCCTGCTGGCCGCCGTGCTTAGAGTCCCCCGGGCGCTTGCTGGCCACGGCGCTGGGGCCGGCGCCGAGCGGGACGTGCAAGTGTTTGTGCGAGTGGTGGTTGTGGTGGTGGTGGTGGTGGTTGGACGAGTGGCCCTTGTGCTTCTCCTTGTGCTCGCGGGCTTTGCTGCCGCTCTCGTCCGAGGAGCCGTGCCGCTCCGCCCCGGTCGGCACCTTGATCCGCATCTTTATCTCGTCCTGCTTGGAGGAGAGCGGCCTCTCCGCAGCGCCGCCGGCCACCGGGATCCTCAGCTTCAGAGCCGAGGCCTTGTCGCCCTTGTCGGGGACGGGGCGCTCGGCGCTCTCCGGGCCGCCCATGGGGATTTTCAGGATGATGGCGGAGGGGTTGCTGTCCTGCTGCACCTCCCTCTCGCGCTGCTGCTGCACCAGCAGGTTCTGCGCCGCGTACGCGTACTGCGAGCGCACGTTGGCCTCCATGTTCTCCAGCTGGCGCTTCTGCGCCGCCAGCTCCTCGGCGTGCTTGGCCCGGTACTCCTTGAGCGAGACCTTGGCCGCCGGCGCGTTCTTGCCGCTCGGCTTCGGGTACCCGGCGCCGTCCTGCTGCGCGGGGTGCTCCGCGGGGCCCTCGCTAGTCCTGTGCCCCTGGGCGCCCTCCAGCTTGGGTGGGTGCTGGGACAGCCAGGCCTCGGGCTGGGACATTTCGGCCGCGCTCTGCTCGCCGGGCGAGTCCGCGGCGGCCGGCAGCGCCGGCCCCGCGCCGGCCGTGGAGGACGTGGACATGCTCATGAGACCCGCGATGTTCATGTCGGAGCTGTTGTTCCTGGAGATCATGTTGAGGATGGTCTGCTCCGAGAGGCTCTCGTCCTCGCCGTGCTCGTCAGCCTTCGACTTCTGGGCTGCTTGAGAAGCCTGCGAGGAAAGCGGGGAGCGGTGACTCGGGCTGCGCTGTCCCCACGCGTGCGGTGGGCAGGTCCCGCAGGCGTGACTCCTTTCAGCAGGAGGCCCTTCCCCAACCCCGCAGCGGGGTTACCACAACGTTCAAACAGCAGCAGCGTTAGAGATTTCACTCAAAACTGGTGAGCTCTGATACTGCAGCCCCCTTTGCAAGGCTCAGATCCACCCACGCGAGCTCTCGAGACCCCGTCCTGTGTTAGCCCCGGAGCTGCCCCCATGGCTTGCGCCTTCCCGCGAGCCAGCCCCAAGCACAGCCTTACCCGCCAGTTCCGGATCCGCTTGAGCCGGTTGGGAGTTTTCTCAAGGATCTGCAGGAATTCATGGGTCAGTTCTGCAAAAGGAGACACAAACACAGGCGAGGGGGTTAGGACCACCCGGGCCTGCCCTAGCCCAGCAGGGCAGCCCCTGCTCGCTGATGGATGGAGCTACGGATGAGATGGAGCTATTCCAGGAAGGGGGAATACTGCGGGCTAGCACCACTGACCACATTTAATCTCGTCTCACTGTGTGCCTTTTGCCATCTCTATTGTGCCATAGAAGCTGCTGCACTGGAAAAACCTTGGCAAGACCAGAAGCCCTCGAGTCCATGAACTGGCCAGTGGCCATGTTTGAATGGCAGCCCCAGGAACAGAGATGCCAAGAGAATTTAAGAGCCTTTCGGGGGGGACCTTGCTCCAAAACTTACCATCTAAGAGCTCCAGAGTTACAGTGCCATCAACGTATTCCCACCAGTGCTTCCCGTCCGTGGAGACTGGGATCTCCCAGTTGGACCACTTACAAGCCAGGTGGATACAGACGCAGGCCACCACGGGAGGCGTGTACTGCAGGCTGAAGGTGGTCAGGTGCAGGCTGACGACACCAGCAGGGAGAGAGAAACAGAAAGCCATCAACTCCCAGGCCTGACCCTGGGCACACGCAATCGCCCGTGAACACTCTGCGAGGAGGCGGCGGGGACGGCCTGCGGCCCCTCCCCAGCGCAACCCGCCGGCTCCGGCCTCCGCTCCGGGCGCCTCGAGGCTCTGGCGCGGCACCGAGCGCCTCCTCGGGGGACCTGCCAAGCCCGCGCTGTCACGGGCTCCGTTCGGCCGCACAAAACGCTCAAACGCTTCCGAGCGGGAGGCGGCGTCGCTGGGAAGGCCCCTACCAAGGGCTGGCAGCGCCTCGGATCCGCGCTCATCCCCTCGGCTCTCCGAGGGGCACCGGTCTCGCGCTTGTGTCAAGGGACATTTAACAGAGGCCCCGTCTCTCCTCAGGGTCTGGATCTGTTCCACAGTTAGGGGCAGCGTTCACACAGATCCACGCAAATGACACCTTTTTCCCGAGTTATCCTGACTTGGATCTGCAGCAGGATTTGCCCTGTTTTGTAGGAAAGCTGCAGCACACCTGGAAACGCACACGCTCAACTGGGTAAGTGTCTCTCCCAGGCATTTGGGAAGGCTCTGGCCTCTCCCAAATGATGTTTTGGGAGAAAGGACTGAAATTCCCGCTGCAAATGGCAGGAGCTCCAGCGCCTGCCTGTGAACACATTCCCACTGCTCCCGGAGCTCCAGGCAGCGCCTGCCTCAGCAGGCCGGAGCCCGCGATGCCGGACGGAGCGCTCCGAGGTTAGCGGGGAGCCCGGGCGCCTCTCGGGCAGCTCCCGAGCTAAACGGACGTGCCAGGTGCCAGCTTGGAGGGCAAAGCTGGGGAACGCGGCCGAGGGAGCGCGAGGAACAAGCGATCCCGAGCTGGGCACGGACACTGGCTTCCAGAACAGGGGTGTCCAGCCCCACGCCTGGGCGACCTCCGCGTTCCCTGCACCCGGACGCAGCGCGTTGCGCAGAGCAGGCGCCTCTTGCCACAGCAGCACCCGGGAGAATCTGGCCTTTTCAAGGTGCTTTTTGGGACCTGCAGAGCCCCATCAGGGCAGGGTGGCAGTATCTGCACATCTGCAGCACGCGCAGGTCACGCCAACATTTTTCCACCTGCGCTTTGTGGAGAGACAGGGCTATGACCCGCAGCCCCCAGGCCCAAGCCATTGCCATGGCCTCGTACGCAGCCACACACCAAGTCAAACCGAGGAGATTCACAGCAAGAAAAACACCTTTGTCCACTTGGCCAAGGTAAGAGGTGACGGCAAGGTACACAGATGGCCTTAGCTCTGCCCACCACGATGCCAGCAAGGAATAGAAGTTAAAAATCCGTAACTGCACCTCATAGATCTAGTTCAACGCTCAAGTGT
The DNA here is from genome assembly GCF_059628265.1 of Tinamus guttatus. Lineage (NCBI taxonomy): Eukaryota > Metazoa > Chordata > Aves > Tinamiformes > Tinamidae > Tinamus > Tinamus guttatus. Next base: position 363,195 of record NW_028288630.1, read on the forward strand.
TTAACCGCATACTCCACGGCATCACTTAGGCAAACCAAGGCTGCCTGGACACGCTCCTTCCTTTCTGCCTGCGTTTCTTTCAAGTAGAGCCTTAACTCACACTTTTGGTTTTGCAGCTATTGCTGCAGGGATAAAGCAGGTTTCAAGGGTGCATTTACTTATATATCACTAACGTCACCTTCTCTCTAGGCTGTTTAAGGAGGAAACCCGCAGCACCCGTCGGCACCACACAGCATCTTCCAACGAGGTGTTGTTCCCTTACCCATGCCTTGAAAATAAATAACACCGACCACACGCTCCTCTTGATGCCACGTGTTTAATCAGAAGTGAAAACTTAATCCTTATGAAACCCACACAGTTATGCTCAAACTAAGAGGACAGAACTGAAGCCTGACCCAAGCCATTAGAGCTTGTGATCCTTTCACTCCTAGAAACTCTTCCTCGGAAACACGGAATCCCGTTTCCTCAAGTGACTCTTTTCCATATATTAACTCCACAATTTACCTGCAGCTGCTAGTCCAGAAAGTAATTGATAATGCCAGAAATCCCCAAGGGAGGGTTGATGTCAGCAGCAACAATCCAGGTGTCACCCCACGGAACCGGCTGATCCCCCCACCGTGGAATCCCAGGCGTCTCCTTTTCCCGGCCCTACACACTACGTTACAGGCCCTACAGACACTCCCCAGGACCCCCTCTCCAGACATTCAGGCCAGACAAGGCGCTCGTTTCTCTTTTATACCCCTCAATATCCGTATTCAGCTCCTACTTTGCTTGGAATCAGCCCTCTCTGGGTACAGAACGCACTTGTTCTCAGTTTGCACAGCACCTGGCCCAGGGAAACTCCCCTCGCTGGCCCCTGGGCACCAAATAACCCAAGAAACCACCTGCCCTTCTGAGCCCCTCCCCTGCAACAGCTTCGTTCTGATGCTTCAACAACGATGCACTCCCAGCACAAAGCAGGCAGCGACGCTCCAGGACATCCTCTCGGCTGCCCCAGCTACGTAGCTGATTTTGCACCTGTTTTTCCTGGAAGCTAAAAACCAGGAATCTTTTTTCCTGCTGAACCGCAACCCTGTCGCTCACACACGAGCCAGTCCCCAGGGGTCCCTGCAGAACATCCACTCCAGACAAAACCCTCTGCCAAACATGAATCAATGGTAAATAATAACCTGTTAGTAGCCATGAAATAGGAAGTTTGTGCCAAGTCCTTGCTGGCTGAAAGAGAAAAAGAAAGAGCAAAGAGTTAGTCTGGCCATCCCGAGAGCCCCTACCACATTTCACCGCAAAAACCACAAGGTTTTTGTCCCCAAACAAAATAAGGCAGGTTTGGCTGCTGCTTCCTCTCACCTCGCACGAGCTGCGTGCACTTCACCACGTGGGTGTGCGGGTGGTCAATGGTGATCTCGAAGCCTGCAGGGACACAGACGTGGGGCCATCAGGTAGCGGCAGAGCCCAGGAGCCACCAGCCTCCCATTTCCCGCTCCCCTTCCCTCCTCCAGCCCCGCTCTGCGCTCCGAGCGGGAAGACGGGAGAGCCTCGTCCTTCATCCAGGAGATCCCAGGCCTCCAGCCACAGAACCTGAGGTCAGGGCTGCTGCGAGGCCTCCAAGCAGTTCAGTGATTCCCGGGCTTGAAAGAGCTCGCTGAAAACAAAACAGCTATTAACGATTTTTAAAAATAGCAGGACAGAGCCTCTCGGAGCAGCTGGGAGGAAGGAGAAGACAATGGCATTTGCTCAAAGGAATTTCTGTCACCCAAAAAGCTAAGAGGAAGCAGACGTCTTCCCTTTGAAAGGGTTTGCCACATTAAAGCCAATTGAACTTAATCCTCGCTTCAGTTTCCTATTTTGTTTGTACGTTATGGCTTAAAGGGAAAAAAAAATACTGAATCGGTCCATGTGTGTAACAGATTTAGGTTTTTCTGTGCAGAATAGTGTAGATGAGGGAGGAAGTTTAAAGAAAGAAAAGACCAACAGAAACACGATCAAAGTGTTAACTTCAATCCAGGTTTTGTCAGACATCTCCCAATGCAAACAGCTTCACTCCTGGCCACTGCACTAGAGGATTATCAAGTTTAGCAGCGTAACGGGGACAGCGACCCACGTTTGAGCAGAACAGACCTGCTGGAGAACAGGGGAAAAAGAGACGAGCCACATTTCCACATTTTAGCTTTCCTAACACGGAACTTAACACAAATTAAACCTGCAAATAAAGAATGTATATTTCAAAACACAAGGAATGGGGGCAAAAAAAAAAGAGCTCGTGGGCAGGACTCTGGCGTTCCCACTGCGCCGCTGCCCTCCGGCTGCGGAGGGACCCTCTGCCCTGGGGGGCAGCCCTGGGCCTGGGGGTCGAGGAGCAGCTTGGACAGACTTACCCAGGGTCTGCAGGATGATGCTCTCTAGAATGACCAGGTCCTGGGCTTGCTGCAGGTAAGCCTGCGGTCGAGAGGACACGCGCGTTACTCGCGGTGAGGCTCTCCGTGTGAAACCTGCCCATTTCCAGCACCCCACCCTCAAGGGGACAAAAACACAGCAGAGGGGAGGCTTTATGCTCCATTTTGGGAAACTGTCCTTTTTCCCTACTGGAAAAGAAAAGGGGAGCATGGGGTGGAGCTGTTCCCCTGTGAGCTCCTGGTCTGGGACAGCGGCTGCAGCATCTGCCTTGGCCCTGCTGGTCCTTGGGAGGGGTTAGAGGGCAGGGATGGCTATAGGACAGGAGGGATTTGGCTTCTTCCTTAAGTTTTGGCACCTGGACAAAGCTTTGGGGCTGGCTGCTCAGCTGCAGGGAAGCAGAGCTGTCTCCAGAGATGGGGAATCGTCAGTGTTTCTAATAAATCCCTAACTAAACAAGCAAGAATCGAGCTACATGCGTCACTGTCCAGGAACACTCTTTAACCCCAGCAACCACCATCCCCACGAAAACAGTCACACAGCACAGCCCCGGTGGCAGCAGGGAACACGAGTGGCAGCCACAGAGCGGGGGACAAAAACCTGCAGCTGTCCTGAAGTCCTGGGCAGCTCTGGAGCCCCGAAACGCACATAGGAGCCGTTGGGTCGGGCTGTAAGAAACTGCCCTACAGCCCAGCCGCTCGTTTGAAAAGGGGGTATCCGGGAACCCAGGGGTGCTAAAGGAGCCGGTTCTCCCCACAGCGCCGCGCGACCCGGGCAGGTCCCGCTGTCCCCGCTCACCTCGCTCCGCGTGTCCAGCAGCGTCTCCAGCGGGTGCAGACACGCGTGGGCCACCTTGATGACGTGCTCCAGCTTCCGAGGCTGCTCCTCCACCTTGGCTGCCAGGAAGAGAGCGGCCGGCGCCACCGACTTTGGGGGAGAAAAGCACTTCTGCGTTAAGCCTCTTTTAAATAAACACACTCGAGACCGAGAGAAGCTGGAGTATTTATTTCTTAACGGGTGAAATAAGAAGTTTAAAGGTAAACAAAGAACGGGAACGGGCCCGCGGCGCGCCCCCCCCCCCCCGCGCGTCCCCCGGTGGCCGGGGCAACGGGGCACTTACGTTGCGGTGGAACTGCGTGAAGGACTGCACCATGTAGAAGCGGTGCATGTACACGATGGCCGTGTTGATGGTGAGCTGCGAGCTGGTGGCACCGTTAAGGAAAGGGCCCCCCAGCGCCATCCCCGGCCTCCCGCCCCGCTGCCCGCCACCCCGCGGCACTCGAGCGCAGGCTGCGCGGCCTAGCGCGGGCCGGATACACGTTGAGGCGCTGGCCCATGTCCTGCAGCAGGTTGGCCGCCTGCTGCCGGTACGAGAGCTCCTTGTCGGGGTCGAGGCCGGCGCGCCGCGAGGGGCTGCGCTCCAGCTGCTCGCGGCTGAAGTACCAGCGCCGCGCGGCCCCGCCGCCCGCCGGGCCCGCCATGGCCGCCCGCGCCGCGCGCGCACGCGCTCACGCACGCACGCAACGACGCAGTGACGCACCGCCTCGCGACCGCGCACGCGCGCGCCGTTCCCTGGCAACGCCGCGCGCATGCGCAGCCCCCCCTGTACACACACACAACCCGGAAGTGCGGGGAGGGGGAGCCTGGCGCCCCTGCACGTGCCCCTCCCACCTTGACCCCGCCCCCAGCCCGCCACGACCCCCCCCACCCCTGACCTTTGACCCCCCTATAGGCCAGGCCACGCCACGTATGGAAAGTGCCTTTATACACAATGTATATATGTACATATGCACACATACATGTACATAGATGCACGACGTGCGCCTGTACAGCACGTAGGGCCGGTGCCTTTGTACGCCGTGCATGTATGTACAGCGTGGGCGGGAAAGCGCCTTCATACAGAACGCGTAGCTGTACAGCACGTATGGACGGTGCCTTTATACACAACGTATATCTGTACAGCGCGGGCGGCCCCCCGCGCGCCCCAAACCGCCTTCATTAAAAAAAAAAAAAAAAAGTCACTTGGTTAAAGTTTTTTGCATTTAAAAGGGCGGGGGGGGAGAGGAGCTGCCCCCCCACCCCCGGCTCGGGGCGGCCCCCGTGTCCCCCCCATGTCCCCGTGTCCCCCGCGGCCGCTAGCTGGGCCCGGCGTTGAGGAAGTAGGTGGTCATCTCGCCCTTGCCCTTCACCTTGACCACGCCGCGGCACTCCAGCGCGTAGCCCTTGGCCGCCAGCACCTGCTGCAGGTCGGCGGTGACCTGGGGACACGGGGGGTGTCAGCGGCGGGGGCCGCGCGGGGCCGCGCGGGGCCGCCCGGGGCTCACCTGGATGCGGTCGGGCAGGCCGGTGCTGTCCATGCGGCTGGAGACGTTCACCGTGTTGCCCCAGATGTCGTACTGCGGCTTGCGCGCCCCGATGACGCCCGCCACCACCGGGCCCATGTTGAGGCCTTGGCGAGGGGGGGACACGCAAGGGTGTCACCTCCCCCCGCCGCCACGGGGGACACGCGTGTGTGAGAGGGGCAGAGCGGGGGGAAAGGGGGGGCAAAGGGGGGCAAAGGGGTATGCAAGGGGCAGCGTGCACGGAGCGGAGTGCAAGAGTGTGCAAGGGGAAGGGCCGTGCAAGAGCTGGGTGTGCAAGGGATATGCAAGGGTGTGCAAGGGGAAGGGGCGTGCAAGAGCTGTGTGTGCAAGGGGTGAGCAAGGGTGTGCATTGGGAAGGGGTGTGCAAGGGGAAGGGGCGTGCAAGAGCTGTGTGTGCAAGGGGTGTGCAAGGGTGTGCAAGGGGAAGGGGCGTGCAAGGGGAAGGGGCATGCAAGAGCTGTGTGTGCAAGGGGTGTGCAAGGGTGTGCATGGGGAAGGCGCGTGCAAGGGGAAGGGGCGTGCAAGAGCTGGGTGTGCAAGGGATGTGCAAGGGCGTGCAAGGGGAAGGGGTGCGCAAGGGGAAGGGGCGCGCAAGAGCTGTGTGTGCAAGGGGTGTGCAAGGGGAAGGGGCGTGCAAGAGCTGGGTGCGCAAGGGTGTGCATGGGGAAGGGGCGTGCAAGGGGAAGGGGTGCGCAAGGGGAAGGGGCACGCAAGAGCTGTGTGTGCAAGGGGTGTGCAAGGGTGTGCAAGGACCAACACATGCAAAAAGTCCTGCAAAGGTTGCACAAGCACACGGGGAAGAGCGTGCAAGGGATGCATGTTAAGAATGGCAGGGGGCGTGCAAGGCACCGCGTGTGCAAAGGGATGTGCTAGGGCTGTGTGTACAGAAAGGAAGGGGTGTGCAAGGACCAGTGCGTGCAAAGTGGTGCGGAAGGGCCCTGTGTACAGAGCGGACAGGGCGTGCAAGGTCCAGAACACGCAAAGGGATGTGCAAGGGCTGCGTGTGCAGAGGGGATGGGACGTGCAAGGTCCAGAACGTGCCAAGGGACACGTGGGGACTGCATGTGCAGAGGGGACGGTGCACGCAGGACCCCCGGCGCATGGCGGGGCGCTCACCGATCTTCATCTGGAAGTTGTTGAAGGAGTGCTCGTTGATGTACTTCATCTGCTCCATGAGCTGCATGGCGTAGTCGGCCAGGGCCGCCACGTGGCTGCGGCCCTCGCGGTCGTAGGTGCTGGCGTTGAGCCCCGACGCCGCCATGTAGGTGCTGCCAATGGTCTTGATCTTCTCCAGCTGGCGGTACTTCTGCTCGCTGATGATCTGGGGGACGGCAGCGTCACCCGGCCCCGGCTGCCTCCGTGCCACCAGCTCAAACCCCATCCCATAGGGCAACCCACTCCACAGCAGCTCCAGCACCCCCTGCATCCCATCCCGGGGCCTCCTCTGCATCCCGATCCATGGCAAACCCCATCCCATAGGGCAACCCACTCCACAGCAGCTCCAGCACCCCCTGCATCCCATCCCGGGGCCTCCTCTGCATCCCGATCCATGGCAAACCCCATCCCATAGGGCAACCCACTCCACAGCAGCTCCAGCATCTCCTGCATCTCATCCCACGGCCTTCCCTGCATCTCAATCCATGGAAAGCCCCATCCTACAGTGCATCCCATTTCCCAGCAGCTCCAACACCCAATGAATCCCACCCTAGGGCCTCCCATGCACCCTGATCCATGGCACAAGCAGCTCCCGCACCCTGTGCATCCCATCCCAGGGCCTCCTCCGCTTCCCGATCCACGGTGCACCCCGTGCCACGGCGCACGCCCTTCCCCAGCCTTCCCGCTGCCGCCCGCACCTCGTCGAAGTCGGCGATGATCTCGTTGAGCAGCCGCAGGCACTCGACGCCCTCGTTGTTGGCCTCCAGCTCCACGTAGAACTCGGAGAAGTTGCTGATGGAGGCGAACATGACGGCGACGCACTCGCACGACTGGTAGTAGAGCTCGTCGTTGCGGCGCTCGCGGGCCAGGAAGTGCGCGGCCACGTCCTTGGGCAGGATGTTGTGCAGCAGCCGCCGGTTGTAGGCCTGCAGCTCCTCCATCTCCTCCTTCTCGCCCGTGGCCTGCGGCGAGGCGGCCGGTGGAGCGCGCGCTGCGGCAGGCGCAGACCGGGCCAGCTCGGCGGGCGCTCGCCCCGTGCAGAGACCGGACGCGCTTGGGACGCGCTTGTCCCGCATGCAGAGGCCGCGCAGGCCTGGGGCAAGCTGGGGACGTCCTCGCTCCCATGCAGTGACCGGGCACGCTCAGGTTGCACTTGTCCCCACCGTGCAAACCCCGGGCGAGCTCAGAGCACGTTTGGGACCCGCTTGCTGCCGTGCAGAGACCGGGTGCACTCAGGGCGCGCTCGCTCCCATGCGGGCACACTCGGGGCGCGCTTGCCCCTCGCGCAGAGGCCAGGCGAGCTCGGCACACGCTCTCCCTCTGCATAGAAGCCGTGTGTGCCCAGGACACACTTGCCCCCCACTCGCCCCCGCACAGAGACCAGGCGAGCTTGGCACACGCTCTCGCTCCGCAGCATCGCCTGGGCGCGCTCGGGACGCGCTCGCCCCGTCCTACCTGCAGCTTCCAGAGGAAGTCGAGGCGCGCGGTGGACTCGACCTGCTGCGCGTGCAGGTAGAGCGCCAGCGCGAAGACGGCCAGCACCACCGGCGTCACGTACTTCAGAGCCACCTTCCCCTCCGCCGCGCTGGGGGCACAAGGGCGGCCGCGAGCGGCGCTCTGAGCTGCGGGGACGCCGCGGACAGCCCCGTTGTGTCCCCTCAGTGTCCCCAGCTCCCTGCTCACCATTGGCCTTGGGTCCCGTTAAGCGCTGGCCTGTGGGGGGAGAGCCGGGGTGAGCGCGACGGGGCCGGGGCAGCGCGCGGGGCCGCGGGGCCGGGGACACTCACAGCGTGTTGGCCACCACGAGCAGGTCGTAGTTGTCGAAGAGGGCGGCGTGGGGGCCCTCGGCCAGCAGCAGGTAGGTGCCCCCCAGCAGCAGCGTGAGCAGCAGCTTCCCCGAGCTGCTCAGGTGCAGGAAGACGGAGCAGGCGAGCAGGCTGAGCACCACGCTGTGGCTGAAGTACTGCGGGCAGAGCGGCCCATGCGCCCGCGCCCGGCACCGCGGGTGCCCACAGCGCGCCAGGATGGGAACGGGGCACCCTGCGCCCGCGCGGGACGTTGTACCCGCAGGGAACTGCGCTGGTGCCCACGTGCGCACCCCCTTCCTGCACCCACGCAGGGCCCCGGACGCATGCAAGAACCTTGCGCCCGTACCCTGCACCCATGTAGGACCTTGCACCTGCAGGGATCCAGGCTAGCATCCATGCACGCACCCATGCATCGTGGACCCACACAAGACCCTTGCACCCATGCAAGGACCTTGCACCCACATCCAGCACTATGCAGGGGCCTGCACTTGCAGAAACCCAAGCTAGCACCCATGCAAGGCATTGCACTCAACATCCTGCACCCATGCAAGACCCTTGCACCCACATCTGGCACCAAGACCCTGCAGGGGACCCTTGCTAGCCCCCGTGCATGGCCCTGCAGGCACATTCGACACCCATACACGACCCTCGCACCCACACAAGACCATTGCGCTCCCATCCTGCACCCACGCAAGCCCTTTGCACCCACGCAGGACCCGGCAGCCCCCGCGCACACCTCGGGGAAGTGGCAGGCCGGGCCGTCGTGGTGACAGGGGCCCGTGGCGCCCAGCGAGTAGTTGAGCGCGTGGAGCTGGCAGGGCCCCACGGCGGCAGGGGTGACGTTGAGCTCGCGGGCGACACAGTCCCGCAGGGCCACGCGGCTGCACGAGAACTGCGCGGGGACGGGGGACAGGGTGAGCGGGACCCCCTGGCACTGCCACCAGTGGCCACCCGCCCCGCGTCATCCCTACCATGTTGGCGAAGGCGGCAACGAAGAGGAGGAGGACGACGAAGACGGCGATGGCGGTGCTGCGGGCGCGTGAACGCACGATGGCGCGGGACAGGCGCTGCAGGGCCCCGGGGAAGAGCTGCGGGGTGACAAGGGGACCCGTGACCCGGTGTCCCCCCCCGGCCCGCGTCCCCGTCCCCGCCGTACTCACGCTGCCGCAGGAGTGGACGGCGCACACGAGGAGCACAGTGGCCAGCAGCACGAAGATGCAGACGTAGAGGCCGAGCATCAGCGGGGAGCTGCGGGGAGGCGGGTGCTGAGCGGCGTGGGGACGGCGGGTGGCCCGGGGGGACGGCGGGTGGCCCGGGGGGACGGCGGGACTCACCGGGGGAACACCACGAGCTGGATGCAGCAGATGAAGCAGAAGACAAGCAGGGTGCAGGCCACGTAGCTGGCAAAGCGCTCATCCACCTTCTTGGAGTACTGCAGGGACACGAGGGGACAGGATGGAGGGGACCACAGGGATGGAAGAGGACAAGATGGGAGGGACTATAGAGATGGGATGGAGGCAACCATGGGGGCAGGATGGGATGTAGGGGAACCACGGGGATGAGGGACAGGGATGGAGGAAGCCATGGGAAGATGGACCGGGACAAAGAGGGACGGGATGGAGGAGACCACAGGGACAGACTGGATGGGGATGGAAGGGGACCACAGGGACAGGGATGGAAAGGGTTGGGATGAAGGGTACTATGGGGACAGGACTGGATGGAGGGGACCGCGGGGCCATCCCAGCACCTTCTTCTCCAGCTCGGGCGTCTGGAACGTGAGCAGGAACTTCTTGACATGGTCCTTGCGGAGCTGGTCGATGCTGCGGGCGTCGATGGCCCGGCTCAGGAACTCGTCCACCTCGTCCTCGGGGTTCAGGGCCTCCTGGGCGCCCCGGCTGGGGACAGAGGCGCGTGAGGGCTCCCCATGGTGGGGCGGCCACGGTGCCAACTCACCCAGGGACACTCACTTGTCCTTGCTGGCATCATCGATACCCTGCAGAGAAACAGGGGAGGCGTCAGGGACACCTGCAAGGATGGGGGGGACTCCCAAGGATGGGGGGGCATCCCCAGGGATGGGGAGGGGACCCCCACAAGGGTCTGGGAAGGAGGAGGGGAGCCCCAAGGGCTGCAGAGGGAGCGGGGGGGGTGTCCCCCTGACACTAGCAAGGATGGGGGGTCCCCAAGGCTGCTGAGGATGGGGGGGGGCAACAGCGAGGATGGGGAGGGGGCCCCAAGCATCTCCCAAGGGGGGAGGTGGAAAGGAAGATGGGAGGGGGCAACCCTGACAAGGACGGGGGCGTCCCTGAAGGCCAGAAAGGATTGGGGAGGTCCCGGCCCCCCCGGGGCGCAGCCAGGGGCAGGAAGGAAGCGACAGAACCTGCAGGCGGCCGATACGAGGCCAGGCCCCCCCGTCCCCATCCAGGCCCCCCGTCGCTCACCATCTGCCGGAACGCCTTGGAGTCCTTGGCGCGGGCGAAGGAGCGCTCGGGCGCCCAGCGCGGCGCCAGCCCCTCGGCAGAGTTGGCGCGTGCCCGCTGCAGCTTCGCCAGGATGGCCTTCTCCTCCTTCTGCAAGGGGCACGGCCGTGAGCCGGGCGCGGGACACGGTGCCACGGCCCCGCCACGGCCCCGGGACCCCCCCGGCCCCACGCACGCGCTTCTGGCTGCAGCCCACGATGAGGAAGGTCTCGATGTTGTGCTCCTTGAGGTAGGCGTTGCGCTCGCCGCCGTGGCCCGGCTCCACCTCGTAGTCGCCGTTCAGGTACTGCAGCGTGGCCCACGTGATGTGGATGCGCCTGCGGGCAGGGGCGAGAACCGCGCTGACACCCCCGGCCAGGCCGTGCATCCCCTCCGCATCCACCGCGGCGGCGGCGGCGCCCGCTCACCCGGCCTTGCCGCCCGCCTCCATGTGGTTGGCCAAGGTCACGTCGTTGGACCAGACGTCGAACTGCCACTTGCGCAGCCCCAGGACGCCGCAGTGCACGCGCCCGCTGTGGATGCCCACGCGCATGTTCACGTTCACCCCTGTCACCTCGCGCACCAGCCTGCGGAGGGGCACGGGCACCACGTCACCCCGTCTGCCACAGGCACCCACGAGGATGTGGGCAACCCAACTGGCGCCATGCACGGACACTGGAGACATGCACAACCCAACGGGGGCCATGCACAACCCAACTGGCGCCATGCACGGACACTGGAGACATGCACAACCCAACGGGGGCCATGCACAACCCAACCGGGCCATGCACAGACAGTGGAAACATGCGCAACCCAACCGTGGCCATGCACAACCCAACCAGGGCCATGCACGGACATTGGAGACATGCACAACCCAACGGGGGCCATGCACAACCCAACTAGGGCCACACACAACCCAACCAGGGCTACACAGAGCACATCCATGGGCGTCGGAGACATACACAACCCAACTAGGGACATGCACAACCCAACTGGGGCCACACATGGGCACCTGGGCTGCTTATGTCCTCACCAGGGCCATGAGCAACTCAACTGGGACCGTGCATGGATATCAAGGACGTACACAACCCAACCAGGGCCTTGCACTGGCACCTGGGATGGGCACATGCTCACCGGAGCCATGCACAACCCAACCTGACCCAACCAGGGCCATGCACCAGGAACATGCACAACCCAACCGGGGCCACACACAACCCAGCCAGGGCTGTGCCCCACTCACGAGATGGCCTCGATCATGTCAACCCCCATCTCCACGCAGCAGTGCGCGTGGTCCCCGCGCGCCTCCGGCAGCCCCGACACACAGTAGTAGCAGTCGCCCAGGATCTTGATGCGCAGGCAGTGGTTCTCCTGCATGGAGGGGACAGATGGATGGGTGGGAAGGTCTGGGGGGGCCCCATGGCCACCCCACTGCCACCCCCGCCCCATGCGCTCACCGCTGCCAGCTTGTCAAAGCGCGCAAAGAGCTCGTTGAGCGTCATGACGAGCTCCTGCGCCGTGCACTGCGACGCCAGGCTGGTGAAGCCCTCGATGTCCGCGAAGAGGATGCTGCCGGCACGGAGAGCGCGGGATGGAGGGGGACGTCACCCGTCCC